>NC_051159.1:35445670-35745669 GCF_013339745.2 Dermacentor silvarum | reverse complement strand
ATTATATGTTAATCTTCTAAACTGAGCGTTGCGGTCGCCCAGGGCGATATAATTGACATTTACTTGAGTAGTGTTCTACCGGAGTCACATGGGGCACTTTCGATGGCAATCGGGCCTGACAGAAAACAATTTTTTTCATCGCAATTGGCTTCCTTGCGCTGGATGAGGAAGGCTGTCAATCGCCATCGACAAATTCGATGCGGATCGGGTTCGATCGCCATCGAACCCGATCCGGATCGTGCCCCGTACGACACCGGTAGCAGTTTATTTCAATTATATTCATGCCTTGCTACACGGGTTTCCGTTGAACATAGGACAACTTCTAGTACGAAATTTGGACAGTTCATTATTTTTCTACCTGAATTGCCACAAACATTTTTTGAGCAAGATGTACTGTGCTTTACTTTGTGATACAAGAGACAGCCGAAGTTTCGTAACTGTTCCCTGGAATAGCCGGCTAAGATGCAGCCCATGTTCCCGTTTCCCCACACTTGTTAAGCAACAGCAAACTTTACCTTTCTAAAGTCGTTACGCAAGTCCATACTTCACAGCCACATGTAGGCCTGTCTATTCGTTGCTTATTCGTGATGCTTAACGTCCCAAATTGATCAACTGTGGTCGAACAAGTGATGTCGCTGGAAGTAACGTTTCTACAAAAGGACTTGTCCAACTGAAGTGCCCTGGTCGAATTTTGCTCGTGTTTGCTGATGTCTGTTCATGACTGTGCCGGAAGTGTCCTATGATCATCCCGAAAATATCGACGTAAATTTTAAACAATATATTGGCTTGCTTTAGGCGCTTTCTTTGTTTACGTGTTTGTATTTAGAAACATTTACTTGTTTCTTATAGAACAGGAAACTTGTAGAAAAATAACGTAATTATGTCACGTTGAAGGCCGCATGTTTGTTTGCTCTTGTATGTCTAGTCAAGGTGAATATTGACAGTCTGTTCATATTCCTTACCTTTGTAGCATACTAAATCGCCCTGCTACGAATACTTGTAGCGGGCAGTGTGAAACGTAGTTTATTTCCATTTTTTTTATGGAATGAAAAACGATGCAAACAGGTTTCCCGCAAAATTTCCAGAAATTTTGCATCTCTAGCCCCCAAGCAACACTAGGGTTGTAGGAGGCACCATGAAGGAGAACTTCCGACTAATTTGGACCAACTGTTTTGTTTATACATAACGTGCAACGAAATATAAGTGCACGAGTGTTTTCGTAATTCACTTCTGACCTAAATGCCTGCGTCACGACTGAATCGGAAATCAAACCCATCTTCTGCAGAACACCATACGTATACTGAGCCACTGCTGCATGTCCCTGTCTATTGGGCAAGGTACATACGCCACTGTGCTAATTTTCTTGCGACAGTGTGGATCGATAAAGCGTGCAACAGAAGCATCGAAGTAATGGATTAAGAGAACACTTTCAAGACAACGCACTCATGTTGGCGACCTACTGTCCTATTGCGCGGCTCAGGTAGAGCCGTCTGGAAACCATGAATAACATGTCACTTTCCCTTGACCAACCAGTCCCTTGCATGGAAATTATGACCAGAAAACTTTCCTTTCTTTTCTTTATTTTTTTTTGCCAAGCCTAATTATAATTTCAATAGCCACTAAGAAGGATTGCTGCGAACTTTCATCGATAGGTAAAGGGTGCCTCGAAGGCCTAAATGAGGCAGAGAGGGGCTTCTATTATGAAAGGAAGAAAAGAAGTGGGCTACCTGTACGTTTTCGTGGTCGAAATTCGCGAATTGATTTTCGTCTCGGAAGCCAATGTTCCAGATAGGCAAAGGCGCGCTGACAGCCTAGCTATCGTTGTTGGCTTTTTATCCAGGCGCTGTGTATTAAGATTTGCGACACAAATTGTGTGTTTCAAACGTGGCTGTAGCTATTTCAAGGTCAGTCGGATGCTCAAAAACGTGACTACAACCACGTGATCATTGTTGCATCATACTACTGCTTGGCCACAGCTTCCTCATTCTAAACTTGCCTCCCCCCCCCCCCCCCCCACTTTTTTTTGCTCCTTCTACGAACGGTACATATCTACGGTGGCTGGATGGGCAATGAAGAATTCTGATTGAAATGAATTGACTTTCTTTTCGCCCATCGAAGCAAGATGTGGCTGATAATAAAAGCGCACTGCCTGTCAAGTTCCCGCAGGAACAGGTTACCACAGCAGTTATTACAGCGGTAGTAGCTATGCGCTCAATAGGGAATACCCAAAATTCTGCAAGCTGGCTTCTCCAAATACCTTAATTGTCTGGCCTAACCAAGATGGCGGACATCGCACTAGCCGGAGTCATCATTTCTGCCGCCTTTTGTCCCCAAACCATCCGAGTTTTCAAAAAGCGCGGCTCACCTTTAACTGTGCTATTAACGGAAACGAATCCATCTTAGTAAGGACAAGTTAGAGCTAAGCAAGCCTGCTTGCGGATTTTTGCATATCGTCTATTTTCTGGTTGTTTTGATGTCCACGGGTGGCCGCCGCCGTCCGTCGCAGGAATCTGAAAATACGTCGAGAGAAAATTACCAAGAAGGAAAAGTATTGTTGAGCCATGAGGGTCCGAACTTATGACCAATAGGTTGGGAGTCCAGGAACCTATCTACAGGCAGTCTTTTTTTTTTCTTCCAGGTTATCTTAAGGCGAAAGCCTTAGGTGTCTATGTTGGCGATGCCCTTGGCGGTGACCTTTACGAAATTATAGCGAAACTGCGCCGTGACGAAAAATGGCCGACACTGCAAAGAATGCGCGGATTGACGTCACATTTCTCAGGGAGGTTTCTGTAAACAAAGTAAATTAGCGGCTTTGAAAAGAAAATTTGGTACACTTTGGTCAGGGCAGGAATCGAAGGCGAGCACGCTTCCCTAAAGCCACGGCTGTTCCACGGTTCTGGCTGACTAAAGGTGTGCCTTCGTGCGTGATTGAACACGTCACGTCGCAGCCATCTCACTGACTAAAGGTGTGGCCTCATGCGTGCACTAACATGCTGTACTTTAGGTACTACGTTAAGTGTTCATAAGTGGCGTTCTGGAGGTCGCCTTAGTCCCACACGTGTACTTCCCATTGCGGCTCGTTATGTCTTGCAAGAAGTCTAGCCCCTATTGTATAACTTTATGCATTACCAAATGTGCAGCAGGCTTTCGCCTTCTTGTGTTATAAAAGTGTAACACCTGCCGAATTTTATTTTATCACGTGTAATGCTGTATGCATGAACTGCGCAAGCGCTAGCCAACACATCACACATCGATGGCCCTGAAATATATAAAGCACAATGTGTGCACCTAACAACGCGGAACAATTACAAGCATTTTTTCATCTAAAAGGGTAGCAACGAACGGGCAACTGGTCAATAGGTGGCACCAGTGAGGCTGAAACTCCTTAGATAGTACATGTATCTCACGTTGCCAATCATTTGACCGAGAAAGAATTTATTTTAAATCAGCCTCTCATCTGATATTTGATTGCACACCATGAATATGACGAGACATTTCACATGATTTTCCTAATTGGACAACATAGTTTATGGAAGACGCCACATGTTGGAACTGAATACAGTGCACGTTGTTTCTTCTGAAGTTCATTTTGCTCGCGGTCACTCTGTCGATGCTGCAGCAGTGGAGTATACTGAGCCTGCAGAGCATGATCGCGCCAGAAGCTGCCATGGTTGCTAACACCCGTTCAGCATCTGTGTACTTGATAGAGCTGGCGTCGGTGCCTTCTTCGCGTTCTAGCACGTCATCTACCCAGCTGCCTAAAGGCCACCCGAATTTCAACAACTTTTAGTTAACAACGTTTAGAGGGTACGCCCTTTTATTAACATGCGTATTCAGGCATTTATTCGTCGTTTTCTTTCGTCCTTATAGCATTGTTTTAATCGCGATCGATCATTCTGCTATAGCACAAAGACGATGCGACTAAGTGCCGTGAATGCACATGTTAAAAGAAGGGCGTACTCCTCACGACGTTGCTAACCAAAAGTTGTTGAAATTCCGGTGGCCTTCTTAATTATCATTATTTTTAAGATGGTGTTTATTGAGTTGCGCTGGTGAACTGGTGAACTGTGAAGGGGAATGCCCGAAATGCTTGGACATGTATATATGCGAAGAGAATGGCAAATAATTTTATTTGTTCATCGTTTGAAATGCTGTGCGTAATTATTTTTCCGTGCTCTTTTAGAGAATGCACTACTGCCGCTTAATAATATGACCGAATAAGTGCGTCAAGTGACCAACTGTCAAGTGACCAACTGACAGCCTGACCAACAGGCTGTCAATATAAGTATTCATTCATAAAATGCTTCATTTTGTTATTGCCTTGTTTCTTGTCTTCCTGCTTTACACCTACAAGAGGTATCCAGGGAAATGTATTTTGCACAGCAATATTGACTTCACTGTTCTGCTGGTAATATACTCGAAAAGAAGATTTTTTGAAACATAATTTGCCAGTTATAAACGAAACTTATATTGATATGTTCTTCCATGTAATTATTTTAAAAAGAATATCTGAACAGAAAGACAAGCTTATGGTTATTTTACGTCTTCTTTTGTGCCTACAGGCAGATTGAAGAGTTCACCAGAACGAAAGCCTGTACCAGCAAAAGATACTTCACTGGCGCAGTCGACAGGATCTGGTGCAGTCGACAGCATCTGGAGCAGTTGGCAGGATCTGCAACGGCTAAGCTGAAACGGAGACGGGATGAAGACTATCTCGGATTGGGCCGCGCAGAGCTTACTAGATCATCCTGACCTTATTGTGTAAGCTGGGACAACGCAGTCCACTCTCCTGTTGCTGAGTGCGTGTACTTTTCCTAGCAAACGCTTTATAAATCGAACATTTGCAGCACGAAGTGCGCAAGAGCTATGAAAAATCAAACACATTAAAAGGAAACAGTTAGCAAAGAATACGATGGCTTTGTTTGCCGCAGCCAGGGGACAAGGGATCAATTAGTTGCAAGCGCAAATACGTGGTCGGGGAGGTAATAGTGACGCAGTCGCAATTATCGATTACAAGAAGGAAGATGTGCAGGCAGCACAATGTTTTGGAAATTGAACGGCTGTAATCTTTCACAAGTGTTGCATCTGTTGATGAAGATAACGCAGGGACTAACATGAGAGCGTACGAGGACCCTAATTAAGAATTTCAAACCTTCCAACTCAGGAAGCGCTGATGACTGGTTAATTAGAAAACATAGGAGCAACCTTACAGCTTTCCGATGTCCCAACCAAGTCGTGTACCAGATTGGTTTTTCCGTACATAAGTTAGGACGTGACCTAATAAACACGCTAAGGTAGTCGATCGAGTAGGCGAACTTGTGTAAAAAAATTAAGGCAAGAAACGTAACTACAATAATCTGTACCAAAGTACATGTAAGTTGAGTATCCACGACGAAGCAAGGAAACTTAGAAACGAACATTATGACAAATCGTAGCGCAGGAAAACGCATACGGACAGAAATAGAGACAACAGACGAGCGCTGATGTCAAACCAACAAGCCCAAACAACTATACTCAGAAGAACCCGTACAGCGCTGCCCGTAAATATATTCTCGGCATGACGCAAAACGACCACGACAACTCAATAGTTATAGGAGGAATTTCAACAAAAATGTAGCTGTTGATTATAACACACCTCAGCAGTTTTACCAAGGTCAACTGCCAATCAGACCTACTCTAACAGCATAGTGCAAAACCAAAAATTGTTCGGAATACATAAGTCACGAAAAAATTGGATTATTGCCTAGCACGCACTTCGCTGTTGTAGTATAGCACTGTATGTGTATATATAACATTGGTGCCCCGTTCTAGAGGAGGCCTACTTCAAGTAGTACCCCCCCCCCCCCCCCTGCTCTATCCAATTGCCCCCTTCCCTATAAAGAGGGATAAATACAGTTTTTCATTCATTCATTCAACCGACGCTTCAAATCACGTCCGTGAGCTGGTGAAAAATCATGTACGCTTAATTTCCTACCGCCATGCGACCTGGCCCCGGAATAAACTTCACTTTCAATCACACGCATCCTCAGTTTCGAGCGCCGTATTATTGCTTTGGTAATCCGTCCAATCAGCTGCCGATAATTTGGACGTCCGCAGGAGTCGCCCGGGTGTCCATCTCGTCCGCGCAGTGTCCGTCCTCATCATCTGGCCTCCTCGATAGCGTCGGCGTCGGGACCTGGTTATCCTCGTACGCGATGGGGCGTAAGCGCGAGCCATCCTAAGCCGCTCCCAATCCGGCCAGATTAAGACCCACTCTGGTCAACAATCCGAAGCGGGTTAATGAGCAGCGCGAAAGGCCCCGCACCGACAGCCCCTCCGAGGCCCCCCCCCCCCCCCCTCCTCTTCTCCCCCGAACCCCTCCGGACCTTCTCTTCTACGTACGCCCTCGATATATCCCGCCCCTCCCCAACAACCCCGGGCTGCGGCGCTTCCCCAAAGCCGCTGTCACCACTGCGCAGCATCTCCTCTCCTTCTCGAACAGGGCGTGTGTCCGCGCTCTCGATAGAGAGGGGAGACCATCCCGGTCATTAGAAGATTCGCAGCAACCATGCCGTTTGCCGGCAAACACAAAAGGGCGGTGCAACGCAGGGCTCAGGGAGTATAGGGAGAGAAAACGAAGCTTCCCTCGAGTGCGAGCCACGTCGTGGTCTCCTGTCTATGATGTGACCAGCGCGCAGAAAGAAGGCGTCCGAAGAAGGCCCGTCCCTTTTGCAATCGCCCCCCCCCCCCTCCCCCTTTAGCCGCGGGCGGCGGGCACGGGGTTTCATCCGCGGCGCGGTGGCTTTAGCGCGGTTCCCTGCTCAGTGCGCTGTCCGAGTGAGGGACTTTCTTCTCGTCGCCGACGGGCAATCTCTGCTGTCCGAATAGGAACACTTAACTCCTCGCGTCGTTTGTCAGCGGAGAGAGGGAGAGTCCTTGGAACACCTCCTCCGGGTTCTCGCACTGCCTGCTGTCGTGCCCGTCGCGCACGCTGCTCTATACTCTGGCTGAGGGTCCACATGATACGACGGTGCCTCTTTTGTTTGTCCTTGCGGGCTCGCAGATGAATTATAGGCGTCTCTTCGGCAGCGACGCTGAGAGACGTGCGACGCTCATAAACGTCCCGAGGAGCTTTTCTCCGTCGTTTTCTCCCCCCCCCCCCCCCCTGTTTTTTTCCCCCCGCGTTATGGCTCTTGAGTCGTCCGCTGCCAGCGTGCGTATAGCGACACAATGACAGAAATGGCGGCCGTTTTATTTTTTTTTCGTGGGTGGGAGGGGCGCCCCGGAAGATGACCCTCCATTTTGTAGACAATGGTCCTCGAAAGCATTGCGCCCAGGGTCGGGAAATGAGAAGTTTATGCAAGGTCCCGTCTCCTCTTTGCGGTGGCGGCGGCAGGCCTTTTCGGCCGACAGCCGCACCGAAATGCGACGAAAAGAATGAAGGGCCAAAAAGACAAGCGTGCGCCGTACGCGGAAACGAAAAAAAAAAAGCTGAGGTGCAGGCTTATGTGCGCAGACACGTGCTGCCTGGAGAAGTAGAAGAAAAGCGATGGTGCAAGTACATGTTCCCTCTTTTCTTTATCTCTTCCTTTCTTTCTTTCTTTTTTTTTTTCTCGGGTCAGTGGGCTCAGCGACGTTTTCCCTGAGGAAATCTTGGACAGAAGTTATGTCCCGCTTTAACAAAGCAGTAATGAAATATACCGGTGTTTTTCAGTTAGGTTTTGTTTCACTTCCAGGAGTAATGTCTGGATGGCTCTTGCAAGCACGCTGTTGCGATAGAACTAGAAGTCGCCATGTTGGCTGTAATCGCCATGAGAAAATTTCCGCCTTGTTGATGAGCTGCCGACAGTTATAATGTAACCTACGACATTATAGATCGACGTTATACAGTATATATATATATATATATATATATATATATATATATAATGTAAACTATGGCATTCTGACCAAACATCGACCCTTTTCGGTGTTCTCTGTACCAGTGCATCGATCTTCGATCGTTTTGTCAGCGTTGTCCCCCTGTTGAGTTAGGAAAGGTCATCAGAGCGATAGAAATACCCATGCCGCGTAGAAAAATACAGTATAAGCCTGTTTATACGCTATCAGGTTGAGAATTTCCTGAACCATGCAGAGCGAATGAAATGCGAAGGCAAACATATGGCGCACTGGAATCGGACCGTCGTTGAGCATGTATACCATTTTTGTACAGCACTATTGTGCATATTTTGTGCCTTCCTCAGGCCCAATTGAACCTTGAATCTGAAATTTTGGGTATGTATTTGATGCACAGTTTTCGATTTCGCAGCTACGCAGAGTGCTCTATGTCGTGCGCTTATTCGTTTTTAATTATAGGCTGTTTATGCATGCCTCTTTCTGATTGTACTTTACAATGTCCGCAGTATCTTATAAAAATAAACAAAGAGAGATGTGCGTTGTGCTATTCTTGCTACAGCTTAGCTGGCCGTTGGTAGGTAATGTACATCACGCGAGGTAATGTAGATTACCCCTCATACTCCTCAAGGGAGGATTATGGGAGGTGACGATGAGGATATATATCGATAGGTTGCAAGATATGGGAGCACATTTACACATTTGTGTCTGTAGGGCCCAACACCTAAGCATGTGTTGCTAAAACATTCTACAGGAGCCTCACGAGTAACCGCTCGCTTCCCTGACATTATGTCCGCGGCCAAGGGCCCAGTAACACTTCTTCACTCAACGGCCTGTTGACGAGAGGTGCTCACGAAGAAGGTGATATTCACGGTACTGTTGGGGACAACCACCAAGCATGGGCTCCACTGTCTGAGCTCAAATCACGGCCTGGTGAGCCCGTGCGTTGGATATGATGCATATGTTCTTGCGTAAGGGCAACATCTAGTCTTAGCCAATGCGGGACGTTCGTATAGCTAACGTTTTGTGGAACGATGCGAACCAAAACATGTGATTCCGCTGCGAGATTCGAGCGATACTGAAGCAGCGGGGAGCGCGGAACGTCATTAAGCTGTACGTTAGAATAAAAATATGGGCCATTGTAGATCAATGAGATGTGATTATCAGAGCTCTCATTCATGTTCAGCAGTATAATGTGTAGTTTTGAGAAGTAAATGAATAACTCTGAGATTCATTTGATTCACGCGCTTTAACGCCCCAAAACGTCACTGAGGCTATGACAAACGCAGCATGGAAGGGTTGATTTTGACCAACTGGGGTTCTTTAACGTACACATACCGGGTATGTCCGAAAAGTAATGTCAGTGAGTCGATGAAATACAATTTATTGATCAGATCAGTAAAACACATTAAACGGTTTCAAAATGGGCTCCTCCTGCGTCGATACATCACTTCCAGCGAGATTTTCAGGCATCGAAGGCGTCACGGTAGGCATCCTCCGGAATCTCTTTTAGAGCCTGGATGCAAGCCTCTTTGTCAACTGTCCTGAAATGATATCCTTTCATGGGAGTTTTCAAACGCTGAAGCAAAAATATGTCTCTGTGATTCACGTCAGGACTGTAATGCGGCTGGGGAACCTCTGGCACCTTTGAATCGACCAGAAAGCAGGTCACGAGGAAGGCGGTGTGGGCTGGCGGGTTGTCGTGGTGAAGTTTACAATCTCCCGCGATGTCAGGCCGGACGCTGTGAAGCCTTCGTCTGAGTCTGTGCCACTAAACGGACACTCCAACGATGGTCTGATTTCGAACGATCTCTCACACGCGTCAGATTTTCATTGGTGATGGTCCTTGACGGCCGTCCAGCGCGGGCTTCATCGCTGACCTCTTCACGACCTTCTAAAAAGGCCTTGTGCCACCAGTAAACTTGACGTTCTGACAAAGAAAAGCACCAAAGGCCGTCTTTATCATGGGAAAGTTTCCATAGCGGACTTGCCCAGTTTCACACAAAACTTGATGACGTTCCTTTGTTCCAACGAGCGCTGCATTGCGGCTTGCACAGGAAATGAAAACGAGTTTCACGGAAACGTCTGTCCTTGCTCTCTAGATGGTAGCAGACGACACAGCGCGACCACGCGTGCGTAAGCTAACTTCCCGCTCCACCAATCCCAGCTGGTCCTAGCGCGCTGCGACTTATAGTCGCTTCACAATATAATCACTGACATTACTTTTCAGACAAACCTTGTAAATCTAGCGTACACGAGCGTTCTTGCAAATACATGTAAAACGCGGAAATGCTTTTACGAGACAGCCACTGGACCATTTTGAATAACATTTGTAGAATTTGAGAGAGAAAGGTATATTCTAGCGATTCTAAAAAGTAGAATTTTCATTTAGTGCCTGGAGTTATTAACGAAAATTCTCGAATGCATAAAATAAACGATTAAATCACGAAGTTTACAAATACGTACCTCGGCACCGAAAAACCGTTAATGCGCTTCTATAAACAGCGTCAGTTGGAGTACCCAAAACGGATAAACCTTAAATATAAATTTACAGCCTTCGTGAATTTGTTGCAATGTTTCCGAGGACTTCGCAAAAGTCCGCGCTGAAAAATCTCGAAGGCGACGTTTTGGGACTTACGTTCCCTAACCGCCAGGTGCCAGCATCGTCTTGCCTAGATGCTATATAAAGGCTGCTAATAAGAAAATTAGACAATTACCAGCCCTGCAGCTATGCCTGTATTGTTTTAATAGAAAGTACTACCAATTTATAGCCGATATAACCGAGGTAATATTGCGTTGCAACTGGCCTTGGAAGAGCCATGACAGAAACCAGCACATTTAAGGTACTAAAATATTTAGTGTATAATTGAATAGGAACGGTGTATCTGTATGAACACTTCCTATTCATGGAACAAGGAGTAACCGGAGCCGTATTAGCATGCCATAGCCTATTGTGTCATGCCATTAAAAAAGAAACTAATTGGCAATGAAAAGTTAGACACACCAGACATGAGTGAGAAGAGTATTAGGAACAGAGGGTATTAAGTGTTAGTAGCAACCGTTCAGAGGAAACTTTAGCTCGGGGGCACCTATCTGAATACATGGGCACGGAGAAATTGTTTCTGTCGGCAACCACTTCACCGAACTTAACAGAGGTTTGTTCCATATAAAAGAAAAGGTTAAGATGTAGTTACCGTTACAAGCGGAACCTTGATTTATATAAAAACAATTGTTCGAAATAGTGAAATTTTGGAGAACGAAATTATCACGTTTGCAACTCCGTAACCCAGCAATACATAATAATATTATAATGCTATAAATTACACCTAATAATAAACATATAGGGGGCAAGATTTATGCCTTCCACACCGCTGTGAAATATGTCATTATTATATAATGTTAAAAGCACTTTTGGAAAAACCCTTTAAACAATGTAACAAATCCCCGTAAGTTGTGAATTAATATATGAAATTTGTCCCCTTTAGATTCTCTAACGGATGCAGTTTACATTCGGTACCTGTTTTGGGTGCATAGTTGCGGATTTGTAAACTTGGTGCTTCTATTTGTTTAAGCATACCAATTTTTAACAATTTTGTTTTAAAATTGCAGGCCATAAACCAAAATCTTGCGTCCTATACAGTCACCAGAATTTACCATTATCTCTCAAACAAAATAAAATCTATTGAAATTGGCCCAGTGGTTGTTTCATAAAAGAGTTTCCGAGTTTTACATGTATTTGGATTAGCGGCATCCGAGTTGGCTCCTAGCAATTGACGCTCAACAGACAATAAAAGAGGAAACCATTGCCCCCCCCCCCCTTTTTTTTTTCTTTTGTCTTTTTTTCTGTGTGTTTCGTTTTTGCTTGTTGTTGCTGCTGCTGCTATTGAACGGAAGATAATTAAGGTAACCTGTGAACTTTTCCAAAACTGAACGATCTTAACAAAAGACGAGGTAAGTAAAACAAGGCGAAAAGACAGATTTTTGCGCCGATTGTAGCCGTATCCATAACCTCCACGTCACGCCTGCGGTGCTCGGTACCGCCAGACGTACGGCTTCACCGTGCATCCCTCTTGTTGCCTTTCTTGGCCATTTGTGCGCATGTACTTACAACACAGCCCTGGGAGTGTTAGCCAGCGCCTCTCGCGGCAATTGACGGCATGTGTTTCTCACGCTGCTCATCACCAATCAGCCCGGTAGCATGCGCCACGGGAGGGATCTGTTTTAACGGTGGCAGCTTGGGCCTGCTGGCGTTTGAGAGAAGGAGCGCACTTGTGTTGCGAGAGCAGTTTAAGGAACTTTTAACGACGTTCACCGGTTTTAGGCAAACGGCGCCGACTGTGGCACCACGGGGGTCCTCCGCCGAGGAGCAGGTGTTTCTGGATCTGAGATCTCCGACAAGAACCCGGCTCTGGCGCAAGATTAACGACCCTCGCGGCAGTAGCCACGGCTAAGTGAAAAAAAGAAAAGTTCGCGTCCTTTTCAAGGCCGGGGTGCGAGGCAAGCGAGACGTAATTAGGCTTTCGCCGCACGAACGCATATAGCCGGTGATGCATAAGCGAGAGGCGAAGCCAACCCGACAAAATGCTACGCCACCTCTTCAAATAACAGTGCGTTCCGGTATCCTCGTGATAGGAGTTGCGTCACACTATGCGTTCATGTCGTTGCTTTCTTGTTTTTTTTTAACATTATTATTTTTTTAGAGGCAGTACCTGCATATGAGAAATGAGAGCATGCTCGGAGGAGTGCGTTACGGCTGTAATCTCTGTCGCATGCCTCTTGTACGTAACTTTGTTTTAATCATTTCGGATGCCGCGGAGATTAATGATTTGCTGATATTGACGGAAAGAAACCAAAAACATGACGAAAGAAATTCCGTACCGTAAATTTATAGTTTCTGCTTCGCCGTTTCTCATCTGGCAAAGACAAATGATATATATCTGAAAGAACTCGAACTCATTATCTTTCTTTTATTAAATGTATGTAAGGAGATGTTATAGCGTACGATTAAAAGAAAAATACTTCCCGATGAATGAAATCATAGCGGCATTAAAAAAAGCACTTAAGAGGGAGCTGTATCTCGGACTAAATCCAATTTCTTTATTCCAATGCTTGTGAAACGCACAAACTCTATTATTAGACAACTCAACCGACCTGAATTAAATTTGTCGCGTTTGAGAGAGACAGCTACATTCTGCCGATAGCAGCGAGTAGAGTTTAGATTTACGGCTTCATTTTTTTTTTACAAAATCGATAAGACTTTGTAAGTTTAAAAAATAAAGTGAACTACGAAGTTTACAAATAAGTGTCTCTGCAACAACACCAGATTTATCGCAGCTCTGTAAACTGCATCTTTCACTGTTGAATAATCTGAAGTGGACAAAGTCAATGCATGAATTTACTGCTGAAGTGAAATTATTACAATGTTTACGAGGATTTTGCAAAAGTCTTACTCACAAATAAGCTGTATAATAGGGTGTGGTGTGCAATGCATAAATTCTCTCCGCTTTGGAAGTCTTAAAGGGTGAAAGTTCCAAAACTGTGATTCCGATCCAAAATGAGTAGTCATTTGCGAAGGCCACACCAAGCCACAAGCGGCACAGAAGCCTCTCCTCAGCCCTAGCTATTCCTGACGGAACACGGAGCTGTAGATTCGTGTCCAAGTTGTGGAGACGAGCGTTGGTAAATTCCGTCGAGTTGCACTGTGCAAGTGTAAGTTCACGTGCGAACCCTTGTAGCTGCGTCTGTTCTGGATAGGGGTATAGCAGCACAGTGGAGGCCATCATGAGCAGATCGGGCGGCCTCATCTGCACGGTCGGTTCCGTAGATACCGCAATGACCCGGTATCTACTGATACGCTTCGTTGTGTTTTTTTCTCTATTGCGTGATGATGAGAAAGTCTTATGTCAGTGACTAATGGTTCATTCGATCCATGACGAAAAGGCGACATAATGCGCTGGAGAGCGGCCTTGGAGTCGGACAAGATTGACCATGCCTGAGACGGTTCTTCAATTAAGAACTCTAGAACAGCACGGAGGGTGGCGAGTTCGGCAGACGTCGATGATGTAAAATGCGATGCCTTGAATTTTATGGTGACGGACTTTGCGGGAACAACTTCTAATCCTGCTGAGCTTGCAGAAGAAACTGAACCACCCGTGAAAACGTCAAGGCGTCCGCAGTGTTTCTCATGCAGGAACAGTAGTGTGGCTTGTTGTAGGGTGAAATATGACGACTGCGTGTTCTTTTGAATTCCAGGAATGGTCAGGAGGGCTACGAGGGGGTGTAGGCACCACAACGGTAATGGTGCACGGTCTTGCTACAGGCGTGAAGTTCGATGGAAGCACTGCACGATTCGACGCAATAATATCGCTCAATGCAGATTGTGGCCTAGAAGTAGGAAGTGAGACGAGGTGGTGTGATGGAATCCGGGCGAAATGCCTGACGTGCATTCTCAAGGCATCGACGCGAATATATGTTGTGATTGGGTGATCACGCGCGATGACGACAGCCGCTGCTGAAGATGCACATCTCGGAAGGCCAAGGCATATTCTCAGTGCTTGAGCTTGAATCAACTGGAGGACGGGTACCTTTGTTCTTCGGGTACTACCTAGCACAGGTAATCTGTGGCGCGTGAACCCGAGGAAAAGTGCCGTGTAAAGTTGAAGCATCGCTCGTACGGATGCACCTCACAATTTTCCCGCAAGAAATCATAGCACGTGGGTGATCATGGTGAGTCTCTTTTTCATTTAGGCAATATGAGAGCTCCAGGACAGGTCGCGATCTATTATTACTCCCACAAAGCGATGGGTGTTCTCATAACTAATAGCCTGTCTATTGAATTTAATGACGTATGGGCCCACTGCCTTGCGCGTGAAGGCAACCAGCGAGTACTTCTCAGATGACAGCTCTAGTCCCCGTCCTTGAAGCTAGTTTGACGTCAGTGTAGCCGCTCTCTGAAACCTGGCAGGTACGTGTAGACGCATCACCCCTGATGAAGCAGGTGTCGTCTGCGTATATCGACAGATGCACGGAGCGTGGAAGTACATCAACAAGGCCGATGAGTGCAAGGTTAAAGAGCGCGGGGCTCAGCACTCCACCTTGTGGAACACCACGACAAGTGCAATGGTGCGTTGTTGTTCCATCTTCTGTCTGTACAAAGAAGGATCTGCCCTTCAGATAACTGTAAATCTATTGGTAGACACGACCCCCCAATCCAATGTTCCCCAATGCATCCAGAATAGCTTCATGTGATACATTGTCGTATGCGCCTTTCAAGTCCAAGACCATCGCCGCAGATAATCTCTTTAGGCTTTTTTGTTGCTGTACAGACGAGAGACGGTCAATCACGTTATCTATAGAGGACCGTCCACGCCGAAAGCCGGTCACAGCATCAGGGTATATCTCGTTATACTCCAGGTACCACTCTAGGCGAGTCAGTGCCATCCTCTCTATCACCTTTCCAAAACAGCTGGCAAGTGCGAAGGGGCGATAGGAGGCCAGGTCCAAGGGAGATTTACCTGATTTGACCAGAGTAACGAGGCGGCTGGACTTCCGCGAAGGAGGAACCAATCCGTTGCACCACGAGTCGTTGTATACGGTTAGAAGGGCACACCTAGCTGTTTGACCGAGGTTACACAGGGCCATGTAGGTGACACCGTCAGCTCCAGGTGATGAGGAACGTTTGCATGCTGCCAAAGCTACTTCAAGCTCCTCTACAGAGAACAAATTGTCCATCCGGGAATGTCCTGACATCGGCGAGTTTTTTTTAGATTACTTGCAGTGAAAGCGGATCCATTGCCGCCAACCCTCGCGCAGAAGTCTTCTGCTACTTCTATTTCGCGACGACCTTGATGGAGAGCAAGGCACTTGAAGGGGCGATACTGCTGTGGCAATGTTCGCAGGCCCCGGACCAACCTCCGTATTTGTCATAGGGGCTTGGGTCGTTCAAGCGACTCGCATAAAGACTTCCATCTTAGAGACAGGAGTGCACTGATTCGACGATGAATCTTCTTCTGCCGACGTCTCGCCTCCCTCAAGTCGTAGACGGATTTAGTGCGCCTATACCGTAGTTCGGCACGACGACGGATTGCTCGGAGCCGCTCCAATTCCACTTCATATTCGCAAAACTGCGATGAAGCTGTAAAATTATAGGCATCGTCTTGGGTAGCAGCTTTGATTATGCCTTCTAGGTTTCCAAAAGAACCTTCTTCATTTTCCTGACACCGCTGCTCGGTGAGTGACCTGTACTTTGACCAGTCGATGGGTGAAGAAACGGTGATCTGTGACTTGCCTAAGCCTTTGATTTTTATTTAGGTGGGAATATGGTCACTTCCATGGGTTTCATTGTCCGCAAACCACTGTACTTTGTTACTTAGGCTGCGTGACACAAACGTTAGGTCCAGGTAGCTGCTATCTGTCAGTCCCTGTAAAAACGTAGGACTGCCGTCGTTTACACAATGCAGTTCATGATCTCACGCAAAGGAGAAAACTCGTCTTCCCCAACGATCCATCTTCTGGCTTCCCCATAGTGGGCCTATCACAGTGTTTTCATTACGTACTGGGCATGACCTCTATTAAAGCGAGTGCATATAGAACGATTCTGTTACCTAGATTCTTTTTTTTTCTTGATCCATGAATTCTTCCTTTTTCTCCAGACACAATATAGCTTAGCCTGTCGTATATGTGTGCATGTGTTTTCTGTGGGGAAAGGGGTAGCTTCAATTTCTTTACTATTCATCGGCACTGCCGCCTCTGATCTAGCCTAACTTCCCGTTCCTCAACAATACTAACAACACAATCACGAGTCATCAAACACCTACCGCACTAGAGCTCGAGTTAAATTCAGTCCACGTGAAAAAAAGAAAAAGAGAGGGAAGTGTAGAGACCGCTTGTCTCGACAAAAAGACTTGGAGCACGTTCAAGCTTCTTCGCCTTTAAGCTACGCCTTTAAAAGTGGAACGCGAAAGCATTCAAAGATCCCTGACGGCTTTTCACTCTTCCCGGCAACTTCAGCTTATGTAGCGGTAATGTTTACCTGCAAACGCTGGCGGCCAACACTATCCGCGAAGGCGAGCTTTCTCGTAGAAACGCGGCCTCTTGCATGGACCGATCTTCTGTGTTTGTTTCGCACTTTTAATATTTCAGTCTGGAGAAGATTTAACATAAGAGTCATGTGCTGTTAGTGTTTCGTTTCGTGATATTTGTTTGTAAGCTGTCATTCTCAACATTCCGAGGAATAACTTTGTCACTAATGTAATACAAGGTATGAGCAACTTTAGGGATAGGATGGTGTGGCAATACAACCCGCATATACTGCATGTCTTATAGCAAGCCAAGAGTATAAACGCCTTTAAAAACGCCTATAAAAGCCAAGCCTAAAAACGCCTATAAAAACGCCTTAAAACGCCTAAAAACCCCTAAAAACGCCTATAAAAGCCAAGAGTATAAAAGCCAAGAGTATAAAGTGCCGAAAACGCATGAATGCCCCCCCCCCCCCCCCCGGGGGGGCCCCACCCCCCCGCAATGGTTGTCGAGGTTAGAACCCTTGGCAACATTAAGAGAATTTTGGTGTTATTGCAATCATGCTGATTAGTAAATGTTACATATGCTTTTCACGTGCTAGTGCTTTGAACTCGGGTGTTGATAAATGAGTGAATTTTGGACATGAGCCAATAAAGAAAAAGCGTCTGTGTAAAAAAAAAAGGCGTGAAATATACGTATACGTAAATATATACGGAATTTTCGCTCAGGGGACGCGGCGCCGGTCACCGACACGAAGTTTCTGCGACACGGGGCCCTTAACGCTCTCGTGCTTTTTAAATTTATTATTATATGGTATTTAGGAGATGTTGACGCCTTTACTTGGCGCCGCGGCTACTCTGTTAACCTTTAAAAAATCATTAACCTATACGCATTAAAATTAAATGTCGACTCCAAATCACAATACACAAAGTCCAGTCACATAAGTACATTAATACCACACTAATACTGAAAGTCAACTCAGAAACCCAGCAACATCTCGTGTTAAAATGTAGCTGCGACACGATACGCAGTGCGCTATCGCCACAGTACAAAACCGTGCCACGAAAAATGAAGATACAAGAACGTATATTTAATATCACAGTCTCGGTGTATGGTTAGAAGTGTAGCAATCACCGATGCACATGATGAAATAAGTGCTAGAGAAAGTAAGAGAAAGACGAACATTGTCTAAATTATTTAATTATTTCTAATGTTCAACTTTCCGACGCTCCAATTTCTTCAAGAAGATTAACCATTGCACGTGCAGTCGGTATTTGTGACGTTTTCATTGACCAAGCACCCAAGACGTTTGCCAACGACAGCGGTCTTCTGTCAAGGGTCTGCGAGCTTCTTGACTGCTTTTGGCGGCGGGCAGAATATTTGGCACAGTGTCGGAGAAGGAGCAAATTAAACTATTAGCTCTCGATTGATTAAGATTTAGCAACCAAATTAGCAGCCTCTCTGTAAACGTCGTCGTACAGAGCACGTCTCACTCACGAAAATTCACTGCCTATATTAAAACCTTCCATCCAACATTTCTTTTTTTCTCTCTCTCTGCAGAGGCCAGACATCTGTACTTTGTACTTAGTGCATCGATTAATAGAGGAGCACTTTCGGCCTATCGTCCCAGCGGCATTCCAACGACATTCCGGGGGTCTGGTGAATAACTTCGTCATCTGATTCCTTCAGTTTTATCTAAACTGAGAGCGCCGACACGTCCATTTTAATCTCTCATGCACGCTCGCTTTGGCATTGGGCAGTGATAAATATAAAATGGCTGTTGAAACTCATGTTTGCTGTCGCGATGGCGGTGGCCTCATTAATATTCATTATCGCCTAAATGGCGTCAATATTAAAATATGTATGCAAAGAACACGCCTCGTAGGAGTGCCAGGTACTCCTTTCCTCTAGCTTAGAATAAAAAGAAGAAAAAGAAAACACTCAACAAAGTACAATGTATGCTGCGCAAGAAAGCCATTTTATTACTATTTAAGGCACCGACGTGGCCGGTGTGTATCCCTAATAAATGTTTTGTGCAGATTCATGTTGTATATTTTGTGTGCGCGCGCATGTGGGCTTACATGCGCGCATTTACTCTTTTCTAGCCAGACCATGTGCCTTCAACTCGATGCTAAAGTAGCGAACTATAAGTAGGCGAAGGTGAAAATCTCAAGTTCTTCGTGGAGACGAAGGCCCTCGTAACATTAGCCGTGCTTGTCTTAATACTACATGAAAGAAAAAAGGCGAAGAAAGGACCTTGATCTTTTATTCGGTTACGTTAAGTCAGGAAATTTTTTAATTAAATTAGGCACATAAAACTGTGAACTCAAATTCGTATAAGGGTTTCGTACGACACAGACGCCTCAACCTAGCTTAAAATAATAAATGCTTTCTTCCTACCTGTGTCGGCGCAGTGAGCGCTATCAATCGTTTTAAAGTCTGAAAAATGAAGCTTTCCAAGAACTAACAGCCGATGAGAAGTAATGATGGAATTTAAAGAAAACGACAAGGGTGCTTTGGGCAAACTGTATTTCCAATTTTTAGTGCTTTTTATTTTCTTTAATCCCTATGTATGTGGATAAATGTTGTAGGCTTTTATGAAGCGCCAAGTCATTCCGTGTTTTTCGAGTGCCCTAAGTGAACTTGACGCCATCTTCGGCTCTTCTATATTTCCTCCTTTTTCTAATCCATATTTCTTTCTTCGCTGCGTGGCCGCTTTTTGTCTCTTCCGGAGGCATCCAGGTACCAGCATGTGACTCTTTTATTGACGTCTTTCACAAAAATAACAAACGTGCTAAACTTAAGCTGTGCTTAAGCTTAGATGTGTTCCAGCTCGATGGTTTTATCATTTGTGACCAATGATTGGGAATGGCATGCAGCCATAAGTCGGCATAATAGTTGGGAACACACTCGCGCCCACTCACAAATATTTTTGCAGGCTATGTATACTCAACTCACATTCGTCGGCACTCACTCACGCTCCTACTCGCACCCACTCAATCTAGCAAATGCACTCACTCGCTTGTATAGTCGCTTCAGTTCACACTTACCAACGCTCACTCGCATACATGCTCACATTCACTCATACTTCTTTTCACTCCCTAGCACTCTGTCTCACGTCTGTGAAATGAGTGAAGTGAGTATGACTCAGGATACTCGTGAGCGTGGACAGCAACCGATGCGTGCTGTGCGTGAGCGTATTCACGAAATTAAAAAAAGACATTCGTCTTCTGAATGCGCTGGACCAGTCCTAAATGCGATCAAATTAGTCTACGCTAGTCAGAAAACGCCAGGCGGACGCCTCATTGATTGAAGAGGTGTGCAGAAGAGTTAAGTAGGTGGTTTTATCGATGCGGTAAATGTCTCAGATTTTGGAGGAATTGATTTCTCTTTCCACACAGTGCTTTCCGTATAGCCTATGAATGACAGGGCGCTATACTGACCAGCCCCACCAAAATGGCGTGCATTTGCCGGTGGTTCTCGACCTGGAATGTGCAAGCACTCCTGCTTTGTTCACCGAAGCATGTGTGCGAGCACACATTCTTTCGAAGAAGAACGCCCGTTCACTGTTCAGTTTACTGGGAAAACAATGAGTTTCTTGCCCTGAGGGCTTTAATTCTCGCAAGACTGTGTTCTTTTAATAATTGAAATACTTCCGGCATGGTTTGTTGACGTTCGAGTCGTAGTATAAAGGGGAGAAAGAAGGTGTACCAGCACTTACAACTTCACTAAAGTTGTTCCCATTTATGCATCGATAGGTTTGGGAACGGGCGGGCGTTTAACTTAGTGGCTCCAACCTAACTGGTCCCGGCCGGCCGACTTGACTAATCGTTAACGTAAACGACTCTTGTCTTTACTTGCGCAGTACAGTATACACAACCGCGAACGAGCATGCGCGATGGAGAGACAAACGCACCGTGGCTTCGCCGTGTTTGCGGCCGTCGAGTCTCCGTTCACCTCTTGACACTCGGCCAACTGCGAACGCAGAGCGACGATGCGAGGCTCGCGCCGAGAATCGTTAAGTCTCCGCTGGCCTAGATGCGGAGCCGTGGGAAAAAGAAACCTTTGGCGCATCTGCCTCAGTCGGTACGTGTTGCGTTAGCGGTGAGCGCCGCGTCCCAACGCCTACGCTCTTCCTCGTGGCGGGCTGGCCAACAAGAACCGCCCTTGTCTGCGTAGCGTTCGCCCCTGTGCTGGCGCTCGCCGCATAGTCGCGGCGCACCGCTGTGCAAATTCATACGAGAAGCGAAAACCAATTATCGTTGATTTGTGGATCGTCTTGAATCCTTGGAGGAGTCTCTCGCTTGGAAGGTCGTCATTGTCCAAGCAAGCAAGCTAGCGGCAAGCACGCAGAAGTCCGTGGGCCATGGCTTGGCCACCGACGACGCCGTTTTGGCTGCCAGGCCTTGGTAAAACGGTACAGGGAAGGTGCATGCACTGCAGCTCTTTCAATACAACAGAGTGTCGGAATGTGGAGCGCGTAAGCAGCTGTATTGGCATCAGTATCTGAGCACATTCAATGTGCCCGCGACCTTGCTTAGGTTGCCTCCCGCGCTAAGCACTCAACCTGTTGGAACTGAATTGAATGCTTCCTGCGTGTGATCTTGAACTGAATACAGAATCGTAAAACTTGCGCGACTGGACACGGTTGCTTCGAAATTGAGCAATGCGTTGTTTATTGTGCCAATTCGTACCACATTCGTATTAACGTGGTAAGAATTGCCGAATAATAAATTGTTTCACCTAAATCGATGCAATAAATTCGCATATAAGCTGCCTAAAAGTGAGGCATTCAGAACGAATCATTGAAAATTATCGATAAGTCATCTACCTCGTGCGTTCGTTCTGGAACTGGTGCCACAGCGCAGTAAGTGCAGCTCCCCAGCGGCCGAATCGTTCAGAATAGGTAGACGAATATCAACTTTTTCGAATATGAATCAAATATGAATAGTAAGTATCGAATATTGAATAGAATATTCAAGCGAATATTGAATCGAATGTCGAATATTCAAACGCAGACATATATATTTACAACAGGAACATTTATTTCTAGGTAATTAAGTACCATGCCTGTACTGACTATAGAGCTAATAAGAAAGCTGACTATCAGGGGCAAAAGAACATTTTTTTAAACACTTCTATGGGTGTCATTAAAAAAACTGCACAAATAACCTCTCAGCATATTTAAAGCCTTGGTACAAACAAAGTTTTCAAGAAGAAATGACTGCTGAATAATGAACTTTCCACAAACATTAAACACATATTTGCCGAAAAAACAACGGAAGCTGTGGGGAAAGAGAGAGAGAGAGAAAGCGAAGAGAGGAAAGGCAGGGAGGTCAACCAGACGAACGTCCGGTTTGCTACCCTACACAAGGGGTAAGGGAAAGGGGAATAAAAAGAGGAAAAGTGGAAGAGGGTGAGCATTGTGTGTGCAGCGAAGCACCATGACACCAAAGTCAAGTCCCATAGCTGGTGATGTGCGTTGAAGACATCTGACATGAACCAAGGGCCAGTGGTCGTTGCGTGAATAGGAGGCGGTGGGTGAGCCACGGGGCTTACTCAAGACTTGCAAGCACTGGATTAAGAGTATCCAGTACTTGCACTGCACTTCGTGCTGACGGAGTATGCAGCTTGCTTAACAGTATACGAAGGCTATTTACAAGGGACCGAAGCATCACAACCACTTGCCGGTCTACTTCGGGCAATTTATCGGGAATCGGCATTCTCGACTCTACCGCGGTGCACTGTACACTTTGATCTGACTGTGGTGCCGGCTGTGGCATCGGTTGTGGCCCCGCCTGTGGCCTCGGCTGTGGCGTCGGCTGTGGCATCGGCTGTGGCATCGGCTGTGGCATCGGCTGTGGCGGCGGCTGTGGCGTCGGCTGTGGCCATGACTGTGGCTTCGACTGTGGCTTCATCTGGGGTATTCGCTGCGGTTTCGGTTGTGGCTGCTGCTGTGGTGGCGGCTGTAGCTTTGGTAGCGCGGGCCAGGCTTCAGTATTGTTCTCCGTTACGACCTTGTCATTATTAGATTCGACTCCGCCAGGCCTAGGGGGCAGAGGAGGAGGAGTCGTCGGATGTGCCGCGCTCTTCATAGAGGAACCTTCGTTCTTTGAAGTCCGACGGCGTCGACGGCGTCGGGAGCGTCGCTTTCTAATGGCCGCAACAGCTTCCCGACGAGACGAATGGTCTCTTGCCATCTGCTTCAAGACCGCCCTTTCTTTCCTCATTTTAGGGCAGTCCTTTGAGGTAGCATCATGGGACCCAATGCAATTTGGGCATTTGAGCACCGTGGCTACACAGGAGTCTGCAGCGTGGGGTTGTGCGCAGCGCGAGCAAACTCTCGTATTCTCGCACACAGCGCTCACGTGACCCAGCCTCAGGCAGTTGCGGCATTGGAGTGGTCTTTGAATAAATGGACGCACGGGGTGTCTAAAGTGGCCCACCTTGACGTGTGAGGGAAGAGATTCGCCCTTGAAAACCACCTTCACACAGCGGGATGTGCTGAGTCGAGACACGTGAGTGATAGCGCAGCCATCAACGGCTGGCTTAATGAAAATCGGCAAGTCGGCGCTGGAGATGGAGACGTCCACGTCGCTGATGACACCAGTAGTGGTATTACTGTCCAGAGGAATGCACGAGTGGACCTTCATGCCGCCAAGTTCCGTAAGTTTGCTCAACGTGATCCGTGCCGTCTCATGTATGACGTCAATAGCCAAGACATTTTTGCGTGCGTTGACTCTGACATCCGTGACTTGATTTGGCGCCACCGCTTCGAGAAACACCGAGACAGACTGTCGGTTGAGTCGCCTCAGGTTGTCGGTAGCGAGTTCTGGTATGAATAAAATTGTACTGACTGCGCTATTCCGAGTTGGTCCTGCAGTCGACGTGCTTGAAGACAAATAAGCCCTGGTGTTTCTTCGTTTCGCCTTGCGGCTCCTCACAAGCTGAAAGTCGTCATCGGAGAAGTCCGCACTGCTGAGCGAGTAGACACTGGTATCGTCGCTGTCGGTGTCGCTCTGGAGGCCGGTCCGCTTCCTAGACGCAGCCACCGCTGAAGTCGCCATCCCCAGCAGAGGCGCGGGGACGTCAACTTGCATCCGTGCAACAATCCTTGACGGCTACCCGGAGATTTACCGAGAAATCAGGCGAAAACAGCAGAGCTACAGAAGTAGCGTTCTGGCTCGCAGAAACTTCGTCTTCGTCTTCAAAAAGGAACTCCTGTGGGGAAAAAATTTACACGTGTGTAAATTACACTTACATGTGTTTACAGCAGACACGTCCTTCACTAGATTAAATTATTTTTTTCTGTGGGGAAAAAATTTAATCTAGTGAAGGACGTGTCTGCTGTAAACACATGTAAGTGGGCCTATTGCAAGGAAACATCACTGGTTGCCGCGTGCAGGGTGTGGGATCGGGCTAAATTGTACTCCATAATACTACAAATCACGGAGCTCAACCGGTCAGTCACGAGAAGTGTTCTCTTCTTCTCGTTCGTGTCCTGTTTCATCGCTGTGATTTGTATGCTGCCCTGAACATGACCTTTTCGGTGGACATTTTCTCTATTTCTACAGTGCACCGACCTCAACTTATTTCTCCCGGACTATCTCCCCTGGTGCTTCGGCGTTGTCTTTCACTGAATCGTGTTCCACAAAGCGCGGTTTACTTCAGTCAATCATCCGGCTAAGGCGAAACGAACGCCACTCTATATATAGCTGGACTCGGCTCACCAATAGCTATACCACGCAAGTTAAATGTAATAAACACACGTGTGGTTGTTCGGTTTAATGTATTTGCTTTTCTGTGCCATCATGAAATATCGTTCACCAAACTCGGATTGAAATTCGTTTATTTTCACGCAATGGGAATCAAGGAGGGGAAGGGTTCTAGCTTTGTGAAACAGCCTCTTTTTGAAACGCAGTACTTCGGTGTGCCTCTTGTGACGCCGAACGTTTCAATCATGTGTCAGCATACACTTGGTTGAGCTACCTTTTGTCACTGTCGGTGAGAGACTTGCACTGTCTGTTAAACCGAACGACCGACCGACACAGGCGAAACCATGAGATAGTAGGCACAAGGAACTTCACTATACAACTTCAAAAAAAAAAAAAGAAACCCAAACGCAGTTTACCTGCTCCTAAGGCCGGCACTGGACGGGGCTCAGTGACCTCATCTTCACTCTTTTCGTGTCCATTTAACTAGTGTTGTGCCCACAGACACAAGTTTTGAACATGTGTTCATCTTTGAGCTGACACTCGAAACCGCAACCTTGTGCGCAGCAGCAGAACGCCATGGCCCCTGTAAGCGCACTGTTGCCAGAGAAAGTGCATCACGCTTTCGAACCATAATTTCTCTTCTATCGCTTTATAGTGATGCTTTCTAGCGCTCTGGTTTCGTGTGCTAATGTAGAGTGTTAAAATTTGTGCCGTTCATTCCTGTGAAAGTATGCTGTCACTCCTTACGCCAAAGTACTGTCAGGAAATGCGCACTTGCATACTTGAGGCTGTCGTCTAAGAATAAGTTACCTCCTTTTGTGACTCACTGCGACTGAATGTCAGCGGAAGACGCAAAGGCCATCAACTCTGGAATATACGGCGGGTAGGTAGCGGAGATGAACCAGCAACAGCGTGATTTAGACTGCGCGTATTTCTTGCCAGATGCTACTATATATCATAGCTATTAACGAAAAGAGTTAGCTCTAGTTGTGTTAGTATTCCGTATCGCAACTCTATCAAACGTTGTAACATTTCGTGTTTCTTGATATTCGGTGTAGAGGTTCCTCAGGGTAAGCTACGTAAACGAGTGGTGGTGCTGCGTGCACCTTGATCCAGAAAATGTGAGCTTTGTTATTATATCGCACATCAAGCACGAATTTTTTTCTATTTTGCTTTTTTTTCTCTAGCTTTCCTTTGCTACGTCGAGATTAAGCCATCGCGTTTTTCATTTCAATATTCATACTATGGATTCACGGTGAAAGCCTTGAATTTTTGCCTCGTATACATAGCAAGTACAGCCGTGTGCATACTCCAGCTAAATGTGCAACTATGAAGCAAATGAAAGTACCGAAAATATCACCCGATGAGATAGTATAAAGCCAGGTTTACTCAAATTACATAAGTAATACTTTGACCAAATGAACATTAGCAACCATCATTTGCCTTCGGAGAGCAAACACTGAAGTTACAGTCAAAACACATTCCAGATTTGAAGTTATCGTCAGTGGCAGTACAACATAATCCTTGGCCAGGTGCCAACGTTTCCACAAGGAAATTTTTCTTCGCCGAAATGAAGACAAGTCCTTTTGTCGAAACGTTAATGCCCACAAGCCTGAACGAAACTTTGTAAATATCTCGAGTGTAGGTGTACGTGTGCACGTGTGCGTGTGTGCGTGTGTGTGTGTGTGTGTCCTTCGTCCTCACAACCGTAGATGCCTCAAGGGCATACACTGGAAGGCAAAAGCAATAGCGCTTCAACGTGGCTATTCGAGAGGTTTAGGCGACGTTTACTCGAAACCCCCTTCTGGGATTCCAAGAATTGTTATTCCAGTGGTACTCAAATGGGGGCTAAAAACACTTTCCGCTTTCTTCCTATAGAAACGTGCATTTTTCTACGAGGTAGCACAAAATGGTCTTTGCTCGTGGCATCACTGACCGCAGCTTAACCCAACACTTTCTGCGGCAGTGCGCCTTCATGCAATAGCAGCGTTCCCATCGAAACAATGCCACCATTTCGAATTCCCGGTAGACACCGATGCGCTTTTAACGAGCCAGCGTTCCTTTACGGTTCCATCATTTGTGCATAGGGGCCTCCCCACATCGAGAAAAGGAGGAAAGTCGGTGAACTGAAACATGAAGCCAGTATTCTTTACGGTTTCATGCAAGGCGCAAAATATACGTTCCGCTCGCTGTCGTTGTCCCGTAGTGACAGACCAGCAAGGGTTGTATAAGAGACGACGGCCCGTTATGATCTGCAGTCTTCCGGCGATCTCTCTTCCTTCGACAGTCTCCAATGTGGTTTTTTTATTGCGATAGCAATTATATGGACACTTCAAAGCAGATTTCTGCCGTCGCCGTCGCCGTGAGGTTCCGTATGACGTCAATGGAGATGAAATCGTCGCCGCGCGCCGAACGCTGTATGTGCGAGTGAAAGGGCGCGAGGGACGCGCGCTTTCACGGGGAGTGAACGCACGGCGGAGAACAAACGCGCGTTCTGCGCCGAGCTCCCTTAAGGGCTGCAGAAGTAGGCGTCTCTTTCCTCCTTTACAATCACCATATATGTAGAGCAAACGCGCCTTCTTCCGACGAGCGAAAGGCCTTGGGGGAGAGGGGGAGGGAAGGGAGGCGACGTTTAGCTCTGGCACCAAGTGCCTATTATTGCGATAGCAATTATATGGACACTCAAAAGCAGATTTCTGCCGTCGCCGTCGCCGTCGCCGTGAGGTTCCGTATGACGTCATTTGGAGAAGAAATCGTCGCCGCGCGCCGAACGCTGTATGTGCGAGTGAAAGGGTGCGAGGGGCGCGTCTTTCACGGGGAGTGAACGCACGGCGGAGAACAAACGCGCGTTCTGCGCCGTGCTCGCTTAAGGGCTGCAGAAGTAGGCGTCTCTGTTCTCCTTCACAATCACCATGTATGTAGAGCAAACGCGCCTTCTTCCGACGAGCGAGAGGCCGTGGGGGAGGGGGAGGGAAGGGAGGCGACGTTAAGCTGCGGCACGCAGTGCCTATTTATATCAGAGGCTCCGGCAACAGTCACCAACGCCGCACGCATTTTGAGCGAACGCGGGCAAAACGCGGATGGCGTCGACAACAGTTCTGCGTGTTGCCGATGCTGCTGCATGTCCAAGTTTATACAGCTGATAAAGCTAATATCATTACTCCGTATAGCTCTCTACAAGTTTGCTATCGCAATTGATGCTTCACCTTTCAGGTGAAACTGCGACAACTTTTTTATATCAGAGGCTCCGGCAACAGTGACCAACGCCGCACGCATCTTGTGCGAACGCGGGCAAAACGCCCACGGCGTCGACAGCAGTTCTGCGTGTTGCCGGTACTGCTGCATGTCCAAGTTTATACAGCTGATAAAGCTACTATCATTACTCCGTATAGCTCTCTACAAATTTGCTATCGCAATTGATGCTTCGCCTTTCAGGTGAAACTGCAACAACATTTTTTGTTAATGTTTCTGTTTCAATATTACACTACAGCATCCTCATATACTTTTGTATTGTTCAAGAAGTTAGGTATGGGTGTGTTTGTCTTGGAGAGGCTAGAAACCGCAATCTTTTGGCTGATACAATTCACCTATGAAGCCATAAATATGTTTTTTTTAATATCTGCTAGACTGACGTAAAAAGAAATGACAGCAGAAATACTTTCTGTGAGTTATTCACAAAGCGTAAATGAATCCAATCAAGAGAGCAATAACAAAAATAAATCGCAGTTATTTATATCAGTCGCATCAACTTCGAGCCCCATAGTGATTTATTTTTAAAACATTTCACTCTAAGATAAGCTCTCTAAGATGTAAAACAGATAAATGTATAATAGTTGTTTCAAATAACATTAGATGGTTGCCAAGGGCCGCAGCTTGGCAAGCAGCGGCCGCCTCAGTTAGGAAGAGTCCTGCAACGCATGGTGTGTCTGGTATTTTATAATTAAGACAAATTGTGCAATAAAGGCTGCTAGAGGTAAGGTAAAATGCAGTAAACGTTTTTTTTTTCTCTTTCTTTCTTTTTCTTTTTTTTTCAGGTCAGCGTCTACTGCAATGGCGACTGAACAAGATGCGAATTAACACAGACACCGACCGACCGCCTGGTTGCAGCTGTGCGTTATCGGCTGTGCACGCCTTAAGCCTCAATGCATAAAACGGCATTTTGTTTAGAAAGTAACTGGAACGTCAATGCATTCTTCCGCAAAGTTTGGGAATTAATATCTCGAAGCTGGTGTCATCCTGACGATTCGCTCCAAGTGGATCCGTCTTGCGAACTCCACGACTAGAATTTGTAAATTGCAATACGCGCCATAAGGTAATTAGTTAAAATTTATTTAGATAATTATTTTAATTAGTCGAATATGCATTTCATTTTTTGCACGTAATATCCGCCTCTCCGAGTAGACCAGCTCATGAACTAAAATTGGGCTATCTGCCACAGGCAACCTTTACAAATTTTGGAAAGTGTTTGCTGAAGCACCCTGTATATAGGAAGGTCATTTGTGCGATAAATTCACGCACCTACTGAAGGGCTTTTATCACGCCTATATGCTGACCCCCCCCCCCCCCAAGAAAGAAAATTCTGCCAGCGAGTGCAACCCTGCTGTGCGTAATAAAAAAATATTACATAGGATCTGTACATACAATGTCGTCGTACAGGCGTTACCTCAAGCATGGCGGCCATTCAAGGAATTAAAATTTGAGTTACCTTTTTTATATTTCATTTGGTATGGGCCACTGTGTGCTACAATGTGCCCGTTCTCGACCTGTCCTCCAGATTGAGTCACAGAATGTGGCGCAAGAGGTACAGAATCGTCAAATGTAGTTGGACACGTGTCGTGACACTCTGCGCGTGCGTCACCTCTCTTCCCTCGACAAGCACCATACATCGCCTTCGTCCTCGTGAAATCACCAGCACTCCTTTGGCTGCTCCCCTTCACGTATGATGCTAGAAATGCCTAAAACGAAATCTCTGCTAAAGATATGAGAAAAAAAAATTCGAGGACACTTAAGCACATCTTATGAGCTGTGAATGAGAAAGCATTAATGTCCAATTGAACGGTGCTGAGCGGTCCTTCGAGTTTGAGCTCTTGAGACTATTGGCGCGTTTTGATTTGTCGAGAGCTCGCGCGACCAAGGGACGCGCGGATAACACAGGCTTCCGAGAGCGAGTGAGAGGGTGACGTGGCGTCGCGGCCATGCTCTCTTCCCTCAAGCAACACCTGGCGTGCTACGGGCGCAACAAGTCGTCCCTTTAGTCCGCTCTGCTGCGTTTAGGTGCGCTGGTGACATGGCGTCGCAGCCAATGGGAATTTAGGTGCCGCTTCAGTGCTACAGACGCCGGCTTTTTTCCTCAAATAACCATCTGACGCATTCGAATCAAAATATGGACACCAGGAAAAACTTAACGAGCAAGAATGAACAGACGTTTCACCCTATGCATACGTCTGATTGGGTGTTCGCATTTCGGAAAAGCTTGTGAGCGGTGTATAGTTCATAAACACGAAAATTGCATGAGATTAAAGTTGAGACTTTCGTGGTGCATAAACGTAAACATTGCGTGACATTGTGTGTTACTTGGAATGAAAGTTAACCTACTTGTACGCATCGCCGTTAGTTGCATAGCATTTAGTTAACAGCTTCACTAATACTTCGTCTCACAAAGACTCCAACAAGTGCGTTCTATCTAAATTTCTCTTGTCGTTTACTTATTGAAGTTATAGCTAGCTGGATTTCTGTCATTTTCTTTCTGTGTGCTGTATTGTTCAGTTTGGCTAACATCTAGTGCTTTGTGTTGTCGTTAACATTTCGTCGGCCAATTTTACCGGCCGTAGTAAAGCGACATACCTTACTGACTTTCATAGACCCGATATGTTATTGTTGTTGTCGTTGCGCACTATCGACATTGGAAAACTTCACATTCCAGCCCTCCTGCAGCGCCCCCACAAGCAAGCCCGTGCAGCTTCTGTCAATTCAGCATAGAGGGCGGTTACGGCGGTGCAGTTCGGTCAACGTTCGCGCCTTCTACACCACTGGCAGAGCCGGTTTGCAACAAAGTGCTTCTGTTGCTTCTGGAGGTCTATAATCCAGTGCCATGGGCGGGAGGGCAGTACTACTGATGCGCTTCCCTTTTCATTACCACGCGTGGCTTCAGCTTATCAGTGACCTCACTGCATGCCAAGGCGACTTGGCAGTATCGGGGCGTCAAACGGAAGACGGCATGTTTATCGTCGCACGTGCCTTATCGCTGAACCCTGCGGCCGTCGTTTTGCATTACGTGGCGTGAAGCACAAGTCCATTGAAGGCACTCCCCATTTGGCCAGTTCAGAAGCGTAGATGTCTCAATCAGCAGAGCCCCCGGTATAGAAAGTGCAAACGGCAACTGTGGCAAGTCACTCGAGCGTTCCAGCCGTGGGTGGCGGAGGCTGTGATGTATACGGCCACTGCCCAGCCATAAAATTAACTCCAGTCTCAGTTTATTATTTAGTGATCCAAAGCAGGACCGGTATAATGCTAGAATTCCTCTCACGCGATTCTATTTTTTTCTTATCGCCCACCGCTCACGACCGGTCGATGGTGATGATAGCGTAAGCGGAGCGTCGCTTCGACCATCGACCAGGTGCGAAAAGGAATAGCATCAGAATAAAATGGATATTTTCTCTCAGGCAAGAATATCTTATGGCTTCATGTGCAGTTAGAGGAGGATTGGGTGGTTCCAAAGTGAATTCAAAAACTGCAGTAGGGCCTCTTGCTCACAAATGTGTATGAGAAACGTACGGTACCAGAGAGCAACAGTACACGCAAACTACTGCATACAACAATAACATTAATGTGCAGGTAATGATAGTTTCTTTATTACAATTATTTCTCTTTCCTCGCGTGCAGGGTAAGCTGACTGGTGGCTTCGTTTGTTAACCTCTCTCCGTTTCCTTCTTGATTTTCTGTGAAGTAGGTTACAGCTTAAGAGGCGAAGATATCGGCGTTAATGAGCAGTGCAAAGCTATGTGTTGAAAAAGATGCAAGTTGTAAAAACGAAACTTCATTACACTGAGTAGCACTGATCACTACGATTATTAAATTGGACCCAACGTTTCGGAGTCCTTCCGACTCTCTATCAGGCTTCTGATGAAATTGCCTTGTATCTTCCCTTGCCTGCCTCCGTCTTTTTTTCGTCTTATTCAAGTTAGCTTTAAATGTAAGCTGTGGTGCATGCTAGGCGATCTTGCTCCCGGCATCCAGCTCGTCGAATCGCTTAGGTGTCTGAAAGTCCTGCTCGTTTCATGGCATGGAATGACCGTCGTCTTGCATTCGTTGCCCTCCAATTATAGTGATGCCATCGTGATCGTTCCATAGTTGCCATTCCAGCTTCGTCATTCGGCTCTCGTCATGACGTCGTCGACAGTCCATCGTCATCATTCCCATGTCATCATGTCGTCGTCGTCATACCAGCTTCGTGGTATTATTGACGTCATTCCTTTCGCATCATTTCATCGCAAGCACGCTGTCGTGATTCACTCGTGATCGTTCCACCGTACTCAGGCCATCGTGGTCGCTGCGCTGTCGTCATGCTTCCGTCATACCGTCGTCATCATTTCAAGATTGTCATCCCATTGTCGTCATACCATCGTTGTCGTATTGCATTCGGTTTTCCACTGACGTCATTCCTTCGTAGTCGTTCCATCGTAATCATGCGGTCGTCATTCAATCGTGATCATGCGCCGTTGTCATTGCATCGTCCTAACTGCGTGATCGTCATTCAGTCGTCGTCACGCATTTATTGTCATGCTGTAGTGATGCCATCGTCAGTATACAATCGCCGCTGCTCTCGACGCCGTGACCGCGACGTGGCAAAACTTCCACGATACTGCGGGTGCAATCGGTGTGTTCCCCAGCGCGGGATGCGTAAAGTCCCTATACCTTCGGAAAAGTACCGCCATCCTTTGAACAACGCCGCTTCTGTCTCTCCTGTATCTTCGATTGGAAGATGATAGCGCGCGCTTTCACTTCTTTATATTTAATTGTTTTTTTCCGCCTCAGAGCCATGTCGAAAGTCCCTCTGCGCAGCCGCCGGTGCCGGCGGCGGCGGCGGCGGCGGCGGCGGCGCGCGCCCGGCCTGAAAGCTTCAACGGGGGCTTTCGAGGGGCGCTACCGTTTACTTGCTTTCGCAAGCAAAAAGTAAAGAAAAAAAACTAGCGTTTTAGGAGAGGAGACGGCGGAGGAGAGAGTAGATGGTGGTACTTTTCCTATATAGGGACATTAGGGATGCGCCGAAGGCAACACCATCTGGTGGTGTTACAATGAACGGAGAGTTGCCAAACACTCCTCTCTCATCAGAACCAATGGAAACACTCATTTCGCTCCCACCTATGGAAGTAACTTCTAGAGCGTCTCTCGCCTCTCTCACAACTCTCGCTGCGGACAGCGCCAACTGCGCGAAACTGAGCAACGAGGTAAGAAAAGCTAGCGCTTTAATAGAGTAATATTTTAATGTTGTTGTTAGAACGTTTCTTAAAATAATCATAAAATGTTTCCGCCCCCAGGAAGCGGACACATCAGGGTGGAGGGAGGGATAACGGAGGAGGTTAGTTCAAATATTATTCATCATTTCTGACTCTTGTAGAAATTGAAGTAACGACTGGAATATGAGGCGCCGTCTCTCGAGGGGACGAGTGTGAAGGCTCCAGGCGTCCAAATACTGAGGCCTCAGAGTAGGGGGAGGGTGGCTATCGTTCTTCTTCTTCTTCTTCTTCTTCTTCTTCTTCTTCTTCTTCTTCTTCTTCTTCTTCTTCTTCTTCTTCTTCTTCTTTCTTTCTTTCTTTCTTTCTTTCTTTCTTTCTTTCTTTCTTTCTGTCTGTCTGTCTGTCTGTCTGTCTGTCTGTCTGTCTGTCTGTCTGTCTGTCTGTCTGTCTGGTCTGTCTGTCTGTCTGTCTGTCTGTCTGTCTGTCTGTCTGTCTGTCGTCTGTCTGTCTGTCTGTCTGTCTGTCTGTCTGTCTGTCTGTCTGTCTGTCTGTCTGTCTGTCTGTCTGTCTGTCTGTCTGTCTGTCTGTCTGTCTGTCTGTCTGTCTGTCTGTCTGTCTGTCTGTCTGTCTGTCTGTCTGTCTGTCTGTCTGTCTGTCTGTCTGTCTGTCTGTCTGTCTGTTGTCTGTCTGTCTGTCTGTCTGTCTGTCTGTCTGTCTGTCTGTCTGTCTGTCTGTCTGTCTGTCTGTCTGTCTGTCTGTCTGTCTGTCTGTCTGTCTGTCTGTCTGTCTGTCTGTCTGTCTGTCTGTCTGTCTGTCTGTCTGTCTGTCTGTCTGTCTGTCTGTCTGTCTGTCTGTCTGTCTGTCTGTCTGTCTGTCTGTCTGTCTGTCTAGTCTGTCTGTCTGTCTGTCTGTCTGTCTGTCTGTCTGTCTGGTCTGTCTGTCTGTCTGTCTGTCTGTCTGTCTGTCTGTCTGTCTGTCTGTCTGTCTGTCTGTCTGTCTGTCTGTCTGTCTGTCTGTCTGTCTGTCTGGCTTCTGTCTGTCTGTCTGTCTGTCTGTCTGTCTGTCTGTCTGTCTGTCTGTCTGTCTGTCTGTCTGTCTGTCTGTCTGTCTGTCTGTCTGTCTGTCTGTCTGTCTGTCTGTCTGTCTGTCTGTCTGTCTGTCTGTCTGTCTGTCTGTCTGTCTGTCTGTCTGTCTGTCTGTCTGTCTGTCTGTCTGTCTGTCTGTCTGTCTGTCTGTCTGTCTGTCTGTCTGTCTGTCTGTCTGTCTGTCTGTCTGTCTGTCTGTCTGTCTGTCTGTCTGTCTGTCTGTCTGTCTGTCTGTCTGTCTGTCTGTCTGTCTGTCTGTCTGTCTGTCTGTCTGTCTGTCTGTCTGTCTGTCTGTCTGTCTGTCTGTCTGTCTGTCTGTCTGTCTGTCTGTCTGTCTGTCTGTCTGTCTGTCTGTCTGTCTGTCTGTCTGTCTGTCTGTCTGTCTGTCTGTCTGTCTGTCTGTCTGTCTGTCTGTCTGTCTGTCTGTCTGTCTGTCTGTCTGTCTGTCTGTCTGTCTGTCTGTCTGTCTGTCTGTCTGTCTGTCTGTCTGTCTGTCTGTCTGTCTGTCTGTCTGTCTGTCTGTCTGTTTAGCCCCTTACGCGGACCCAGTGGGTCAAGTTGTCTACCTGTTTGGGCCACTAGGTATCTGCTCCTAGTCGTGATGCCGTCGTGGTTGTTCCATTGTCGTCATTGCAGCTTCGTCATATCTTACTCTCGTCATGTCATCGTCGTCACGCCTTCTACCCCAACCCAGTGACCCAAGTGGTCTAATAGCTTGGGCCAGTAGGTATGGGCTCGTGGTCGTAGTCAATGCATCGCTGTCATTCCAGCTTTGTCATCCGACGCTCCCCATGCCGTCGTAGTCAGTCCATCATCGTTATACAGACGTCATAGATTCGTTATCACAACGCTATAGTGATGCCACCGTGGTCGTTCAATCGTCGTTATGCCAGCTTCGTGATCTGACTCTCGTCATGCTGTCGTTGTCACATCTTCTACTCCGACCCAGGAGTGAAAGTTCTCTAATAGCTTGGGCCATTAGGTAGACGTTCGGGGACGTGCTGCCGTAGTGATCGTTGCATTGTTGTCATTCGCGCTTTGTCATTCGACACTCGTCACACCACCGCCATTACGCCATCATCGTCACACAGTCATCGTTATGCCGTCGTCGTCCGCGTTGTCATCCATCGTCACCATGCCAGCTCGGTCGTGCCATCGTCGTTATTGCCACTTCTTCATCTGGTTGCCGTCATACCGTTATCGCTGTGGAAAATAGCGGATCGGAGCAACCAGGAGCATGCCGGATCTGTAGGACGACGAGGAAGAGAAAGTGATTGAGAGCACGCGCACGGGCAGGGATAGGTCAGTTTTCGCCTCAATGTTAGAATAAACGGTCGTCTCCGGCTCACGTCGGCGGACCACTTCATTCGCGACATTATTGTTGGTGCCGAAACCCGGGAACGAACCATTCACCTTTCGCTCCTGCTTCCAGGGACTTGCATCCTCCGAAGGTAATGAGGGAAAGTTCTTCAGTAGCTCGGTTGTGGGTAAAGAACTTTCTCTCACTACCTTCGGAGGGTCCAGGGTCACAAAGACGACTCTACACCGAGCGCGTGTGCTTGCGATTGCGCAGCCAGTTTAACGGCTCGGCGATAACTTTGGAAGTGTTAACGATTCCTGAGGTATGGGCCATGACAAGTCCACCGTTCAACCTCAATATTTTGCAGCTGCTTGTCGAACGGGAGTACAACGTCGCTGACAGCTTTCAACCAAATATATGGCAACCAGACAAGATAAGTGTCCTCATGGGATCTGATCCCTATTAGAAAGTTACGACCGGGAAAATTGATCGCATCAATACTAGTATAACAGCGATAGACACTACATTTGAATGAATGTTACAAGGCCCTCTTGAGTCCAACGTCCGCTCCCCATCAGGTGCACTGTTCGTATCGAGTGACAACTCTGTATCAGAGAACCTCGACTTATTGTCGATGTGGGGTCCCGAGGCCATAGGGATTGGCGGAGCCTGTTACCGAAACCTCGAGAGCAACCCTCACCTGTCTGCATTTAAGCAGGGAATCTCAAAGCAAGATAGGTGTTATCAAGTGCCGCTGATGGTCGAACCACTAGGGTTACCATCCGGGAGCAACAATCGCCGATTGCCAGAACATCGACTATGAATTCCGATCAGCCGGTTCCGAGAGCAACCATCATTGCTAGAAAAACACGACCAGGCTATTTCAGCTTATTTCAACGTTGGACATGCGGAAAGAGTTCACGACGTGGAGCAGATAAGGACAAATGCGTGTATTACATGCCTCATCACGCCGTTGTTCGTCGCGAGGCCGTAACGACGAAGCTTCGTGTCGTATTTGACGCGTCAACACACGAAGCTGGTTATGCTTGCCTTAACTATGTCCTATCGAAGGGCGTAAAACTCGGTGTTGACGTCATCCAGCTCCTGCTCAACTTTCGCTGCCACCCTGTGGTTCTCGCTGCCGACATAAAGAAGGCATACTTGCAGCTTCTTATCGACCTAAACATCGACACCTGCTACAGTTTCTGTAGTTCGAAAGATTACCACCGAAGGAAGAGCCCATGCCACCAATTACGACGTGGAGAATGACGAGAGTCCCGTTTGGAGCCGCGTCAAGCCCGTCATTCTAGCCGCCACGCTTCGACACCACTTATCTTCATGCAGGCAGAACTACCCAGATACCGTCGCCCTTTTAGAACAGGCACTACATTTGGATAATCTGCTTGTCGGACTGCCCAGCGCCCAGGAGGCGTTGAAGTTGTATGAAGAAACACAAATAATATTCAATGAGGCCAGCATGGAGCTTCGCAAGTGGGCTTCTAACTGCGACACCTTGAAGGAAAGATGCCTACGCGACAAACGTGCTATCGAAAATGAAGCAGGAGACAGTCACACAATGAAGGTTTTGGGTGTTCCTTGGCAATGTTCTGGTGACTGCTTCCTCCTCACGACTCAACACGCTGCTCCGTTCACAGCCGGAAAACCTGCCACTAAACGCATCGCTTTACAAACGTTGGCCAGAATTTGCGACCGCCTGGGATACTTCACCCCATTCACCGTAAACGCCAACATTTTATTTCAAGATATGTGGAAGAAGAATATTGCATGGGACGCTAGCATGTCAGCAGAAGAACAAGTCAGGTGGCATAGCTGGTGCTCCCAGTTGAACGACGTCCAAATATATACGACCCACGATATGTATCGTGAGTACATCCGTATCCCACGATACGTATTCTTAAGAGACGACGTCCAGCCATTCACATTTGAGTTGCATACTTTCGCGGATGCCAGTCCTAGAGCGTACAGCACGTGCACCTACGTCCGAGTGATTTCAGAACCCGACACACGCTTCGCATGGTTGTTAATCAAAGGCCGACTTGCTTCCCTCAAGCCTTGCTCCCCTTAAGAAAGAAAGTCACCAGGAAGATCAGATACACACACGACAAGCTTCGCTTACCCCCCTTTTCTCGACAGGGGAAGCGCTGGCGATTTTTTTCTTCAGACGCCCCAGTTTTCTTTTGGACAGACTCGCTGGTGGCGCTACACTGAATAAAGGACTCATCAACCAAATTAGACCCCTTTCTGGCCCATCGTGTCACCGAGATTCAGCAGTCTACCAATTCTTCACAGTGGTTCTACTGTAGCAGCGAGGACAATCTGGCTAATGTTATCACTCGTGGAGCGTCGTTTGCTAGTCTAATTGATTCAGCCGTGTGGTGGCACGGCCCAGCCTGGCTATCTAACAACGGAAAACCGTTTGGACGTACAGGCGTCCCGATATTCAATGCAGCAACAGAAATCAACCTACTTGAGGCACGAAGCAATATCAAAGCTCGTCGACTCTGAGCACGACTGTTCGTCCATCGGGCCTTTCCGTTTGCCAATGGGTCGTGCTCGTGGATGACTGCAGCTCTCTTACGAGGCTGTTGCGAGTCAGCGCATGGATCCAGTGTTTCATTCATAACGCTTCGCGACACTTCCCATCAGTATCTGGACTTCTCACAGGACAAGAGCTATGGAAGGCCGAGCGTTATTGGACTGCAGACTCTGCAAGAACACTCCTTTCCTTACGAAGTTCTTGCGCTACGTAAAGGTCAACCATTATCTTCAACATTGCGTGTTCTTCGCCTTTGTCAATTTATGGGCGAGGATGGGCCGTCGGTGGGCGACAGCACCAGCTTGATGCTAATCACGACATACGGGATTCCATTCTCCTGTCAGATAACCATAAGCTCACAGGCCTTCTCGTTTCAGCGACACACGTGCGCACCATCCAAGGAGGTGTTGAAGCAACACTTACTGAGCTTCGAGAGGGCTTTTGGTTGCTGAGGGGACGTTATACAGTAAAGAAGATAATTGTCCAGTGCACAATATGTAAACGATGGAAAGCAGCAACAGCGTCAGCGCCAATGACAGCTCTCCCACGCGAAAGGATTAGTGAAGCGAGTCCATTTACCATTGTCGGGCTTGATTACTGTGGGCCCTTCTACGCTAAACTACCAAGTGGTTCAACAAGGTCCTACGTTCTTCTCTTTTCATGTGCCGTCACACATGCCATCCACCTGGAGCTCACGTCAGGCATGACCGCCGCCACGTGCACGTTGCTCGCCTTCCGTCGTTCCTTCCACGGTATACTCCGATTATGCTTAAGCTTTCCGCAGCTGTTCTAAGTACCTTTGCATCGATACTACCACCTGTTCGGAAGTACGCGGCCGAACTACGGATCCAGTGGAAGTTCATTGTAGAAAGAGCTCCGTGGTGGGGCGGACCTTGAAGCGATATCTCTGAGACGCAGCAGCTTCAACGTAGAAGCACTGACAACTGTGCTGTGCGTTGTCGAAGCAGTGGTTAATTGTAGGCCACTAACATATCTCGAGAGCGAAGCCGACCAGCTCCAGCTGTTAACGCCATCTCATTTCCTGCTGGGAAAGCGCAGCCTTTCACTACCGTAACAGATTTCCGCCTCGGAGTTTCCGACCGCGGTAGACTTGCAACGCAAGGCTCGTCATCGCCAGCGCCTAACAGACGAACTTTGGAGGAGATGGAGGCGAGCATACCTGCTACACTCAGCACATAACCGCCCACGCTGCCCCTCAACCAAGCTACATATTGGTGACGTAGTACTGGCGCTAGGCGACAACACACCTGCAACATACTGGAAGTTAGGCCGAGGGATCAATTTACTGTCAGCATGAGACAGCATAGTTCGTGATTGCTCCGAGCGTCTCCCTAATCATTCAACTGAGAATCGCCCGGTGCAAAAACTCTGCACCCTCGAAGCATCCGATTGATGTTGGCCGCCCGGGAGGATGTGGAAAAATAGCGGATCGGAGCAACCTAGAGCGTGCCAAACCCGTAGGAAAACGAGGAAGCTGAAGGGATCGAGGGCACGCGCACGGGCAGGGATCGGTCAGTTTTTGCCTCAATGTTGGAATAAGCGGTCGTCTCCGTCTCAGGTCTGCGGACGAGTTCTTTCGCTACAATCGTCATGTCATCGTCATCCTTCATCCGTCTTCGTTATACGCTTTTGTCGATCGTTCGATCGATATGATATCTTCTTCGTCATTACATTGTCACTGCGTCAGCGTTATGCCTCCATGCTCATGGGCGATCTTGGCAAGCAAGCACCATTGCAAAGTGTGACGACGTCGGCGTGTGCGGCATATAGCCGAAACAATAAAGTCTCAGAATTACTACATGTGTTAAATAAACGTCACTGTAAGAATATGGTCTGTCGCTACATGGCTCCTTTGCTATTCGCATTACCGTCGAAAGTGATCTTGAAATGAGTTGTGCCTTATTTTTTTTCAAGCAAGTAAATAAAAATCTGTGGGGGGAAACTAACCCGGATTTTAGTATACAACGGTGGCCTGCTTACATTTGCTCGTTTCCTCATTCCAAGACAACTCTCGCTTTCTCGGATTCATTTCAGCCTCTTGTTGTACTCAATGGCGTTGTACTGTTTCTGTATTCGTCGGATTCCGTTCAAATGCGTTCGACCCATGCCTGTCCCACTTTGTCGAGTACAGTTGAGCTTATTGTCGCAGTGAGGTACTTTCTGCCTGTATCCTTCACCCAGTGCAGGGTAAGAAGCCAGAAGCTCCTTCTGGTTAATCTCCCTACCTTTCCCACTACATTTCTCTCCCTCCCTTCTGCCTGAATGTGTCGTTGCCGCGTACAATTGCGTTCAGCCCATGTCCCTCTCTTCGTGCGATTCAGTCGAGCTCTTTGTCGCATTAAGTTGCCTATTGCGCGTGTTTATTTGGCGGATTCACTATCAGTTGCTGTACCGTCTTATCGATCCGGTTGCGAATGGTGGTAAAGCAACGGAAATGAACGTATATCACCACTGGCAGAGAGATCAACAGGGGATATTGAAAGAAAGGTTCACTACATCCGCGCCGTTTAAAGAGTTTTTTCTCATGATCCAGCTAAGCCAAATTTTGCCATTTGTGAACCCCCTTTGTTTATTCCTGTTGCCTTCTATACTGCTCCTATATAAACTCATTTACGTTTCTCTTCACTGTTCAATGTTTTTAACGCAGGAGTACTTCTTTCCCGGTACTCATGCCAAATTTAAGTGTGAATCTGTAGTTTGTTTATTCGTCACGCACCTTTGGTTCAGCACACTCCTATTACCACGGGGAGCGCTAAAGGTCACCCACCAATCGCATGGCTTGTGTGGTTTAACTCCGGTTTAACTCAAAACAAAATAGGCCTATACACCTTTATTTTTTTTTATATACGAAAGCACTATATGCCCCCTGAAGCGGAAATCTGGCGAGCGTCCGGCGTTAACATCCGATTGTACCAAAACCCACGTGACCAAGTGACGACGTCACGTTCCAGGCGCAGGACCTGCTGCGGCTCGCACTGCGAAATCCCACAGTGAGCAGCCACGGCGTCAGACGGATGCCGTGGCCCACACCCAAAAAGCTGACTTTGCCCAATTGAGTTGACACACGCTCAAAACCAACCTGGCCCAGACCCAAAATTGACTTGGCCCACCCCAAAAATTGACTTCGCCCAATTCGAAAATTGAGTTGACCCACGTTCAAAAACGACCTGGCCCACTACAAAAGTTGACTTGGCCCACCCTAAAACATTGGGTGGCCCACCCTGAAAATTGACTTTGCCTAATTCTAGCACATGGCCAAGTGAAAAGTATCGCGCGGGAGAGTCAGAATGCTTTCGAATTCAATGCACGTAAGGAGACTTAAGTGTCTCTGTAACCTTTTTAAATATATATTCGGTGCATTGGAAGGAAATAAAACGGCAGTCCTGCAGAGGCCTGAAAAATGCGTCTCGAAACCGAGTGGGACTGGCCTATTCTCGAACGACAAATGCAGCGGCGCGTTCTCAAGCTCCGAGAGCGACAATCGGGCAGCATGGAAGTGCCTGCGTTTGCCTTCACTTCCGCGTTTCCGCGCACTTGGCTCACTCACTTACGGCTCATGATACCCTCGTACTATATAAGTGGACGACGAATCCAAAACATTTCCTTGGCCTGTTCTAGCGTTTCGCAAGCGCGCCGCGTTGTCCGACGCTCAAATGTGCGGTCGCAGACCGGGCTTGCGTGTCCGGATCAAGAAGCGATATCGCCGAGACTTCTGGCGACGATCGGCCAATTAAAGATATGTCCCCGGGACGTAAACCTAAACGGAGTGTCCGAGGGGGAAAAAAAGTTACGCGCGTCGATAATCTATAATTCAGCGAACTTCTCTCCTTCGATCGGAGACACAGAGGGGCGCCACTGTATTGCGTCATCTCGGTTTTTTTATTGCCTCCGTGCGGCGTCGACGTTACTCCGACGGGCTGAAGCGAGTGCTAGACCTCGGGGCTTCGGAATGCCTAAGTGGCTCCGGCGATACGCTTGCCATATGCGGTTTTTGGCATCGCTCGTATGCCAGAAAGCCCCCAATATTCCTTTCCAGCCGCTTTGTTTTCTTCCAGACCTTCCTTGTCGATCTATTGCGCGAGGCGGTTTGTGGCGGCACGGCGTGAACCCGTGTATATGCCGGCGCAGGCGGTGACCGCGGTTGGGCCTCGCGTCTTGACTGCGGTGATTGAAGATCCCCGCCGTATCGCGCGGCTGAGACTCGTGGGATCTCGTCGATGCGCGGGAGCTCTCTTTCGCCTTGCGACCAATGCCGCAGCCTGCTTCGCGAGACATGTTCGCTCTCCGCGGCCTCGTTTGCCACCGACGCGTGGTAATGAATGAAGGGAGGGCACCTTTGTTTAGACTGACTCTTGAGCCCCTCTTTTCTCCTTACACGCGTGAGTATATGAAGGGGTTCGCAGGCGGCATTTTATAAGCACATCCGCCGGCGGCCACATAGAACTCTGTCATTAAGCGTTCTCCTGTAACCACTTTCCTCCGCCATCTATACTTACTCCTATGCGTTAGCCTCATCCTATCTCTTCTTTCTGTCGCACTTTGATAAAGAACATTTCGGGATAAGTCGGCACACATGACTTTGCTGCGTGCACGTAGCGCGCCACCCCAACCCCTCCCCCTCCCTCTACCCACCCCTACCCCACCCACAACCTCGTCCTCCTCTCCACAAGCATTTGAGACAAATGTCAAGTGGATGTAAGAGAGCCGTATCATAGATGCATGGAGTAATGAGGCCCGGAAGTGAACTACACATTTCGTGGTGTGATTTAATGGGGGTTCCATTTGCTTTTAGAAATGTGTACACAGAATTAAAATGAGCGACGGTCTTTCAAGGCTGTAAGCGAGTGAGCTGAGTTGATGGATTTCACCTTAATAACACCATATCCTCGCTAATCATGATATAGCGTATGAGAGGCTTGATAATGTGGAATTGAGCATGCCTACAGTTCCACGAAAGTTTGTGAAGTAATTGAGTTCTGTCGAAACCTGAGGGACGGAGAAAAGGTTCATGAAAATTAAACTTTGCGTAGTGGAGGCCTCATGTGCACGCCAGATGATGCAGCACTGTATCGATTACCCTGTCTACTAAAGAATCAGCATTTTTAAATAGAAACACACCCGTGGGATAACACTGGAAAGTTGAATGGTTAATCTGCCAATGCGCTTATATATTTAACGAATTGCTTCGTTGTTGCTGCTATACTCCACATACACAGTCGAGACACACGACGTACGCATCTACCTGCGTAAAGATATTATCACGAGTATCGAAATAAAGTGTTGCGAGTTCGCGCCAGGTGCGTCTAGCTCGTTATTCCTTTGTTCTTATCTGCAGTGCACTACGCTTACTGCTCTTCGGCGAAGCGGTGTTCGAACGTCGGCGATAGCGTGACATAAATATGGGCACTTTACTGGCTCGGAAACTAAGTGTCGTACCGGCTCTGCATGGGTCCCAGTTCATCTAGAAATGGTTTTTCTTTTTGTTTTTTTGTCGGCGGGGGGCCACTCATATGCGTCTTAGTCTTATTAATGATATCTCTGGCTATTTCACTCCTAAAAGCCAGAACGAACACCTGCCTTCGCAGTGATTCGCTCGCTTCTCCCCAAGCTCCGAGCTGGAGAGGTATATATATATATATATATATATATATATATATATATATATATATATATATATATACGATGTGATGCGTGACCCTCATTCTAATCTGAGTCGTGTCGTGTGGTCTCACAGTAACTTTTGCTGCTGTGCGCAGCAGAAGCGATCGCGTGACAGTCATCCTTATTTATTAAGCGTACTTGGTCCGGCGAGAATAGACTGGAAGCACAGATAAATGAAAAACCTGTAGCGCAGCAGTTAAAACCTGCTTCGCCGCAGGCTGCACCTGCTCTTGGTGCACTGATCCTTAACCCTGTGTTGCGAACGCAACTGCAGGTAGCGTGTACTTGTTTTGAATAATTTAAACTAGCCCGCTATAGGGCTACCTCACAAATGCGGCTTTCCAAAGCGCGTTTCCCGCCGCGAACAACAGCTCTCCTTGGGCGCTATCTTATTAACCAGATGAAACTAGTTTTTGTAGCCTCTATGCCTTTCGTGCACACCGTAAATCAACTTCCTCAAGCGCGATACCCTGCTATAGTTTATCGATTTTCCTGTTAACGACGTCAGCTTCCAGATGTTATGTTTCAGTCTTAGAGTTAGGGTTATGTTTCGTTTCTTTTGTTGGGCGATGCAAATTACCCGCCTACAGTTTGTGAAAAGTCCATGGCATCCGCCTACAGTGATAAAGAAATTCAGAAAACCTATTCGTTATTTTTTTAGTTATAATAATTGGGCTGTAGGACAGACCCCCTCGTCGCTGTATCCCAACGCGATTTCCAATACAAGTTCAAGGTAAAACACTCTTGTCAAATCTATAGTAAAAAAAAATAGAGGCGGCCCTTTTACGCTTCTTAATCAAGAACGATACTTCTGCCAAGTTTAGAGCCAGTTAGTTATCTTTCAAAGAAAATAAACGCGTAGGGATTCAACTCGGCCAAAGCGATCATGCAAGCACTACCGTGTGCGGATGGTTAACTCTAGCAGAGCTGATCACTGGACTTGTATTTTGAAAGTAATCACGCAGTCATCAAGATGATTGATGGTTTCCGGTGTGAGGACGCCATGGGCACAGCATAGCAAACGTGAGTGAGTACGAAGAAAAGCAGATTACCCTCTGCATCTGGTAGCGTCTTACGCAACCCACCTCTGCGCAGTCAAGAAGTTGTCAGAAGTCTGACGGCGTATCACGAGTTGCCTACGGCTAGACTCGTTTTGCATGCTGCCTTTGACTGCTTGAATGAGGACTTTCTACGTCATGTTGTGACCGATGCCTACACGTATTCAAGTGTGCAGAGCAGCACTTTACTACCGTGTTGGCTTCTGCGTTTGAACGTGGACACACGCTAGCGCTGTCAACTTCAACGCTACCTCGTCCCTAAGTATTCTTTCTTATTATTATTAGGAAAATCTTAACTAGTTCTTCTTTGGTCCCGATACGTTATATACAACTTCTCAGTTCATTGTACTGTTTTTCTTACTTTTCATGTTTTACTTACTGCGTGGAAGATGCTTGAATCCTGGGGTTTTACGTGCCAAAAGCATGACTTGATTATGAGGCACGCCGTAGTGGGGGACTCCGAAATAATTTTGACCACCTAGGGATCTTTAACGCGCCACCAATGCAGGAGATACGGGAGTTTTTGCATTTCAACCCCCATCGAAATGCGGCCGCCGCGGTCGGGATTCGATCCCGTGACCTCGTGCTTACCAGCGCAACACCATACCCGCTAAGCCACCATGGCGAGTACGGAAGATACTGTTACCGAGATATCTCTGTGGCTTTTGAGCACTTACCTTGCATTATATCGCAATTATAAGAAACTCTGCAGTATAGTTTTATTGTAGCATAAACTGAATGGGGCGATAATGCTATAGGAGAAAGAGGCCCGTAAAAAAGTTCTGGAAATACGCATATGAAGAAAAGACACACAAAAAAGAAACGCGAACTTGGTGTTTACAGGTAGACTGAAGACATTTCTGATGCATTTCATGCTTAATGTTCGGCATCCTTCCTGATGGTGGTGCTGAAAATGTTTTTATTTACAGGGACGCCTTTGAATCTTAGGAAGGGATGACGGAAAGATCGCATGTCTCGTACATACCAGGGAGTCTAAAATGGCTTCCTATATGTACCAGAGGAGCATTCGATATGTGATGGATCATTTAGGCACTTTTTCAGGACATATTATCTCGAGTACTGATCCCCGGTTTGGAGACATGGCGATAGAAACCGAGTATAGGGGTCGTTCACGGGGAAGTCCACAGCAGATGTAGTCAGCCCACCGGCTCATCATCCAGATGGCAAAGGTAGAGTAGCTGGTTGGTTGGTTTTAAGGCAGGCATATTTTTAGCGCTCTTCAAGCAAGCCCCTAGTGAAGATAAGGTTAAAAAGAATGAAAACCTGGACTTCAACAATTAGCTCCGCTTCTTCGACTCCTTTACTTCGAAGTGTATCGATAAAGAAGAAAGTCTTTCCTCCTTCTTTACCTATACCATACCTATACTATACGGTATATGCATATCTATGCAAGACTTCTATAATCCTCCGCGCTCCAATATGGCGAGCGACCTCTTCTTACTTAACGGCATCCCGCACTGAGAATGAGAGCACTCGGCACGCGTATATATACTCTCTATGCTCCTCTCTCACACCAGGCCTCCCTTTCCTCCTTCAGTTAAGGCTCACCAAGCCACTCTCGCCTTCCCCTCCTCCGTATATGCCCATCGTTCTGCGCAGCTCTGTGAATCCCCACCGACTTCGAGATGCGGTTGCCACGGGGTTTAGACGACGTAGCTGTTGCGATGTACGTGCACGGACGGACAGACGGACGGACGGAAGAATGAAAGGGACACATTTCTGGCTAATGTTAACTGCTCTCGCAGTAAATTATTAAAAGCCTTAAGTTGCCTGTAGGATTGGAGAAGATATCTGCAGTTTGCCTCGAGGTTAATAATGCCAGACACACTCTGTGTCCCCTCCCCTTCCCCTCCCCTTTGGCTAGAATGTAAAGTTATTCCTATCCGAACAAGCTGGGCGTTCTAACAATATGTAGCATAATGTGCTATTTCTTTCGAGCCACTCTTTTTTTTTTTTTTTGTAGTTGGGGATGGTGGTTTTCAGTAGGGCTCAATGTGGCACAAACAACTGCTCGTAAACTCTGTGATCAAGCTCAGTGGGTACTACAGGGTTTCTAGCTCTCAAGGAAGTAAGCATATAAATGGAAGCTTCTCTCTCTCTCTCTGCTGTTCTATTTTTGCGCCTAATGAATATCCCGGAAAGAAGCTTACGGGTTCGGACTTGTAATTCTAGGGTGAAGGTCCGTTATAACGAAGTCCCATTCGTGCCCCACTGCTGCTGAAAAGGCTAGAAACGCCTTGCACAACCCCTCTTTCTGTAGCAGCATGCGAGAGTTGCCGCGTGCGAATCTATCAATCGTTCCGTTCATTACAGAATTATCCCGAGGCTAGGTTCTTTTTTATGAGGGGTGCAAATGAAAAGAAGCAATCTTAAATTCTACATGACCCATACTTACCATCTGACGAAGCAGCATTGTTTTTCGTCACGTATCCTCCTAAGAGCTCGTATTTCACAACATATTGTCATATGGTTAAAGTGGGCAAAGCGTACGTACTAATATTTTGCAGCCACGTAAATAACATTTGCGTTTAATTGTGTTTCAAACCTATACATTCATAAAATCTCCCTTTTATCCTAGGACTTACATTCGCGAAATCTAAAGTTTTGAGGATAAAAGCCTAGGTGGCAGCATTCTTATAGACCAACGCATTCGGCTTAAGCTAAATTCAGTTTAAACATCTTGCAACGCCATAAGGTAACCATCAGGGGGGTTAAATCGCTGTTGAGAACCCCGACATTACCGCGGCGCTACAGCGGCGGTCCTTAAATGCGCATTTACGAACGCGTACGGGCTTCACACAATTATTGACCCAATATTAAATTTGCAACAATGTGGACAACCAAAGTCCAAGTTCACAATACACGTCCGCGCCTGCGTCAACTCGCTGGCGCTTTCTAAATTTGCAGCGCGCGAATCTATATTTCAGCCCACACCGCTAAAATGCCGCCGCTTTCTCGGCGAAAGGAATTCGGGAAACGGGCTTTGTTTGTGCACAGGTGCAACCGAGCCGTGGTCATCGCTTGATTAATGAGCAGCTCGCTACCATTCGGATACTCCGGCAAGAAGGCCGCAGTGAAAGCAAGAAAAGGAAATACTGAAATGGAGAGAACCTTTTCAACCGGCAGAGGCCGTGCAGGTCCCGAGAGCGCCGCAGCGTGGTGGAACCCATATCCCGGGGCTCATCGCGCGGCGCGCTGCTCATCGCCGAGGCGCAAACTCCGCGGTCACGACGACGCGTTCCTGGCGGGTTGCTCAACGCCACAAAAGCCTAGCGGTAGAGAGGGAGGAAGGGGGGGAGGGGGGGGGGGTAAGAAAAAAACACAGAAGCCTTATGATTTACGAGCTCGGCTCCCGGCAAGCGTCGCAATTACCCTGCGGTACCCGGCTGCCGTGCGTACGCGGCCTCAGGAGACGGCATTTGTGTGATGCGACTCTGGGGGCCATGGATGGAAGAAGGGGGGTGCAGCGGTCGCACACCTTGCTGAGCAGCGGCTAAACTTCATCTCCGAAGCGAGAAGGAGGAGGGAGGGAAACAGGTTAGGGTCGCCGCGGCGTGGCTTCGCACTCGTCAAAGAAATCGCGCGCGTCATTTGTTTCCCCTCCCCCCCTTCCTTCCCCCTCTTCGGCGGCTTCTCTATGTCGCCCCTTTCCTAAACACTTCGCCCGAATCCGCCAGCCTCGGTCACCCTACAACCCGCCCCTGCCTCCTCCGTTGCCCTCGTGTACTTGCGGCGACTGAGTTATTACGGCACAAACATCGCGGCGAAGAAGAGGCCGCTTGGCTAATACAGACCGAGTCGTCTCTCCGGAGCCCGAAGGACCGTCCTTCCCTGGAGGGTATCACGACATTGTCTCTCTTCTGATCCCCTCGGCACCGCGCTGTGTGTTTCGTCTCGCCCGCAGTATTGCGGTCTTCGTGCCAGCTGTCCCGAAGCGTTCGCGTGTGTTGTGTTTGTCTTTTCGGTCTTTTGTTTCGTTCGCACCCTCCTTTCTCCCTCTCTCTCCTTCTCGTAGCTCATATCGGGGCCCGATGGCTCTCGCAGTCCGCTCGCGAACATACACGACGTCGTCGTCACCGCCGAGCGATCTCGACCGGCCCGCCGCTGATACGGCGCGGGTCACGAAATGCATATCGTCCCGCACATCTGCAGGAATGTGCGTGCGTAGGTTTGCGTGCGCCTGGCCGCTGCGAGGACCATTGTCCCAGTTCGTCGGGCGACGAAAAAGCACTCATCGCGCCGGGCTCGGTAAAGGTCGTTTTGGGCGTGATCTCTATCGTACCGCGTTATGTCTCACACGCGTGTCTTCTTTTTTCTTTTTTTCTGCGGCCAGCAGGCATGGAGGATATTCCGCGGTTGTGTTTGGGGGGTGCGGTGAAGCTCTCGTACGTAGTACGTATAGGTGCTCGTTTCTTTCTCCGCGAATCGACCAAGCTCGAGACTCGATCGAGCTCGCTGCTGTATATAGAGATACGGAGATAGCGTCGGACCTCCGGCTGCTCCGAGTTTCCGTGCAGTTGCGTACTTGTTTCGTGAAAACATTTGCCGCCCGTGCCGTCCCTGTTTGTTTGGGTAGGCAAGAACGAACAGCCGAAGGTTGCGTGAATTACGAAACTGCCCAGTCGGGGCTGTACACTGCGTTTGGCTGCCAGTCCACCGATGACGCGGCTTATAATTCCTGTCATGTTTCCGACGCGTTTCCATGCAAACGTTTGTAGAAGAGACAGGCGTGCGGATGTATTTCTGCGCGTTGCTTAAAAGCCCAGAATGGCTTGAGATTGCTCAGAGGCTTGCACTGCGTTGCATCTTGGTGCTTTCTATTCCTTTCGCTCGAGTCTATTCTTTTTGTTATCGTCCACCGTTCACGATCGACCGATTTCGGTGAAACGTAGACGGAACGGTGCGCTCAAGATAATAACCAAGCGCCCTAAAGAATTTTTAGGATAAAATTTAATCTTACGTTACACAGGCGCTCCATACGTTGAATTAATTCATGCCTTATGGTACAAGTGGCGGACAGACGAGACAGACAAAGATTACCTTTCTGAACGTTCGTGCTGAAGCTTAAGCTTTTAGACTTCGTGCTAAGCGTCACATCCTGAACTGGTACATTGATGTGAACTGGTTTGGTCCAGTATCACTAACCGAAATGGTAAACGAACCGTCTGGTCAGGTGCTATGGGGCACGGATGTACTGTTTGTCCCGAAACTGCTGCGCAAAAGGAAGGTCTGATGAGTCCCCAGTGAAAAGGGGAAACCAGCCACCAAATATTTTATCCAGCGAATGCGGAAATTACCATTTCCACCGCTCGTTCCAACTATTTGTGGAGGCGCGTTGAAGACATTCTCGAGGACGTATATATATAGGTATACTCCGGAACAACTGCTTGCTCAAACACACGTTGCAACGGCGCTAGGTTTCTCATCCTTGCTTTCGTCACTTGTTCTATACTGTATAACAACGTCGTAATATCGACCAACGGTACAGCGAGCACGTGCGATTCTCAGCAGTTTTCTTCTCTCGGGCCGTTCGCGTTAACCAGCGCAAGGATTCGTAAGCAACTCGTTACGAGCGCCCATTCTGGGAACCTCGAGGGTTGCTGCCAAATCGGTCAATACGCCCTCTTTTAATTGCTTGAGGTCAGTGTGTAGAGGTGTGATGCGAACGCGTCGGCGCATTTCCTTAGCGACCGTACGCCGTAGCCACAGGATGCGTAAGCAAAATCCAGGTTAAAAATATAAATGAAAGCTTCTCAAACAACACGCACTTTGAGTACGAGCGTTAAACTTCACGTCCATTCTTTTCAAAACACGTTTCGTGCCACTCGTTCATTAGCAGCAGCGAAGAACGGTCGTTCGCCACGACGCCGCTACATGCGATGTGTACACCAGAAGCCCGTTCGTCTCTCTCTAATGCATTGTTTAAAGCGTGGCGCGAACCCCCGTGTTTGTCAGCGACGAATAGGCGTCGGATTTAATGCAGGCGGAAGCTCAAAAGAAAAATAATAAAAGGAATGAAACGCGAGTACGGCTACGACTATGGGTGCACGCAGGACTTTCGCCATCTCGTGTTTTGCGGGGATAATGAGTTCGTCCTGCCGGCGCGTGTTGTGCTGGATGCTTTATATAGAGATGTACTACATATAACTACGCTACAGCCCAGCGAGCGCATGTGGGTTGGACATTAGCGCAGGCGCACAACAAGCGTGGCTTAGATACGTATACGTATAAGCCTATATCTCGCCCCGGGTCCTCGCCAGACACCTCGCACGATGCGCGGCGGGTGCGTTGAGTTTTAATTAAGTGGTCTTCTTCGTCTTCGCCCTCCCCCTCCTCCTCCTCCTCCTCCACAAAAGGTAGCTACGTACTCCACGAGACGTACTCTGCAAGAGTACGGCTTTTTTTCTCTTTTTTTTTTTTTTTTGTTACCTGTCTCCGCCCCTTCCCGTAGGTCCTTTACCGCGCTGCTGGCGGTGCTATTACTCGCTTGCACGCTTGTAAAGGCTTGGTCCCCGAGTCCTAAAGACGACGTTGTTATTTTATTTTTATGTTTTTACCTTTCCAGCCGCAAGAGGCAGAGTGTGAGGTCTCTGGTGCGCTTGAATAATGAGTCTGCGCGGCGCGCGCGCGGAAGTGGGTGATGCATCGGCGACCGCCGCCGGAGGCACAAAGAGTCGTCGTCGTCGCGAAAACCCTGGAAAAACGTGCCGACTGGCGCAGCCACGGTGAGCGCGGAGTTGGCAGTGCTCGCGAGAACGCACTGCCACTCCCAACCCGTCCCCCCCCCCCCCCCCCCATTCCTCTTTCTTTAGTTTTATTATTTTTTTCTCGCAGGTAAGTGGGATTGTCATTTGACGCCCCTCTCTCTGTCGGCGTGGCCGTTGGGGCTAGCTCCGCGGGAGGCTGCTGCTACTGCTGATAAAGCCGCATATACGACGTCGACGCTCTCACTGCGTGACGCGCGGCAGCTTCAAACGAGAGCCAAGCGTCTCCATTCGAAGGGGGGGGGGGGAAGAGTCGTTAATGACTCCGCCCGGTGCATGCGCACTGTCTCTCGTTAAGCCACGCTTCATTGCGCATTTCTTCGCCGTCTCTTCTTGTCCGTGGAGAACTGAAATGAAATGTGCAGTGAGGTACGCAACTTTGCGCTACACGTATCGAAATTGAGTCGTCGTTCTTGAAGTTACCCCGGGGAAAAATCTATCTATCTATCTATCTATCTATCTATCTATCTATCTATCTATCTATCTATCTATCTATCTATCTATCTATCTATCTATCTATCTATCTATCTATCTATCTATCTATCTATCTATCTATCTATCTATCTATCTATCTATCTATCTATATTCGCCCCGCTGCCCTGGGAGAACCAACGTTGGCAGCAATTCCATTTTTGCAGACAATGGGGTTCATGTTATATTTGACGACGTGCACCGAACGTTTGATGAGTGAAAGTTAACGGCACCCCTCGTTGAAAACAATTCATTCAAGCGTTCCACATCTTTACAAGTGAGTTTTACGAGCCACGGTGGCAGTTTGCCCAATGCCCTGAAAGACCTCAACGGTTAACATTTGCTTGTAAGTTAAAATTTTGACGAAATGCGGAGAACCGATTGCATGGTACGCGCGAAACGTTTCTAGAGTGCAAGTACAGCCTTTGAGAAAAGCTCCTTAAGCAAGTGTTTGAAGGCGTCGTACGGCTGCTGTTAGTGATGTTTCCCAATGGCGCAAGAGAAAGTTCGTACGCTATATACACCAAGTTTACGACTGGTGAAAATGGGTCGCGTGTAAAGATCAATGCGTGGCGGAACCCTTAAGTAAGCAATTACTGAACCGTTGTTTTTACTCTATCTTTATGCGTTATACGAAGTTCACAGTCGGCTTCCCCGGTGTCCCCTGTGAATTAAAGGAGGCACCTTGTTTGCATTTGGGGAAAATAAGGGGCTCGTTATGAGTGATGCACAGGCAACGTTCAAAGTGTGCGGGTTAATTGCGGCCTTTGCAATAAGTTGCGCATGCAATCTCCGGTATGAGTGTAATTTACGAGCGGGGTTAAATTTAACCCGCTGCCCTGTTATAACTAAAAAAGCCGCAGATTTAGAACTTAGCAAATATTGGGGCAACTATTATGGAACATGAGTATGCTCAGTTAGATAAGCCTGTATCAATTGCAACTTATGTAAAAGGAAAGTTATTTAGCTAGTGCTTGAAAGCGCTATAATGGCCACTTTACGCTGTTTCCCAATGTCCTGAAGAAACTCTATGTTGCACCAAGAGAACATTTGGTGGAACTGGGGGTGATCTTAAGAAACAGGTTTAGTTCGGAGCCACCTCAGATTTCCCTATTAAAATACATGTACAATGTGCAAATGATTTGGTGAGAGAACTGCCGCACCAATTTGAATGAAACTAACTGCATTTGAAAGAAAAAAAATTAAATTATAGTGTCTGCTGGACACAGAATTCTGATTTGGGGCCCGTAATGTTTTCCATAAATATACAAAAATCGATAGGGTTCAACAAATTAAGCACGATTATTACTTTTTCCTAACTGTGTACCATAATTACATGTCACAGATATAGTGTAAATGGCATCTGTTTGAGTTCTTCAATTGGGCAAATTTTATAGATGAATTTACAGCTGTCCTGAAATTATGAGAATGTTTGGGAAGAAGAAGTAGTTTATTGATTGGAAAATGTAGAGAGGTCGGCCGGAAAATGGAGCATCTGGCCTTCTACTCTAGGTAAGGGAAGGGGAAGAAGGGAAGAAAGAGGGTCACAATGGGGGATGATAATGGGAGGAACTAGGTGAAAGGACACATTGCATAAATGGTATCACAAGCATGAGTCCAGGCCCGCGTCGCCTAAGAAACGTGAAAAAGCATGCAAGTTTAGGAAAAGTCGTACTCACAAAGTTATTGGTATGTACATTAGAGAACAGTGTATAATGCATCAATTTTCTCCACTTTGGAGCAGTTTACAGAAATGTGATACCGTTACTTATTACCGAGTTACACTTTTGAAAACTTGGTACTATGGTTTGTCTTCTTTTTTAGATTTTGGAGTTTTACCCAATTTTTTTTTTTTTTACGATTTACCCGTTCCCATGTATTTAAATAGGAGCTCCCGAGCCAAAGCATCCTGTAATGCGTGGCGAACCTTCAACGTTTCCTGGTTAATTAGGAGCTTCGCGAATATTTACTGAAGCATCGTTTATTTCTTTCGGTATTTTCATGCTTTATACGAGATTCGCAGTACGTTTCCCGGTCTCGTGCGTGAACTAAATGAGGCAGCTCGTTTATATTTGGCTAAAATTAAGGGCAGGTTATGGGTAATCTGTAGACAGAGTTCTAAGCATGTGGATTTGTCGCAAAGTCATTATGCAAGCACTCTAGCAGGTTATAAGTGTTATAAACGAAAGGCACAGAATTTAGCCCGGCTACCCAGATCAAATATGTTTTCGACCAAGATTTGAAACGGCGCAAAGGACGAAGGCTGCTGAAAGACAACGTCTTCCAAAAATACACAAACTCGCCCATCTCTCGATTCTTCTGCAGATCAAATTTAGTTGAAAAGAGGAGAACGTTATGGCCGATGTGCGCGCTATGTAATATGTGTGTGGATGAATTACAGCCTTCGCGAAAACACTTCTTAAGAAAGTGCTCGAAAGCATTATATGCAGGCAACGTTTTGTGCTATTTCATTTCATTTTATTTATTTACTCTGAATGCCGTACAGGCGTTACAGAGAGGAGTGGTAGTAGAAAAAGAAAAAAAATGGCTAAACATGCAGCAGATGATCACAGATAGCCGACTTGAACACATCATGATCTGTGATAGTGACAATGGAGGTGGGAAGGCGATTCCAGTCTTGACTTGTTTTCGGGATGAAGGCTTCGAGGTATGCATTGTTTTATTGCGATAGCAATTATATGGACACTCAAAAGCAGATTTCTGCCGTCGGCGTCGCCGTCGCCGTCGCCGTGAGGTTCCGTATGACGTCAATGGAGATGAAATCGTCGCCGCGCGCCGAACGCTGTATGTGCGAGTGAAAGGGCGCGAGGGACGCGCGCTTTCACGGGGAGTGAACGCACGGCGGAGAACAAACGCGCGTTCTGCGCTGTGCTCCCTTAAGGGCTGCAGAAGTAGGTGTCTCTTTCCTCCTCTACAATCACCATATATGTAGAGCAAACGTGCCTTCTTCCGACGCGCGACAGGCCGTGGGGGAGGGGGGGGGAGGGAAGGGAGGCGACGCTTAGCTGCGGCACCAAGTGCCTATTTATATCAGAGGCTCCGGCAACAGTCACCAACGCCGCACGCATTTTGATTGAACGCGGGCAAAACGCCGACGGCGTCGACAACAGTTCTGCGTGTTGCCGGTGCTGCTACATGTCCAAGTTTACACAGCTGATAAAGCTGCTATCATAACTCCGTATAGCTCTCTTCAATTTTGCTATCGCAATTGATGCTTCGCCTTTCAGGTGAAACTGCGACAACTTTTTTTTACATTGAGGCACCCCAACCTTCATTCGATGATCAATACGGGATGACAAATGGCTCGGAGGCAAAAAAAAGTGTCATTTTTGGGTCATTATTAGTGCAGTATATTTTATGAAACAGGCATAAGCGTGAAATTCGACCTCTAGTAGAAAAGAGAGGTAGGTCAAGCTTTTGCTTCATGCGAGAAACGCTGGCTAAGTGATAGTAGTTAGGGAGGATAAACCTAGCTGAACGGTTTCGAACCGATTCTAAGGACTGTGTTAACAAGCTAGTGTACTCTTAATCAATCCGCTTAAAGGAAACAGCTTCGCTGAAATTAAGGAAATAAGGAAATACATAGATAAAATACATAAACAGTCAAGTCACTCTCTACACCACTTTCTCCACAACAGGTGATTTAAAACAAAACAGAACAGAGTCACTGCACTGACTCGCCAGTGGCGTCGTGCTTGGAATTCCTTCACGCAGATCCGATCGGAAATTTGTTTCTATCTATTTATTTTTATTTGTCAGATACTGCCGGCTGCCTTTTGGAAGCCACGGCAGGAGTGGGTACATCAGTTTTATAAAGAATAAATTATCCATTACAATAATTCAAGTCAACAAAATTGATAACAACAGTTGTGCATAAAAATACTGAGAAAGTAGATGGGGCTGAATGATAACGGGAGGCGACAACAAGAAAAAAAAAGTACACGTTCATTAGTACTGCAGAAAACTCGTACTCTCACGAAATGGTAGTTTTTTCAGAGACAATACCGCAGGCACAATAGCATTGAATAAAAAAGTTAAGCCAGTTTCACGCTTGTGAAATCTGATGAAACAGCGGAGCTCTGTAAACCTGGGCGTATAGCGTAGAGGGTATGACGCTCGCTTTCAAACCGTGAGTACCCGGGTTCATATCCCGCCTCTCTCTTTCTTTCTCTCTATAGCTCTGTGTTTCTCTCTCTCTTTCTTTTTCTCTCTCTGTGTCTCTGACTCTCTCTCGCCCATAGCAAGTTGTGTTACAATCGTCGGTACAACGCAATTATATGGTTCCCATAAATGCATGTTCTGCAAGCCTAGTGGTTATGAAGCTCGCCTTCGAACCGTGGGTACCCGGGTTCAAATCCCGCCTCGCCAAGAAAGTTTATTTTGTTTTCTTTATTTCTCTCGCTCTCTGTCTGTCTTCCTCTTTCTCTCTACACCTCCTCTTCTCATCTCACACTCTCTGCCACTTCGTTCGAAACTGCGAACACCATCGCTCCGTAGAGATCAACCTCGACCTTAAACAGCTCCGCTGTTAAAAGCGTTAAAACATTTATCTGTGTGTAGGCATAAGCCAAGACGTGGAAGAGCTATTCACAATGAAGATAACAAACAAGACGGAAAGTTGACTGAAATCGTCAAAATAAAAGAGGGTACCTGAGGAAAAATCAAACAAACAATAACTATTCAGAAACTGATCATGAGTACCAGGGTTGGATTCCCGGAACCTTTCAGCGAACACAAGCAAACTGGATAAGTAACAAGGAACTTGTCTAGGGAATAGTCAATAATGAATCGCATACGATGTAAGCTGTATGAAAAAAAAATGGAAAGAAATAGGTCACTGCCGATAAATATCACAAGTAAGGCTGCGTGGCATGTAGATGTGAAGGCACTGGCTGATGATAACCCAACTACGCCATATAGAAGCGCGTTCCATTCCGCTATGGTTCTATAGAAAAAAAAAAGGAAAAACGGTATGAGTTTGTTTTCACTCGTGGCACTTGAAACGTTTTGCGGTGTTTTCATCTCGTTGGCCTTGCGCTGTTATACTGCATGTAACTGATGAATTCCATCTTTGATCTACTGTTAGCCTTATTAAAGAGCATTTGCAGTCGGTGTAGTTTCCTGCGTGATTCTAAAGTAGGAAGACAGCTTAATTGCCTAAGGTTAGTAGCCGACACACACACACGCATATATTAGCACATACGTATAGAGATTAGCTTTAAGTTATAACGTAGGTGTCTGAGTGCTGAACTCGGCTTCGTTCAACGCGGTTTGACGGTATATAGCAATTTCATTGATCAGCTGCCTTATATTAAGTTAATTTACAAAATTCATGATCTATTCAGGATATATTCCAATTTGTGAGCATGACATACAAAGGACCAAACCCTACTTATTGCAATATGCAGTGCTCCCTCTCAAGCATGTATATATAGTGTTGCGGAAAGGGGATTATTTTAAAAACAAGCTTTCTTTTTGTGGAACACTTCAGGATTTCTTTATTTCTTGCTTTCTTCCTTTCCTTCTTTATTTCTTTCTCTCTAATCTTATCACAGTGGATATCGCATTCTGCAGTGGTAGATCATGGTATCTACTTCTAGCGGCGGCGGCAGCATTACGATGGAGGCGACACGCGAAAAAGCTCGCGTACTTACCCAACTTAAGAACCCGTTAAATGGCCGAAGACGGTCAAAATTGATCCGAGTACACCCGTTACGGCGCTTCTCACAGAGCTAGTGCTGCTGTAGGTCATTCAACTACGTGAATCAAGCGACTTATTTTTATCTTTAAACTCCATCAGAGTCCTGTCGATGAACAAAGGTGAAACTCGGCTGTATGAGCTACTTTGCTAAAACGTGGGCCCTTGAACAGCGTAGGCCTAACTATCAGCATACTAGAGATGGGAGGGTCCGTGGCTAATGAACATTTGCTCATACCCCTCTCCCTGTCCCACACCTCCTACTCATTTTGCTATCAAAGCTGCGCTGCAGGCTTGTATGCACACAATTTAATCCGTTAGAAGAAATAGCTGCCATCATATTTTGCCGTAATCACGAGTGAACAACTCTTCGTCGCACAATCGTATATTAATCTTTCTAGGAAAGCACTGAGATAAATGGGCAGCCTTGCGCATTCTCAGCGGTGAAGCCAATGGGGCTGTGGCGGCCCCCCTTATCTGCCCCCCCCCCCCCCCCCCCCCTTAATCCAGCACAAGCTAACCCTCACGCCTCGGACGACAGCGGCCAAAACTTTAATAGAGCGTGTCTACCTTATTTGGCTCGGGCAATTTCAACTCATTAACTGGTTAAAAATTAATAGGAACTCGATTAATGCAGAACGCGATTAATCACCAGGTTAATCGACTTATCGCTTAGCCCTTACGCTTAATATTTGTTACTATCACCAATGTACTAGCTTACTGGCCGAGGCTGTGCATGCAGACCCCTCCAAGCCACAGAGACACACGCGATGTCCGCAGCTGGTTGTATCGACAGTCCTGTCCCGTGCGCGGCACGACAGCGCAGGAAAGACGATTTGTCATACAACTGATCGCAGAAGAACGCTGCAGACAGGACACCCGCTGGTATGACCAAAAGCAAATATTGTTAAATGAAGGCAAGTTTGCCGCGGCGAGGAATTCTCAACCGTGGGGGCCACCCCAAGGCCGCTGTAATCACTTTATGCTCATTGAGCCAATCAGGAGGCTATAGCATGTAGGCAGCGCGAGCCCGGTTTGAACGATGACAAGAAGCGTGGAAAGCCAGGGCAATGCATGAAGAAAGGGGGTGCGCGTAAGTACGCAATCTGGAAGGTGGATCGCAAAAGGGTAAATAGGGGGAGTGCAAGAGGTCAACTCTATTTACAAACGGCTTCTTTGTCCGAGCCGACCGCGCTGGTACCACGTGCCCTCCTCGAGCACTCAACCGCTCCGTCGCTTCTCTCATCTGACGAACACAGGCACTCACACCTATAGCAAAGAGAAAGAGAGAGATAGAGATTGAAGGCAGGAAGGAAAGGGGCAGGGATGTTGACCCGACGCACGTTCGATCTGCTACCCTGCGCGGGGGGAAGGGCATAAATGGAGAAAGAAGGCATGGTAAGAGCCCCCTTCGTGCGCACACGGAGATGCGCACAAGATCTGTAGGCATTTTCACTGTTTACATTGTGACTTGCGTTATGGATCTACGTCCGCTGTGGTGCATCGGTGGTTGTGACGTTCTGTTGCTGAACACGAGGTCGTCAGTTCGATACCCGGCCGTGGCGATGGCATTCCGCAGGGGCGAAATACACAAACGCTTGTGTACCGTGCTTTGAGTGCGTGTTAACGAACCCCAGATAGTCGAAATTGATCCGAAGAGTTACACTATGCCTCTCTGATAGACTATGTGTCGCTTTGGGATGTTAAACCTCTAAGCACGAGTGCACATCTAGGCAGTGTGCTCGAACTACTGTTGTTTAACCTATACGTGAATGATAGTGTAAAATAGTTAATCCAGTTAGGTCATATATGCAGATGATATGACTCTTTTGTTTCGTAAGTAAAATTTCAAAACTCACCTGTCAGATGTAAATAAACGCCTCGAATATTAAAGTACAGTGAGCTGAAATTATTGCAAATTATCGGCTCCTGAACCAAAAGCCCTACTATTGTGACGAAAGCAAAGTACATACTTTTTTTTTACCGGAATAGTCTCATGTTGTGATATTCCATAGTCTCACTCTTCGTCGTTCAACCTAGCTGAAGTTGTGGGTGGTATAAAATATTAGGTGTATATTGTCAAAATCAAGACACACGTACCAATCATGTAATCAAGCTGCTTTTGGAAACGGTGGGGATGTCATGGCGAAACTGCATTCGTTACTCCCGCCAAACATTAAAGTGAACATTTATAAGGCGTCGTTTATGTCCAACACTTGAACTCCTGTTTTCTTGAGTGGGCTAAAGCGACATCGATTAATCTCAATCATTTTGCACGTAGTTCCGAAAACGGCCATTCGACGCATAATGATTTAAAAATTAAGTTAAATATCCGGGTTTTGCGTTGCGAAACCACGATCTTGCGGCACGCCGTATACGGTGCGACTCCGTATTAGCCTTGACTACCTGGGGCACCTAAACGTAGGTACACGACGACACATAGTTGGTGCACCTCATAATGCGTACACAAGGGAACGTTTCATTCTACACAATCTAATTTCTAGGAGTGTTTGAATGGTAAAATTTCCGAATCAAATCAAATATTCAAAATTTAGTTTCTAAGCACGGTGAAATATAAAGCTTGTGTGGAATCCTCTTGGTTAAAAAAATGCTTATTGACATTACTTACACGGCTTGCTTACAGGCACATTTACACGCATGTAGTGCCATTCGCAAATAAGAGACCGGTCAACTGAAAAGCTTGTAAGTGAAAGACAACTGTTTTCAGTTATCTTCTGCACCGGGACAATAAGAGTATAGTAAAAGATAGAGAACAGCCCGTCGAGCGATGCCCGTAGCTTAAATGCACGTCGTTTAAATGCACGTCGCCTAAACGCACATACCGCGCATAATGAATGCGCTGAATATTATTGCGTTCTTATTTGTCCTGTGTGGCGTTCGGTCAGGAACTGGTGCCCCGGCGCTGCAACCATGCAGCAAAATCATTCAGAACAATCCTTACTGCCACGGTTCTCTCGCCTTTGAAACTCTAGTAAGTGGTGTTATCTCTTACGTGTCCGAAAAAAGAAAGACGAATACTCGACAATTTCGAATGGGGAATTATCGAATCATCTAGCAACGACTACTAGACTTGTATTGGAAATGTCGAATATCTTTACTCAGACTTTTGTTTACAAAGTAGAAACAAAAAATGAAGAATACTGAGCAGATATTACTTTCTTAGGCACAGTTTAACGCTAGGACAACTCTATATGACACACTCAATAAAGAGTGCTTGAAAGTATCCTACTGCAGTAACAAATATGATAAGCAAGCATTTAGCATAATATTACAGTTTTGCGAAGTTTATTTTGCTAACAAGGTGCAGACGACATAAACATCGTGAAATCCGGGTTACTCTATTTGTAATATAAGAGAGAATTGAGTTTGCTTTAAGTATTAAGTTATTTTACGCATTTATTGTTTATTCTATTCGTTACATATCAATGCTGTATGTCTGTTGCATGTACCGATTCGGGTATTTATATGCTTCTGTATATTTTTCGTATGCTTGACAGATATGCGCATATACGTCACGTATTTTACGTGCGAAGCACCTTATGCGCCCCAGCTGTCGGCGTCTCCTGTCGTAATCATCGTCGTAGTCGTTGTAGTCGTCGTAGGTAAGCAAGTGGCTCGTACTCGCGTTCGGCACGTCCTTACGCCACTGCTCCTGCGTTTCTCGTCGCCTTCCACAGCTGGCTGCGTTCGTGCTCGCGTTGGGCACGTGCTCGTGCCACTGCTCCCACGTTCGTCCTCGTCGTCGTCTTCCATAGCTGGCTGCGTTGCCGCCGATCATTCCAGCGTAGAATTTGACTTCTCTTCTGTCGTTGTAATGGGAATGCCGCGTTAACGAGGTTATGAGCCATTGCTTAAGGCACTATGAGCCCATTAGCGGTGCATCACTGCATACTTCGCACGTCCCCAGGTTTCACGTAAGTGGAGCTGCATTTCGCTCAATGGGTGATTGAGCATCGAGCTTTTATTTCCATCACTCTTTGTGCGGTCCTTAACTTGTTCTCGAGCTTCTATGTTAACCTCCAAGTATTAGCGCTGGTATGCCCCATGTATTAGCACTGGTAGAATACAATGATTGTAAACTGTTTTAACAATGTCTTTGAAAGGGCATAACGTTTTACATTGTTTCTACTCGCTGTTTTCCTTGCACACCAGGGTGTCCGAATGGTTTTCAAGGGGGGAGGGGGGGGAGAGAGAAAGACAGAAAGCGGAGAGGTTAACCAGAATAACGTCCGGTTGGCTACCCTACACCGGGGTAATGGGAAAGGGAACACAAAGATGACAGGGAGAGAGAAGAGGGAAGGAGAGAAGGACATTAGTGGTGAATTCGCTGACGCGTGTGGTATTGCACCATTAGTCAAAGACGTTCACACAAGCCCGTCGTCCTCAAGAAGCACAAAAGTGCCTTCACCGCTTTGTGGGCCGACGAGTGATGGGGGCGGTGTTCCAGAAGCACCTGCACGGAAAGTAACTGATTGTCCAGTTTTTGTAGTGCGTTAGCAAGTTTTTATCTTCCTGAGGCATATCGTGGACAGTGGCACAGCAGGTGGTTGATAGTTTCTTCGATGCCGCAGACCTCGCATGCTGCACTGTCGATCACTCCAATTAATGTAGAGTATGCCTTTGTGAAGGCAACTGGTAACCAAGGGCGACAGAGAAGCGAAGCGTCACGTCGAGGAAGTCCGAATGGAGGTCGGAGTTGTAGTGAGGGGTTTAATTGATACAGTCGTGTATGTCCTAAATTTGGCGAGTTCCACTGGGTCAGTGAGAGACTGCGTGCCAGGTGTCGAAGCTGCCTTGCGGTGTCTGTCCTCGAAAGTGGAATTGGAACGCAGTGCTCTTCTTGATGTCATGTGCGAGCAGCGTTATTTGCGGTATCATTGCCACTGATTCCACAATGACCAGGTACCCATTGAAAGACAACCTCGTGGCCTTTTGGTTGGACGTGGTGGTGAAGTTTCACGATTCGTATGTAAGCTGTTCATGACATCCACGTCGGAGAACTCACTGCGTGCACTGTAGTGCCGGTTTTGAGTCAGAAAACACAGCCCATTTTCTCGGTCTTCCAGAATCAATGAATTCCAGTGCACCACGCCGAGCCGTTAGTTCTGCCGCCGTAGACGTCATGACATGCGATGTCTTTAATAGCAGTGTTATTCCTCGCGTTGGTATAACCACCGCACTGCCAGAATGGGACGACGTAGTCGATCCATCGGTATAAATGTGCACATGGTTGCTGCACTTTTCATACAAGAGGAGTAAGCTCTGTTGTTTTAGAGCAGGGGCGAGTAAATCTGACTTCTTCTGTAGTCCTGGAATCGTTATATGTACTTGTGGACGGCTCAAACACACCGGAGGAAACACTGGCTTGACCGCAGGTGCGTACCCTTAAACAAACGACGCACGATGTGCACTAACGGTAGCGCTAAATGCCGTGCAGGGCCTTTCAAAAATGAGGCTCGCCAGGTGGTGGGAAGGGGCCTTGGCATAGTGTCTGAAATGTGTACGCATTGTCTCAATGGAAATGTGCGTCGTGATGGGGTAATCCTGCGCAATGGCAATGGTTTCAGCCGTTGACGCATAGCGTGGTAAGCCAAGATATATCTTAAGGGCTTGGGCTTGCATGCTCTGAATCGTACGCAGGTTAGTCTTGCAGGTGTTGAATATTGCAGGCAGGCTGTACCGCAGGAATCCAACAAACCGAAGTGCAATGAGTTTCACTTTAAGTTCGGGCATTCCTCAATTTCCCACGAAAATAAATAGAATTGAATTCCATCGCATTATTTATATGATTTTGAAATGTTCTTTGTCGAATGTTGCAAGGATACTTAATGTGGGCCATGCGACATGGATAACTTTTTAAGATGTACTCACAAAAACTGCAAACGGTCTTTTGCGCCAGCAACGCAGATAGCCATGATCCAATGATTAGGATGTTTTAGCGCTGCGGATGGACGCTAGACGTCTTATCCGCGACAAAAGCATAGAATGTGTTGTAATGTTCCTTTCATCATCCTCTCAGTTGGAGCCATGTCATAGGCACTGCCGGTGGACCCATAAAGTAATCCTTCATGAAACCCATCGTCGACAATCCTACCCGGTGGACCCATGAAGTAATCGAACTGTTCCGAGCTGCTATTAAGAAACTACGCTGAAAGGGAAATCTTATTTCCTGGCTAAGAGCAATACATATGCTTACCAGTCTTTTGAGAAAATCTGGAACTGCGGTCGAATTCACAAAGCTTTTTGTTAGTAAGTGCTTATTGTCATTGGCTGCTCGCTCGTCGTAATAGTATGTTCAACAGCACGATTGGCTGGCATTTGCTCTTAATAAACATTTTAATGTAAGAACCTTCTCGTGAATACGGGCCCGGCTTACTGCAGGCAGGTGATAAATATGGCTCATAAATCGTTCTCTCTCTCTCTCTCTCTCTCTCTCTATATATATATATATATATATATATATATATATATATAATTAGAAAAGCAACATAGCAGAAACAGTAATATACATATATATTTAGAAAAGAAAAAGAAACAACGTCCTAGGGCCAAATTTCCACAGCACCCAATCCTTTGCACACATTAACATATAGATTTAAAAGCCCAAAGCAAGTAACGGCACGCTGAGTTCGTAAACGGAGACACAAACAAACGCAAGTGATCGTGATGCAGTCTGCGATGAGCAGGTAAACAGATGAGGAATACACACTGATAAATTAATCATGTACGCACAGAGATATTATTGTCAAAAGTGAGCTTGAGCACAGAATACAAACGAGTGCAACAAGTGATACACAAGCGCTAATAATTACAAATAATGGAAGCAAGTTGTAGTTAGCACTCTGTTACCATTCAGTCAAAATTAATCCGGAGCACTCCACCATGGCGTGCCTCATAATCAGATCTGGTTTTGGCACGTAAAACACCAAAAAGAAGAAGTAGAATTCAGTGCGGCATCTAGTACTCGTTAAAGATGCCTGTGTTATCGAAAAAAAATTTCTAGTGCGTTCAATACTTTTCGCCGTGTTATTTTATATGGCCAAGGGCCCAGAAATTTTGCAAGTGGGAAATGCCGGTGAGCATCAGTGAAGTGTAGCCTCGGAGACTTAGCTGCTGTATTTACCTCGCGTGTTTGGGATCATTCGAGGAGTAGATGGCGAACATACTCATCGTCGTTGCCATCGGACCAAGCCGGGGATGAAGCCCGTTTTATGCGATATAGAAAATGTTTGCTGTATGTTGTTCCAAGGCGGAGTCGATGAATCAGTGTATCGGTACTTTTCGAAAGTTTTACATCGAGCTGGTATTTGAGTTAAGGGTCTACTCGTAAAGAATCGACTCCTTAGTATTTCCATTAAACCAGGTTGCGATACCCAATTCTTCTTTAGTACTTTTAATAGGCGAATCACTTGTCCATTGGTGATAAAGGGATGAATAGAATTTCTGCATCTTTATAGGCCTATCTTGCCTACGAGTCTGCTAATTCGTTGCGTGCCCCGGGACCCATTGTAATGTCACTTCATGTTTTCTTTCAGTAGCCTGAGTTAACCTGTTAAGTACTGCGTACGTTATTTGTGCATGTGGCTGGGTGTCATCATCACATTTTCAAGACATGCTAAAGCCGGTAAGGAGTCCGCACAAAATACCCACTTATTTGGTTTCTTATATGTTTTGATACACGGACGGACGGACGAACGGATGGACGGACGGATAACGGATAGATAGATAGATAGATAGATAGATAGATAGATAGATAGATAGATAGATAGATAGATAGATAGATAGATAGATAGATAGATAGATAGATAGATAGATAGATAGATAGATAGATAGATAGATAGATAGATAGATAGATAGATAGATAGATAGATAGATAGATAGATAGATAGATAGATAGATAGATCCGTTTACCTTTCTGTGCCACGTGTTTTTGAAACAGCGGTCATTCACAATTTGTACCAGGCCTCCATAAGCTTAACGCAGAGATAATGAGAAGTTTTTCGTGGATGTATAAGGGAGAGTTCGGGGGAGCGTGAGAGGAGGCAGAACGGAGTTGGGGAATTCGCTTCGGGCAAACCTCGTTGCCGGCCGAGCGCACCGAATTACGTGAACGGGGGCAGAGGAGCCCACCGTGGTTCCAGCGGCGCTCACATTCGCATCGATTGAATAACTGCGGGCCCGCATGACCTCTTTGGTTTGGCTTATTAAAATTCATATCCTGTCTCGCTCGCTGTCTCCTCGTGGCAGGTGATCCCTGTCTCCCCCAACGCGCCGTAATTCCGCTGTCGTCCCGCTAATGGTGTGCATTACCATTTTCCGCTGGATTAATGTATTCCATAAATAAAGCGCCGAGGACTCGCAAGCGCGCACCAGGAGCACAGAGAGTCGTTAATATTCTTTGCAGAAAAAAGTGCAGCGCCAGGTAAGGGAGCGGCGATCTGCTTCTTGAAGGCAGGCAGTCAGTGTAGGCGTAAGGGATTTGGTAACGTGGACCAGGAAGTTTCATTGTGATTTACGTCGAGTCCAAAAATATGAGGTGAACGCGTACAAAGGCGAACTCCCGTTAAAGGGCTTGCCTTTCAGAGTGAAACTGTCGCTGGCTGTCTGCATTGACAAACTTCTGGCTCATATCACTTTTTTTTCAATTTCAGTTTGCTGATTCTTATCGAAGGATACAATTTGCGATGTTGTTGAACACGAGAGCCTTTCGCCGAACGGCTGAGAATTGTGTGCACATGGTGGCGCGAGTATCACAGGAATGGCTTTCGTTGCGAGTGAAACATAACGCATAAACAATGATAACTTTTTTTGTCGTTTATATTTAGTGATTAAATTGTGATTCACTACCCTACGATCGTTGCGGCCTCAATATCGGGAAATATTTTGCTCGCTTCGTTCCCCACCTGCGTAATGTAACGTGCGACACAGACGCATGTTTATACATTTTTAACGCTTAACATACCGTATTTCGTCCCTGCCACGTGCTGCTTTTAACCGTCGTTTGTCGCTTTAATGCGGGGCGCTCGAAAGTTTCATGTCGGAGTGACTCGCGTTTCAAGCCTACAGCTCCGTTCAGAAAATCGAATGAACACGCCTTTGATCTCCGACGTGCAATGATTGTGACGGCGCCCGTTCGTGGCCACATTTTGCGACATGCCATGGCGTGAGCGTAAAAGCGTCAAGCGGGCTACCAGCTGGCCGTGCATATCGTACCACGTCGCCCATAGTGGAAAAAGGCAAAACGTATTTTTTTTTCTGCATTGTTTGCTTCTTCGTTTGTTGGCTTGTTTGAACTGACTTAAAAAAGGCGTTGTCACGCGAATATACGACACCAGCCAGCACTTGTCACGTGTTCAGAAAGAGTGAGAGGAAAACGGAATGGCACGTAGGTTAACCGAGTTAACATTAACACCTGCAGCCCAATCCACAAACCTTTTCGTTCGCAAGTGTTGTTAACTTTTGACCTGACTCCTTCCCTAATAGTATGCCCAGCATCATGATGAAGCAGTGCCGAAAGAAAGATTATAGGCCTGACATATGTTGGCGCCTGCATACAGCTTTATGTTACATACGAGTATATTAGCTAGCTTAGCAGTCCCGTTTTAATTATGAAAATAATGAAAGCCGCTGCCCACGGGTGCGGACACTGGGTCTGGGGAGGTTAGAAAGCGTGAGTTGGAGAGAGAGAGGAAGGGTTTGGGGGGAAGGGGGGGGGGGGGCTCTTTAATGAGTCCTGAAGAAATTTGTCTGGTAAAATGCCTTGCATGGTACACTACAGATGGGTATGATGAAAATGAAATGATAGGCACAATGCATGACGCAGATGCACAATACAGAAAACACGCCAGAAAACTCAGTGAAGCATCCCATTGAGACCAGTGTCTCTGAGGAAGCTTGCACGTATCTTCGTCGCGCGAGATGCACTGCCGGCGTTAGTCCATGGGCCAAGTACGTGCTGGAGCTCAAGGAATGAATGACAGCCTTTGATAAATCCTCAGTGCGGACACTAGGGCTGTTCTTTCTAACGCAAATGGCCTGCAAGCGCAGATTAAGTGGGCTATGCCTTCGCGTACGTTGCGCGCAGGGCAAAGCAGGGCTTGAATGGGCTCTTTCGATGCGGATTGCGGTGGAGCTCGATTCCCAATATCTTAGACCCTGTCAGCGCTATGTCGTCGAATCAGCCTAAGGTAAGCACGTAGAGTGATAAAGTATTATACACTAATACAGACAAACTCTTAAACAATTATGCCCACAGGCATCTTGAAGAGGAAAAAAAAAGTTTTTTTTTTTCGGCGGTGAGCGAGCACTCAAAAACTGTACATGCATCACAACGCAAAGCTAATGAAACAGCATTATAAACTATAACGATCAAATCGCAGTCTGAACAAACACGTGAGAGATTTTTACATATTGCGCAAACGAAGGACGCAAACTGCCGGGCGAACAAAAGAACGCAAGATGAGTACAAAAGAACACAAGCAGCGCGTGGGGCTTTGGGTATACGCAAAGACGCTTGGGTGCTCTATTTCTAAAGCTCCAGGGATACTATGTGCAACGCTATATTCAGAATCATGGAAACCAAGAATACAAATAAAATACACTAACGTGTGGGAGCTTAATCAGGACTGAGCCCCTCTGGCGAACCTGCACTATAGGGAAGGATAAAAGGGAGATTAAGAGGAGACTTAGGACGCAGTTAAGCAACGCTGGAGATACAGACTAGTTGCAACGTTCAGCGTGTGAACGTTACCTCACACGTTTGACTACACTGAAACTGCAGCAACGTTCAGCACCACCCTTCAGGCAGCTAGATATAACATTCACTCAGAGCAGTATCCTGGTACCATGGCTTATCACATCGAAGCATGAGGTTGATGAAAGGTTCCACAGGATAAAAGACACAGGGCCTTTCTTCGAGATGTGAGTGTCTCCATGGTTCGATGACACCTCAACAAGGCAATCAGAGATAATGGAACAGAAATTGCAATCAAGTACACCTTACAAGCCGTGAAGGTCTACTATGTGTACCACGTAACTTGTGCCAAAATTTAAAAATATGCAAATGGCACGTAGCTGGACGGAACCAAGGTAGTGTGGTTTTTCCGTCGCTTGCTATTTTTTTATTTCGCCTAATTACAAAAGTAGGTATTAATAATTAAATGCAGCAAGAAAGCCTGCAAAACACAAAAACGTCCCGCAAGACGAGTCGCGTGGCACTTTTTGGGGTTTCTTTCAGACATGAAAGAACTTTTATGTAGCCTGTATTAGCAACAGAAAGCGCAGGATCGGGAATATTTCAGGATGTTCTTCAATTTTCTCATTGACACTTTTGCTCTGAATATATTATTTAGGGAATTGATTATTTAATAATAACTAATTACACTGTAAAAAATACCGCCGTAAATGGCGGGGGCAATCTTAGCAGCGCTATTTCGAACCCTCTAATCGTCAAAATGACGGCAGGCCGTCATTTTGTAAGGTGTCAACCACGACGCACTCTACACCGCAGACAATCGAATCGTGTTATCACGAGAAATGTCTACATTTCTATCTATAAATCTTGTATATATATTGAACGAGAAGAAGGGGAACAGAGCGGCCCAGTTCTTGTAAGTCACAAGCCGATAAAGCCAATAGACACTGACAATAAGGAAAGCATCAGTGGAATTACTTGATTTCATTGAAATGTACAAATTGAGCTGCCATGGCGCCGTCTTCCCCTCCACTTTCTTGGGATATTTGTGTGTGTATACTAGAGTTAACCCTGGGAGTGTAATGTATACCCAAAGGTTCGTTTTATGCTCCATGTGTTCATCTGCCCTTCACATGCACTGAGGGCCTGCTGGTCTGTCATTCGTTCAGGTCCAAATTAAGCTTATATTTGCAAGAGTGTAGCGGCAGCAGGATTGGCGTCTCATGAATAAAGTAGCGGACGCTCGCATCCTCACGAGTGTGGGTGCTGCGCTCGGCGCGCACCAGCACCAGTTAGCGTTCGGCAGATTAAAACCCAGTCTTGTCCTGTCTGCCCACTTCGGAGGCCTGTCGAGACCTAAAGGTCCGCACTGTCGTCCATCGCCACAGATTGGTGAAACCGGATGTGATCCTGCTAGACCATACGTTTGTTAGGCCCGACCGACGCTACGATATATCCAGTCCAGAAACCTCCCGACCAACGCGGTGAGCTCTCCTGTTCGACCATTGCCGTCCACCTCCCGCAGTACTGAGACCAGCATCGCTCGGCGTGGTTCCACTCAAGTTGAACCACATCTTCAAGTCCTTGGCATCCGTTCTCAATTAAGTCAAAAAGTTCCACTACGCTGTTTCAGCCCTTTCACCCTCTGCCATCGACAAAGTGGTGATGGCGATGGAACATCCCGCTATCTTCCACCACCTATAACGACCTCAAGACCACCCTGCTTCAGCGTACAGCAGTTCGCCAGCGTTCTCGCATATAGCAGCTTTTGTCAGCTGAAGAATTCGGGGACTGCCGCCCAGGCCAACTCTTTCACCGTATGAAACAGCCGCTCGCCAATAACGCGAGATATATTGACGAAGCTAATGCTACTGCAGCTAAAAGAGAGAGCGCCTACGTAGTCAAGCACTGTCGCTTTTTGCTCTCGCTCCTACTAAGCATGTATACTGTGACGCTCTTGAATCAATTTCGATTTTAATTTTAGAAGGTCGAGCTCTGTCCGCAGACTTTTCCCTTAAAACGCTCCATTTCATGCAAATCTCTCAATATCTGTATTCATTCGTATCGAGTGCCTCCTTCATTTCTGTCTGGCTAGCCGTTTCGCAAGACCCAAGCGGCAGTTCATCGATTTCTTTCTCTTTTTCTCACACCTCTACCTGTAACCTGCTACTTGTCCTGCAGAAAGCATCGGGCACGATATAATGGAAAAGTGAAAGCGAACAGCGCAATCGAAGGCGCGACTTTCCCGCCCGAAAGCATTTACCATGCACGCTAGCACGCCACATTTAAGGCATAAGGACCTCGCTTCAAATTGAATACTAGACGAATTTGGGCGTTCTATCATAAGGATCTTTTTTCTTTCTGTTCGTTCCTCCTCCCCTCCCCCCTATTTTTTCTTCTTTTTTTGTGGGGCGGGGGGAGGCAGGAGGAGGAGGTGGGGGGGGGGGGGGACCCCGTAAAAACGAACACCTGGCTAAAGGAAAGTTCTTTTTCTAGGGCGCCTACGTGTGATAGCGCTGTTTGTCGCCGACAATAAAAGGGTCGATCAGCGGAGAGTTACAAAGTGAGAGAGTGGTAACAAAACGGATAGAAATGATGCGAAAGCCCCGACGCGTGCTGCGGGGCTGACGCGTCGGTTGCGCTTTCTAATTTTCGCTCAGGCGAAAGGCCGAGGCTGACAGTGATTACAGACCCCACGCTGGGCGAGACACGAGGGAGCGGCAGCACGGCTTGTATCTCCTTGCCGACTAGAAGTCTGCCGACGTATGGGCCGCTCGCTCGTCACCTTAACGGGGTTACCTCCCGCACTGACTTCGCGTGCGCGTGCGCCCCCCCCTCCCCCCCTCCCCATCTTAGACGAAGCGAGTCACCCCCTGTTGTCGCAATTTCTCGGCCTCCAGTAGTTTCGACCTAGAAGCAGTGTGGAACCCGAGCGGCAAATGTAATGAATGACTAGATTGTTTCTGCAATTCCTGTCCCAGAACTGCGCCTTCAGGATTGACGTGTCTTTGGAAGGGGGGGGGGGGGGGGGGGGGACTCAAAAATGCCTGCGCCCTCAGTCTACATAGAAAAGCCTTGGCTGTAGCAGTTGACAAGACTGAGAGAAGTGATAACGGAGATGCAGGGGTGTTAACCATGGCTGAGCACAGTGTGCTGCCCTCGATTCGGGGAGGGCGAGAACCTGGACATGAAAGATGAGAAGGAAAAAAATGTTAACGCATGCGGTACATACGCTAAAGCGTTCGTAGTCCGGTCGGTGACATGGGCCGGGGGATTTCAAGAAGCGCGTAAGCCCTTCTGCGCTTATGCGTTTTCTTTTCCCTGAATAGTCTGTCGACGTCTAATTGCATAGAGGTTGAGCGAACGCCAAGCCTGTGATACTTGAATGAAGGGCAGTCGCACAACAGATGGTTTAAGGTTTCTTCAGAACACGTGTTACGTTAGCACTGTCATCCATTCCAGTTGAGAAGGAACAGTCATTTGTAAAAGCAGCGCCTATTCGCAGGCGACGCAGTGTAGCTGATTTGCATTCAATAAAACATGTAAAAGGTCTTAGTTGTATGTATGTGTGCATGCTGCACAGGCACCCGCAAGGTTTGTAAGCACTAGCCGAAAACCCTTTCTGTCGTACTCCTCGAGCCCCTTGCAAGACACGAAGCCGACAAAAGTAATCGAAAACTGATCCTATATAAGGCATCATTGTATGTTGCATTCAGTTCCCCTTGGCTTATAAAGCTGATGCAGCCCTGCAAATAAATTGTTAAAAAAAGAAAACGTCATCTGTGCATTTCTTACTACTACCGTTTCAAAGGGAATGCACGTAATACCAATGAATTCAAGCCGTGAGATACACGAAGCTATATACCACGAATAGAGACTTGGGCTTGCGACCAGGCAAACAAGCTGCTGACTCACAAATTAAATTTACATTTACATTAGTTCACATTAATTACACTCTCAATGTTGCCAACAACATCCATTTGGAAGGTAGCACATGGCGGTTTTACGTCTGTGTCTCCGTTCGCATCGCATTACTTGCAGTCACGTACTATCGCGATGGAAAGAAACGCGAACAGCGGAGCGCGTGGCCGAAGCGTAACTGAAGGTAGTACAGTGCGCGCCGTCCAGTCATCACCATTGACAGGCGCGCACGTCCGGTTTGATCGCGCTGTGCGATGGTGCGCCCCCTATGCTGCGGTATTTTTGTTTCTGTTCTGCTTCTCTTTTATTTGAAAACGAGGAAAGATGATGGTACAGTAATGATGACAGCGCGAACTGTACTAAAGCGATGAAAAGAAACCACAGCAGCGGAAAGCGTGGCTTTTGGCACAGTTAGTTAGTGGCTAGCACAGTCGGCGCTAGTGCGTGGATACGTATCCAACTCCCATATGCTTTGGCTTAAGGACTAAAGGGACTCCTGAGGACGCATGACATGAATGTCATGGCATGCGCGTCATGTATATATAGGTCATGAAAGAGCCGCTTACGTCTTGTTGCTCTCATGGTCGTTTCGTTAACTTACGCTCTCCGCACACTGCTTCGCATAACATCGATTCCCACAGGGCATGAGATCTGTCGTTTTTTTTTTCGTTTTTTTTTTTTTAGTTCGTTATATTTCGGAAGGTATTGAAGTATAGGCATTCGCTTGGAGTATAGTGGGTATGTACATTTTCAGTTTGCAATAACATGAAAGTATACTTCCATAGCCAATACGAATATGGAATGACCGATTGCCTCTCGCTGTATAACAGGACAAAATGAACTTATTTCACATGCATTCCGCGTGGTGTATTCAACGTGCGTCTTACAAATAATAAGTAATAATATTAGTCGGCAGGCATTGTGCCCCTTTCGGTGGCAGTTGCTAGCCTGCTCCTCACTTTCCCTTTCCTGTCAAATGTGTTTATGTTTTCAAATCAAATAATAATAATGGTACGCCGGGAGAAGGACGAAAATGCCATGAGAGAAAACACTGGTGTGAGAGAACTGAAGTTACTCACTAGTGATCCACATTGCTCGTAAATATCCATGACGATGAGTGATTTGTTTTATATCTGCATTGAAAGTCCCACATTCCCGACACCTCGTCTGCGATTGGCACACAAATATACGTGCCGGTCACAAACAACCAACATCGAAGAAAGCCGCCGGTTTTTGATAATTTAATTATGTCACATTGCAGAGATAACACATATCGTATGAATCAACTCCGCGATTAACGAAGTGAAATTTGTGCTATAGAAAAAAAACAACATGCAGAATGTACGACAATGATTTATCAATTTTACGCAGCTCTATACCTGCTGTGATTCCTTCAGTGAAATTTTTGAAAGAGGCCAGCGGACCTGTTTTCGCAACAACTGACCACAAGTCTAAATCAGGAACAATCTTGCTCGTAGCTCGTCGTCATCGGCCTGCCGTCTTCGCTAATAAGTGCAGTCATCAAAATTGGCTGGCATTTGCTCTTACGAAAAAGATTTAGCGTGAGAACATACTTGGTCGCCGGCTTCTCCGTAAACATTGAATTCTTCACGGATTAGATGTTTACTACAAAAGATCAAATGAGAGCATTCCGGACGTAAATCAAGCAGCAACAACTTGATTTGGGCGCGTTGGTTCATCTTGAAAGTATATTGAAGCAGCGCCACTCGACGAAAACGTGAAACGCTCACAGCAGGACTAGCGCTATTGTCCTGTTGTGTGCGTTTTTCGTCCTCGTCCGATCGTGCTCCTTCAGTATACTTGCAAAGAAGCAGTTTGCGCAATCCTGCATGGACAGTCACTTTAATAAAGAAAAAAAAAGAAAGAAAGAAAGAAAGGAAGGAAGAAAGAACGAAAGTAAGAAAGAAAGAAAGAGAAGCAAATACAGACTCGGAACGACGAGCTCTGCAGTTTTTAAACGACTGAACCCGTCGCTAAAAGCACCACCAATTGAAGAGCCAGTTACATAAATACTGGATAAGTCCGAAGGAAATCATAAAGAGACATTCTTTTTTTCTGCTGCGAAATTTGTTCTTTACGACGCTTTGCAGGGGCGCTACAGCGTCGTTTAGGCCGTCGTGTAAGGTCAGCGATGAAGCCAACAGGCGGTGTGCGCCGCGTAAAAGCGGCCCACTCGCCCATCGTCCGAGGTCTCGGGGTGAGCCGGCAGGCAGGAAGAGGATCGCGCACCAACACCGCAGCGCTGTGTCTCACGCGGAAACGGTTCTCGTTCACTCCGAGAGCCATTCACACGGCTCTCTCGAAGAGGCACCGTTATCGTCGTCTGCCGACTGCATCCAGACGATCGCACGTGCAATGCCCACAGCGGCCGACCTTTATTCCCATACTTGGCGCGGCCGAAGCCCCATGCGGCACGCGGGACCGTTATGGTGCCCCAGGGTCAATTCTTGCGTTTGCCTTGGGTCGCTCGTATATAGCGTACGCCGAGACTGCACAACAATGGCGTATATCGTCGCCGTCAGCGGGGGGGACCTTCTGCAGTGCGCCTGCGTTTTGACCAGTGCGGCCCTGCATGACTCGCGCTTGGAGTATAGCATACGCACAAGTGAGAACGGCTACGCCGCAAGAGACCAGAAGAGCGCAGGTACCGAAGCAGACGACAAGGGGGGGTCATCTGCGGCTGCGCAGCGGACTACGCGGAACAGCGTATGGCTTAGAATAGATATGGCACTGCGTGGGAAATTCGGCAGTTGATGATTTGACTGTTTGCGGCGTGGAGCGGAGGTCGGTTCGGAGGGCGCGCGTGTGGGGCTTTTTTGAAACTAGGCCTCGGGAGCTCGTGACCGTTTGGGTAACCGATAGCGAGCCGAGCGACTGCGTGTCCTCTCCACGAGTCAAATCCCGTTCAACTGAGCACGCAAAATGACCCGCTCCCGTGCGTCACGTGGACGCCTGCGTACGAGAAGGGGGTATGCAACCGAGGAATGCGCACTCGGCTGTGCGCAACTACGCGTAAATTATGCTCCGCAATTGTCCCCGGAAAAACTGGTAAAGAATGAGTTTGGTGGTCTGTTTCTTTGTTTGCTTTCCTGGTGTGTGGGTACGAGAGAAAGTTCGTGTGTAGTGGACGCCTCCGTTTGTGCGTACGCACGCTCAAGCGCATGATGTCTTTTTTTTTTTTTCTTGTTTGCAGCCCATATCTTTATTGTCGTAAAAACTCAGCCTCCGTGCAACATTTCGTCGTGACAGCCTGACGAAGTGTTTCTTGCTGGTGTAACTTCCCTGAAAACGGTAGGAACTAAATATTAACACGCTTGTTCTGCTTAGTTTTGCAGCGGATGCAGTTAGAAGCTTGGAAGTGGGTTTGCTTCGTCTGTCCTTACCGTTACGAATGCCGTCGCCACCGTCGTGTCGTCGTCGTCAGACTAGTTCCTAATACTCACCCTTTCCGGAAGAAAATACATGCGTAACCCGCATGTTTGCCCACTAACGCCGGTGTGGATCGAACTCTCGCCCGGTGCCAATGTGCCTTCGAGGGCAGGGCGCTGTTCTGTGCATTGTTAAATTCATGGAGGAGAAAAATAAACTAGAAGGGAGCATTACGTCACGCAGTCAGCCTTCGCCAGCCAACTCTCCGTGAAGCTACTCCCTTCGCCTTTTCTCTCTCATAAATCGTCCCAACACGTGACTTGCAGTTCGGCGCACTCGGATCACTGTGATTGGTTCCCAGTAGGTTTTAACTGGCGCGCACTTGTTCGGGTCCTTTGCCAACCACTCTGCATAAGTTTCCTCCCGATATGCTTGTGCATCTTCGGTCGCTTATTGCAATGTATCCACTTATCTACTCGCACGTGGAAACGTGCGAGTGCGGCCACTGCACGTTGCTGTCACGACACACCTGTTGCCTCTTCGGAAGGGCGTGCACTGAACTTCGCTATAGCATTGCGGTGCGAGACACTAAAGCTTACCGCGACATGATAGCGGCATTATCCCGCTCAATGTTCCCTACCAGTTCATTTCTTCCCCAGTGGTCACATTCCGCCATGTTGTTCAATTCGCCATCTTCTAAATCTCTGACAGGCCCACAGGGCTGCTATGGTCTCTCAATAAGCTCAACGCACCAACATGTCCAGAACAGCACCCAAGGATGGCCTTGACCATTGTGTTATCGTGCAGCTTTCTCGGTTGTCAATGTGTCAGGGGCATCGCGTCCCGCACAGACTCCGAGATTCATTACAGCTAAGGATATGTTTTGAAGGTCATGATAGGTCACATTCTATCGGAGGAGGCCGACGACGTGGACATCGCAGAAAAGAGGCCTCTCCTAGCAGCCTGTGAGGGTTGCGGCGTCTACGAATATATCGCAAAGTCTACAACAAACGCTACAGAAGCACGCTAGGAGGATGTTCTGGACATTGAAAGTTTCTCTTCAGAAGATAGCGGTGTCCGCGTGTAACTGCTAAGAGCATGCCTTTAGGTTACCCGTTTCAGGAGTTTAAACTTTGCTGTAAACGCTCCAAATGGTTTGTGACTCGTTCGAATCACTTAATCAAGTATTAAGTTGTAATTGCCTGACATATGCGCCTCCTCATGGGGTTGATGATTGTGTGTCGGTAGATGAGAACTGTTATCTTCTTCATCTAATCAGATCATGGCTCCTTATATAATCTAATATCTATTCTCCTGACACGTTCTGATAAGACCTGAATCTAAGATATTAGGTGATTCTGGCTTCAGGGAGGGGGCCAGCAAAGTCGGTGACGAACGCTTTTCAAGCGAGCTAATTAGGCCTTTCATTGCCCTCCATTCCCTCGTAACCTGGCACCCACTCAACTTGCCTAAACCTGTTAAGATGTTTGTTTACGGAGTGGCATATAGTTCCTTGGAGATCCCATTTTCCTAAAGTATCCTGGAGGTTCGCTTCGGCAAGCATAGGCGCCTCCGAGATCATTGTAGACGCTCGTATCGCGCTGTTTCTGTCTGAGGACATGCACGATGTTAATAGAAGGTCGATCGGATGGCTTTGTCTGGTAAAGAGGGGGACGTCCGCGACTTGGCGATGGACACAATAAGTAATGGTACAAGGCGATACTGATTACTCGGAAAGACTGATAAGGCGAATGGGACAGCAGAGGAAGACGAAGGATCAGTGCAAGGAGCGGGCAGGGTGACTATACTCGTCATAGTGCATTTTTTCTCACAGCCCTATCATGTAAACTTGCGGATTTGGAAAGGCAATAACGCTTCGGCTTCACCCACATCATAAAGCACGCAGAGGCTAGTTCTGTGTACCCCGCTAAAGAGGCTAGGCAGACGTCCACAACAGACTCCTGCGCTCGATCAGGGCTCTTAAAGCACTAGCTTGCTTCCTGCAGGTTGGCCAGCCTGCAATATATACAGTGAAAGCGGTGCGCCCAGCCTAAGGTTTAGGTGCGCTGACCTGCACTTTAAAGCCATACTTTCTAGACGAACTCTCTCGGGAATCGGTGACCGTGGCTGTTGCTCGTACTGCGGTCTTGCCGAATCGCTCACACAACACGAATCCAACAAAGACAGACGTTCACAGGAAGATGGAGGCTTGAAGTGATGAGTAGTGCATGGTCGACCAACGTGTCAGAGCCACTGTTGTCTTCGTCGGGGCAGTTGCAAGGAATTTCGGTGGATCCAACGTTCCGACAAGGCAACGTGTCAGATCCACTATTGTCTTCGTCAGGGCAGTTGCAATGAATGTTGGTGGAGCCAACGTTCCGACAAAGCAACGTGCCAGAGCCACTGTTGACTTCTTCTGGGCAGTTGCAAGGAACGTCGGTGGAGCCAACGTTCCGACAAGGCAACGTGTCAGAACCACTCTTGTCTTCGTCGGGGCAGTTGCAAGGAATGTCGGTAGAGCCAACGTTCCAACAAAGCGATGTGCCAGCGCCACTGTTTTCTTCTGGGCAGTTGCGAGGAATGTCGGTATGGCCAACTTTCCGACAAGGCATCGTGTCAGAGCCACTGCTGTGCTCGTCGGGGCAGTCGCAAAGAATCTCGGTAGAGCCAATGTTCCAACAAGGCAACGTGTCAGAGCCACTGTTGTCTTCGTCGGGGCAGTTGCAAGGAATGTCAGTAGAACCAATGTTCCGACTAGGCAACGTGTCAGAGCAACTGTTGTATTCGTCGGGGCAGTTGCAAGGTATGTCGGTAGAGCCAATGTTCTGACAAGGCAACGTGTCAGAGCCACTGTTGTCTTCGTCCGGGCAGTTACAAGAAATGTCGGTGGAGCCAATGTTCCGACAAGGCAACGTGTCAGAACCACTGTTGTCTTCGCCGTGGCAGTTGCAAGGAACGTTTACATTTTCAATGCTACGAGCGATGCGAATGGTGTCTCAATTAGCGATGTCCACGATCATTAGTGATGTCCGGGTGTCAGGGCGCTAGCACTATTGGCCTATTGTGAGCACGCGCTTATTGATAACTCGAATGTTTTACTCGGGTATGAAAACACTGCAAACTTCTTAAATAGCGATACACATCACAACAAAAATTAAAACAATTACGCAGCTCCAACACTCGCGCAAATCTATACTTCCCCAATTTAGTAAGTGCCATGCTTACAACGAACTCACTAAGTACTTTTATCTGGGGAGGCGTAAGTATCCGCTGCCGCACCGTAAATTGAACAGGCCTCAGGCATTGACACTCAGACTCTTGCAGGTCGAGGCATACCCTATAGCCCCGCACTCTTACACAGGATATATCCCGAAATTCAAACGTGAAACATTTGCGCGCTTTGCTCAGACTTTGCCAACTTAAAACACATGCTCTGGCGGTGCCCCGCGTTACGGGGTGACGAAGACGTTACGTCGTCCAAGCTGCGGAGGCTGCTCTACACAGTCCGGATTTTGAAGCAGTCCTAACGGGCCTGCGACGTGGCGGAGAGGCTATGCCTTTCTGTCCCGACGTGGGAGTGGCCCACTACGTGCTAGTGCACGTTCTGAAGGACCTCAATAAAGTTTTTCCATTCCATTCCATCCAATGCTTGGAGAGTACCACGCTTTTCAGCATGCATTTGTACACGAAAATGAGTTATTGACAGGTTGGAGAAGACACGCCATCTGCAAGGACATCGCGCCTTGTATAAATCTGAAAAATGTGGACTCACACCGAAAAACCTCGTAGTGAAGCCTATATAAAAAGTGACGCGACGAACGCGCACTTATAGGAATCGTCTGCCAATACCTGAGGTCCTTTCTCTGTGGCGAATTCTCTGACGGCCATTCGCAGCTTCATTTTTGATCCACCGAAAAGTCCGTAATGAATTCTCGAAGCCGTGAAGAAAAAAAAAAAAATTTAATGGCGCGCTTGAAGCAGCCCTCGCGTACACACCTGAATCCGTGGGCTTGGGGAGACGGAAAGCTGTTTTTGCGAGGATCAACACTCGTTTTTTTGTACATAATAAAAGACCAAATCCGCTTCGAATCCACGCTCACTCAAAAGTCTATACGACCCTTACTACGCCTTAGCGCAGAGTCTCGCCGGCATTTGCGAGTTGAGACGATATTGCGCGCCCACGGCGAAGCATAAATGTGAACGTTCCTCAGCCCGAGCCACCTCCGCTCCGCTTATAAAAATCCGGAAATCCAAAACAATTTTTCCTTCGCATATATGTATGCCATAGCACGGGTCTATATAGAGCGCGCCTCGAGAACGAGCGGCCCGAAAGAAAAATACGCGAGAGAAACTGTTGCCGCCGGGGCCACTATACTATTCCCGCCACGCCGCAGTTGCGGATAAGCGAGAGTGGTATAAATAAATTGTCGGCAAAGCCGCCCTGGCCACTTTCTGGCCGGCGACGCAGGGCCAAGCGTAGCGTCCGTCTGCGCCCCCCCCCCCCCCCCCCCCATACCCTCTTCGCTCCTACAACCATCCCACTCTGCCACAAACGGAAACAAACTGCATGAATTTTGCAGTTTATAAAAAGTGCGCTACTGCTGTTGAAGCACCCACGTCCCTCAAGAAAGAAAGAAAGAAAGAAAGAAAGAAAGAAGAAAGAAAGAAAGAAAGAAAGAAAGAAAGAAAGAAAGAAAGAAAGAAAGAAATATGATTCGAAGAAACTAGCGTCGTGAGAGTGGCAGGCAGAAGTATATAAAAAAAAGGACTCAAAGCAGTTATGTGTCCCACACCTTTACTGCGATTTCGTTTCCTTCGGGCTCGTATTCGCCGGCTTGCCGTAGTGTCGCAGCCCAGCGGTGGAGACAGGTGCCTCGCATTATAAGCGTCGGCCAGCGCGTTTGCCGGCGGCGTTGACAGCTTCGTTTCGTCACGCCTTCGGCGGCGGTAGTTTTCTTTGGGGCTCAGCTGTTGGACTGACCCTCTCTCTTTCCTCTCACCACCCGCAGCAGAAGAGAATATTTACCGCATCACGTAAGCCTAATGTATTGACAGAGCGCGATAGGTCCTCCGTTCCGCCGATGTATATACTCTTTCTTCTTTTTTTCCCCCTTTTTTTTTCGGCTTTGCGAAGCCTGAGAGGAAGAGTTGATGGGGTAAGGCAACATCGTCGCGGTCTTATCCCTGTCAAATATTGTTCCTCCTCAAACAGCGGATTTCGCGCCGCTTAGATACTGACGCCAAACGCTGAAGGTTGTTCTCTCCCTCTTTCTAACCGGCTCCTTCTTCTTCTTCTTTTTTTTTTCGTTTTTCTGACAGATTTAGCGGCGACGCAGCGCTAGTCGGGAAAATCGCTTGACGCATGAACCTCCTCTTCGCGTCTGTCACGCTTCGCTACCGCGACACGCTGCTTCTTTCTCCGGCTTCTACGTGATCTCGCGTACGCTTAAAGGGGGTTATGCAATGTCTCGACATCGCGCTTCTTTCCTCTTTTCTTCCCTTCGAGTCATTGAGACGTTACTTCAAGCCATTAGGGTGATCCCGGCGCTAAACTGTTTGCCCTGGCGATAAGGTTGATGTCTCCATTACGAGAGTTATTAAAATAGAGGCGTGTTGAATAAAAACCGAGCTTCGTTCCTTTCCTTATTGCTTTTTTTTTTCACTTATCGCGCTCTTGTTGGTTCAGTCCGCGTGATCGTCTTTCCGACGTTATTGGCAGATCTAATCTGGATTCGGTGTTACTAGTGGAAGCGACGACATTATTCAAGGCTGTTGCTGCGCGCGCGTCTTCGGTGTATGAACGTATCTTCAAGCAAGCCGAGCCAGCGCGGCGCTTAAGGTTCCCCTTAATTAATACCGCTTCCTGTGAACTTTTGTTGGGCTATAATTAGGTATAACACAAGCCGAAAGCAACCGTGAGGCCTTCCCTGCAGACGCGATCAAGATTTTTTTTTCTTAATCTGAATAAAGAGAGTGATAATTTAGTCGCAGGGAGGCGGAAAGATCGGCCTGAGCTGGCCATGGTATACTCCGCACTGAGGAAGAGGGACGGGAAAGGAACAAAAGGAGCGATGGGTGGAAACTGTATGCGTGTCTACACTAAAGTGTGGGGCAACCTAGAAATACACTGGCAAATACGCAGCTGCCAAACTCAACAGAGGCCTTATGCTGCAGGTAATTACTTTCTCTCAAGGTTGCAAAAAATGCATGCGGTAAGCTAAAAATGACCCATAACAAGAAGGTGGTGTAGTGAGCAAGAAAGAATGGCGATGCTTAGCTGATGTTTCCACATTATTTCCCGGTGACGTCACCGAGTTTGATGGGCTTTGCTGACTAACAATAGTTTGATTTAATGTTAAGCAAGGAAATGATTGCATTGCGCTTTAAAGGAACCAAAAGGTATGCCTATCAAGTTTTTAGAACTTCAGCTGCACATACACACACAAAAAAAAAAAACAGACAGCGCTGAAACACTCGAAAATACCTTCCAATCTGTGACGTCATTGTGACGTATCGGCGACGTGGTTTTGGTGCGAGGAGACGAGAAAGATAAACGTTGGCCCTCTAATTTCTCCTCTGTAATGGCCAGCCTTCTTCCACCAATGGTGAACCGAACCGAGTCTTGCATGAATACTCCATGAATCTATAAATTGATTTAGTAATGACCGTAGTATGCTTTTTAAGGGCGACCGTCACCAGAGAACCAGCTCTAATGATTACAACTCATTGCGCCTTCCATAACACGCTGAAAATCTTTTAGTAAGCCATAACCGATTCGTCTATTCGTTCCATTTATTTCATTCTTTCCTCTTTCCGACTGCTCAATTCGCACGTGCACAGAGCCGAAAAAGTTTGGTGCGGAATTGCCCCTCGCTGTTCGCACACTTATGCTATACCACACGGGCTTGACAGCGCACCCAGCTCACAGACACCGCCACTGAGACCCTCGCTTGCTTCTGCATCTGTCGGATGAATTGCGGACCGCGCTGTTTTTCTTTTCTTATGTGCGTATATTTTATTCCTCGTGTTGGGATTCTCTCCGGACCGGCTGCGAAGAATGCCAGTTCGCGAAACGGCGCCCTCTGATTTGCATTCCTCGCATGTCGACGGGGCGACCATCAGATCCGCCGCTGCATCGGACTCCGCGCTCGTTCCCTCTTCCCCGCCGTATCGTGCGTTGCCCTCTCCCTCCTTCCATCGCTTTCTCTCATCGCACGCGCCCCGACTTCTACCACGGCGCCCCGAATGGAACCGCGACTATCTGCAACGCTCGACAAACCACACGCGCACGCAAATGTGAGCGCATGGGCGCGAGGTAGTGTGTGTCGCTCAATCCGCAAGCAACCAACGCCAGTGCATTGGAGAAGGAGAACGAGGAGATAAAAGGGGAGAGGGGGCGGATGGGGTCTGAACGAAACCACGAAACCACTAGTGCGTTTGGCGGGAAAGCAGCTGTTCGCGCCGTCGTTCCTCCTCACCCATGCCTGAGTACTCTTTTATTTCGCTTCTCCGTTCACCATCTACTTTCTTTTATTTATTTCTCTTTTCTTTCTTTTTGCGTGCAATTCGCGTCTCCGTGCCCAATGAAAGCGGGCTGAATGCGTGACCCAGTTTCTAAAGTTACGGGACGATTCTACCAATTTCTGACTTTCTCTACGATTTTCACTGTCGGTTTATTTATTTATTTCGTTCGCATTTTCTTTATTAGCTCTCTTATTTACTTCCACGTGCCGCCTTGGCTTTCTTTATTATTTTTTTTTTATTGAGTGAAACTGTAGTAGTGATGTTAGGTGCCCGCTGATCACACTCGCACACTTAACCGGAAGATGGAGCTCTTTTTTTTCTGCCTGCGTCATGGGCATGAAATATTCACAGTTGATTTGGCTAAAATTCGCCGGCTTAGTTGCGTAATGCTATCGACGCGAACGCAACTACACGTCTTGCGCAGGGACAGACATCCGAAACCCAGGCGTCATGTCTTTCGCGTGTATCGCACGATAACCAGTAGTTCTTTGTTGATCTATTTTTTTTAATTCGCGTGTTCCTCGTAGGTTTCTCTCTCTTTCATTTTCTCTTTCTCTATCTCTATCTTCCTGCACGCACCGACATTATTCTCATCTCCTGCCAAAAGCGACAATGACTTCAAGTAATGCTTTCTCGTCCTCGTAGGCTTTCGCGTCCTCGTAGGATTTGCGCACGTGGAGCAAAAATTGTTTCTTTCACTTCTTTTCTGATTCTTTCTTTTCGTGTATTCGCTGAGTGTCTTACATCTAAGCGGTCGTCGCAAGCACGAATCGACGATTTCGCAAACCGGTGGACCCTTCTGGCGTTAGAAGCCCGAGAATGGCTGTCTCGAATCTTGCGAATCTCTCACTCCGCAAATCGAAGACGAAAACGTCGAAAGCGAAGAGACGGGCTGTCGCTTTTGAAAAAAAAAAAAAGAAGAGAGAAATGCATATAAAATAAGATACGGCGGTAGATGGAAAGGGTCAGTGGAAGAGGGTGAGAGATGCAAGTTCCTTCCTGCACTTAAGCGCGAAGAGGAGGCGTTGCAGCTGACATCCACGCGCGCGAACGGCAGCGAAAGCGCTGTCGTTTTTCTCTGACAACAACAGGCCGGTTTGCAACTCCCTACACTAAACCCCCACGCCTCCTTTCCTTCGTAACCCTTTAGCGCCAGCCAAACCACCACGCCTGCCTGATGGCTTGAAGCACGGCACTTTTTACCAAAGTGACACCTTAGCCGAAGAGTGCATGCGGACGACGGCAAAGCGACAGGAAAGAAATAAGAAAGGAGACAGAGAGAGTAAAGGGCGAACCGGAAAGAAAGAAAGACGGCACTACGTCACAAGTGTCGCGAAGTTTGACGCAAGTAGCATTTAGGAGAGAGAGAGGAGGAGCGGCCGGGGGGAGGGGGGAAAGGAGCGGGGTCGGAGACGCGGGACCCTGCCGAAACGTTTGTGGGAGCTGAGCGGTCGCTCGTATATAACGTCTCTTACTCTCTGCTTCTTCTTTTTCTTTTCCGTCGCTCGTTTCCTTACTGAGTTTTATCGCGGGCTGCGGTTGCACGTTTCTGACCAGGCTTACTCGGCGAAGCCGTGACGAACGAGATAATAATGCCTCGAGACCTGGCTACTTTATCACGCCCAAAGTAAGACGATCGAGTTAACCGGGGAAACAACGTAACCGCCGCCGCGCTCAGCTCTCCTCCGTCTTAATCCGAGCGCATGCCCGAAGCAGTCAGTAGCAGCGCCGCCAAAATCAGGAGCGATTCTTTCGTTTCACATTTGTTCTTTCTTTCTTTTTTTTCTTCCGTGCAATCATTTCGCGCGTAGCGCGCGCAAGACCCCGGTGCCTCCCGTTGTACAGTCTCGCTGAAGGTGATTGATCAGTTAGTTGCACGGCCCACGGCTGCACGTCCAGGGATCACTGGTGTGCCACCAAAGCAAGGGCACCCCGCGGTTTTTCCCGATGCGCTTAACGGGTGCACGGTTCTCCCTCAATCGGTTACACGTACGCGGTGCTGTCGAAAGCATACCCCCCCCCCCCCCCCCCTTTCGCGACCATTAGACATGCACCTGCGGACGATCGGGCTCCGAGCACGTCAATAATATTGATGCGCACCCGGGCTAATCACGAGTTTCGAAGTTGGCCGGCTCCCCTAATGCAGTATGCGAAGAGAAAAACCGTCGTCACTGGCAGCGAGGTCGTCGTTGGTACGTCGAAGACGCTCGGATGTGCCGCGGCAGAGGGGTGGTGTCGTAATCTGAAAGGGGGGGGGGGGGGGGGGGGGGGGCTATTCTTGTACCTCGTTACCATAATGCCAACGATACGTGCTGGTGGTGTTTTGCCCGTCATTTTGTTTCGGGCCCACAGAATATTCGTCGTCCAGTGGGGACACGATGACGCGCGGAACAGGATTCGACGTTGCGAAACCTTATAGCGGCGGAGACCTCTTGCGCGTGATATTTTGTGTGCGGTTTCGTCATGTGTTCCCGTAGCGAGCTTATCATCTGTTTTGAATGCAGTCACAAAGCGGTCTCGGGGATGGATAGGTATCATCGCCATGTTATGACGTAAGCCCTCCATGTAGCGATTCCACACATTTTTCAGATTGGTGCCGTTCACTGGGAAGCGAAGTTGAGCACTCGGAGATTGACCAGGTTATTTGCCGGCTCAGGGGCTCGTTATGCTCAGGTTTGCCTAATTCATGATACGGGGGTGTGTAAACAGCACAGATTAAGACTCATTAGCGTTCAGAACATGAAGAATGCGTTAGAGTATTGCTACGACCCGATCATTGAGGAGCAATGCCACACGCTTCCATACACAGTTTCTATCACAGAACCAAACATCAGTCTTTGGAAATGACCTGATTATTAGCCTATGCTTAGGTTCTGTTATGCTGAGATTTTGCAACTTTGTTTACACCATGGTGGCGCGTAAAGAACCAATATTACTGTTAAAAATACGAAGAAAGCCAGCGTTGCAGTATTGACACGACCCGGTCATTGAAGGAAGACCAAAACATACGAAGTTTGAAAGGGCCACTGCTTCGGCCAAAAGGCGAAGTATCGACTGCAATATCAATCATTAGACAGCCGTACCAAGTAAGGTAAGTAGATTTATCGGCTGTATAAATTGCAGTGAGCATTCGCTTACTAACCAAACTAACAAGCACGGTGTCACGCGCGCACAGGCAAAGATGAAGAAATCTCTCTCGATTACCGCGGACACTCACTGTCGGAAAGCTGGCGTAATGACGAGCGGCAGCAGCGGCAAGCGAAGCCTTCGTGCTGCCATCTAGCTTCAACGCGTCTTCGAAACTTGATTACGCGCGACCTCCAACACTAGGCACGCGTGAACACAGCGCACACGAAGCATTCAAGACGGCAAGTTGGATCAGTTGGTTAGGATTCATCATTGTCGCCCCCTTTTTTTAATTATTACTGTCATCTTTGAACACGCTAGCCCATTGACAAGAGAAATCGCTGAGGCTTACAATATAAAGATTAGGGACAAGGCATGTATCCGCGATCCGTCTATCGCTCTTCATGACAAGGAATTTCGTTACTTTTGTCACCCTTGATTGTGCGCAAGTTCGTCACAGCTCCCCTGATCTATCTCTGTATCTCACGCGTGTCATGGTTCTTTGAACTTGGCACCTATGTATGTTAGACGATTCTTCAATAAAATATGAGTTGAGAGCCAGCGCTGTGTTGCTATTTTTTTTCTTTCTATTGTCCGTGTCTTGTGTTGCGCTGTTACGAACCACAAGCCATCTCTGCTGTTGTAGCCTTTGCACCCGCCGCGAATCACCTCGAAGATAGGGTGCGCGCGCAGCCGCGCTCAGCCGCGCCACGCGCAGCTCACATGCCTCCCTTCGCCCTCTCCCCTTTCGCGCACAGCAATGGGCGAGCAGGAAAACGGCCGGCCATCAAGCCACCATCCTTCTCGGCTTACCCTCTCACGATTTCCCTCACTCCTGCAGCGTACGTCGCCGCGGGGCGCAACTAAGACTATTTTTCTTTCTAGGTAGTTTCTTGCTACGCACCACAAATTACGGCTGGCCTAAACAGCTTCGCCTGTTAAAAACAGCGACATTCATACTTGCACAGAAACCTACAAAAAGAAGCGGAAGAGAATTCCTGTTTCGCTTGAGATACGCTTTGCACGCAAGGCCAGTGATGGCGCACTAACACATTTATCAGTTTCGTTGCTAATGCACAAGGCCTCGAATATTTCTCTAGCTTGATGTGTCGCAAAGCTGCGCAGGACACGGGTTCCCTGAATGACAGGCATGCACGAGCACCGCCGGCAGTGAACTGCCAAATATCCGCCTCCCGCCAGTGACTTAAAATCTGTGCGATGCTCTCTCAATTGACGCAGCGGCCGGTCTGGCCGACATAGCATAATGTCCAAGTTCTGTCATCACCAACTAGGCCAAAATTCTGCGTTGAATGAAACAAAATACATTTCATTATTTCGCGGTAAGTCGTGCATCACAAGAAAAAAAAAAGAATTGCAGTTTCGCCCGAAAGGCGAAGCATCGATTGCGATAGCAAATTAGTAGGCATTTATTCGAAGTAAGGATAGTAGTTTTATCTAAACTTGCAAACATTCGCTTACACACGAACAGTGTCACGCGCTCATAGGTAAACATGAAGACATCTCGCCCGAAGACTGCGGAAACGTGCTGTTATCAAGCTATCATGTTTGGACTTTATACGGAACATCGCGGCGACAGCGACAGCAGAAATGCGCTTGGAGTGTCCATATATTTGATGTCGCAATAAAATAAAGGTGCAAGTTGCATTTTATGAATTTTGCCCCGGAACTCAGGTTCCGATACGTAAGTGTGACGTCACATTTTTTGGTATTTTAGCCGTTGTGGCCTCACCGAAATGTTTTGAAGCTTGCTATGTTCACTATTTGGCTGTTTTAAAATACAGTGAATTCCGTCTTTACCGATTCAGTAAGAAAATGAACTAGGCCCGAAGAGACGGCGCTGAAATACTTGTGTAGTGTAGTGCTATGTACGAAGCAAAAATAATGCCAATTAACGCAAAAAGGCCGAGATGAGGCCCAAAATGAGGCCCAAAGTCAGAGGCTTGACTTTGCATTGATGGACAGTGCGAGGGACCTAATACGCACCAGCACGCGCCGCCAATCGACTCACCGGTCAAGGCTTCATGGAACAGTTTAGCATATGACACTAATCGAATACGAAGGTAGCCATATAGTCTTACGCTTGCCCGCCGTAGTGAGCAGGTAGTGCATTAGGGCTCCGAAACGAGTTTCCCTTTATACCTCAACTTGGCTAGTGACCGCAATGATTTATCCGTAATGATACCTGACCAGCTAAATTTTCGCCGAGCCTATTGACTAAAGCGTGGCAGACGCAGTGCATGTGATTACGGCAGCTTCCAGCCTGTACAACCCAATGAAACACAATGCACTGATATGGTCAAGCGACCATCCGAGATAACGCAAAACCTTTTGTCGTTTTCAACCTTTAAAATATGCAAAACTATTATTATCGTAATTATTATTATTAGTTAATTGGAAAACATGTATGCTCTTGACAGTACAAGGAAAGCCAGGAGCAGGTTGGTAACTGCCACTGGAAGGGGCACAATGCCTGTCTACTCTTCAGCAAGGAGGAGGCAGAAACATAGAGATGTGCTATACATAAGACAATACAATGAAATGCAGTACAGCGCAAGTGATCAACAGGCACCGAACAAGAGCTGTTACTGGCGCCAACCTTTCTAATGGGGTTACCTGTAATACAGCACAATAACATATAACGCGACACGGTGCAACATAACCATACGGGATAACAGAACACAAGTCGTTAGTGTAGAATTTCAAATTATACTCGTAACGGATACCTATTAAACATGTGACAAGACCCCTTGGCTTGCCAAGATGTCTTTAATAAAACCTATGCTGCTTGCAGTCACTATTCACGTAAAAGAATGACACCTGATTGGTGCTACTGACACTGCGCATAGCTTTAATGCACAGTGGTTTCGATGCCGTCTAAAGTATCGGGTGACTTCCTGCGATGTACCCGCAGAATGTATGACATTACCGCTGTATTACGGTTGTTCTACTTCCGTACAATCGTGCACTGGTGGCATTACCAAGGTAAATATACCTGGTAGCGAAGCTTCCATAGAATTACCAATTTTCATTACCAAGGTACATATTCCAAATTAATAGCAAAAATTAATTTCATTACCAAGGTAAATAAATATACGTGGTAGCGAAGCTTCCATAGGAAGAAGACGACGAGGTTGGCCCATGCGAACTCGCCTCACATGGACTCCTGCTTTTCACTTCAATATCTGCTGAATTACTTGCCGTATCGACCTGACACCGACATCAATCAGCGCCGCAAGTGAAGAGGCATCTTTCGAGACCACCCTCAGGCCAGTCCACCAAATCTTACAGATTTTGCCGACGTTTTCGTTTCGACGTGTACGACTATAGGGCTCGCGCTCACTTGGCGCACAGCACGGACGCGGGCACGCCGCCCCAGCAGCACGTGCGCATGGACACGTCGGAAAACGGCCCAGTAACGTCAGAATCCTCCGAAGAGCCGGAAAATGATGATGCATGGATTACAGTAAAGAGTAGGAAGTCGAAATGGACGCCGAGTAAAACACCAGAAAATACATCTATGTCAACTACGACACAGGAGACGCAACACGCCCAACCGACAGGCGCACCGGTGCACAGACGACTCCCTCCGCTACTGAAAGATGATTACAAGATGATTTTCCGCCTCGAGAAACTTTTACGTTTGCTAAGTGGCAGACGGATCAAATCGCCAACAGCATCAAAAGGGCAAGTAATCAGCCAATCATAACGTGCACGCAAACCATGATCGTAAGAATAGAGCCGCAACAAAACATCGCCATCGTGAGCGCACCCAACAGAGATTACGCGATCAAGCTAATCGGAATGAAATCCCTACAACTTGGGGAGAAAGAATACGCAATCACCGCATACGCAGGAACGCCTGACAACTCGAGCAAAGGTGTCAGCCACGGCATAACCCCTGGAACCTCCGTATGGACTCTGATGGAAGGACTTTACGCGCCAGGACATGCAGTCCTGCATGTGTTGCGAGAATGCTAGGTACTACCCACTCGGTTCTCATCACTTTAGAAGGGGAGGAAGTGCCTTTCGCCGTGTATTACATGGACGGAGAAAAACGCTGTAACTTGTACCGCTCCGCGAAACAAGTATGTCAACTGTGCCGCATGGTGGGACACCGCGCAGACGTGTGCCCTCAACCAGACGTGAACCTGTGTGCAAAGTGTGGTACGGCCAACTCTGCGCAAGATCACGAGTGCACTCCTAAGTGCGCCCTATGCCAGGGCGAACACCTCACGGCTGCAAGGGATTGTCCCGAAAGATACTGGAATCAATCCAAGAAAACAGCAGACCAATTAAAGGGAATCGCGGCCCATCATTCGCCAGCCACAGAACCCCTCTCGGGCGGGAACACGCTCGAAATTCCGGTCAAGATACCGACAGAGGCCCGTGCCACGCATATAGCAGCGCCAGGGCAGCAGAAATCGACAAACTCGCAGGTGAGCTGGTCACAACATTGTTTTCCGTCTCTCACTGCTCGTGATCCCAACTCTGCAGACAAAAACATAACATCTCCACTTTCATAGACTAACTCCGTAAACAACTCAAAGAGGACAGAGAGACACACGCAAGGGAGTTAAAAGAGACTAGGGAAATTTACATTAAAGAAATAGAAAAAATCAAAGAAAGACACACTAAAGAAATGGAAGAAGCCAAAGATGAGATAAAAGCCGCAAAGGAAGAAATAGCCAAACTAAGAGCTTCGCTAGCGGAAAGTCAGGCGGTAGCGACCACCTGCAAGGAGCATCTCGCTTCTCTGTCATCGGAATCAAACTCCCTCCCCAATACCACTCCGTCGTCCATAGAAATGTTTCACCAGATGGAAACTTCCCTGTCGCGAAAGCTACAACAACAGCTGCAGCTGCAGGAACAGCGTCAGATGCAGCAGCTTCAACTTTTTCTCCACGAAAAACTTCAGGAACAGCTTATCGCGTTCCGCGACCAGCTAGCGGACAATCTTCCTGTTAAAGGAAATAAAAGAAAGAAGCCGAAAGGGAACTCAAGCGTCGAGGATCTGGATAGGTCCATGGAGAAGGCACCATTACCCCACGATGGCGAGTAAGCGCAATAATCACGCACAAGAACTCCATGCATGGTAGTGTAATTGCAGTAACTTCTCAAGAAAAAAAGCCACACTACAACAATACATAAAAACCGCAACAACCTCACCGCAGGTTATCGCATTACAGGAAACAGGTGCGATGCCCACCATGTCTGGATATGAAACGTATGTGGCGAAGACGGATACAAGGGTAGCAGTGCTTGTCTCGCGCAGGCTGGCGGCAATAGACCGCACACGGGATGGTAGTGAGACTGACCACGTATTTTTAGAAATACTGCCCGCAGACAGGAAGGCACGCAGCGTCATCGGCCTAAACATATATTGGAGACGCAACACACCCAACCAAAAAAGTGTGGTAAAAATTTTGATTACCTCATCAGATTGGCACTCAAGGAAGCCAAAAGCAACACACTGCTTGTGCTAGGCGTCTTCAACGCGATGGATTCGACTTGGGGTTACAACCTCACTTTAAAGAAAGGAAACACCATCCCCTCGCTCATTCAAAAACACGCACTCTCACTCCTCACAGACCCAGACTTTCCAACTAGAGTGGGAAATGGTGTATCAAGGGACATGTGTCCGGACCTTACCATGATCGAGAACCACGAAAAGGCCACATGGAGAAATATGGAAGAAACGCTGGGTAGTGACCACCACATCCTGGAGGTTACCATTTCGCTCAAGCATACACGCGAACGCATCAGTCAGATCTTATTGACGGATTGGATGGCATTTCGTAAAGCGAGAGTTCAACAAAATACAGAAAAGGAGGATACCACAACGCTGCAACAATGGACGAGTGAGCTCAAGGAGTCAGGCAACACTCGAAGCAGATGCAACTCAGCACGGAAAATCCGGTGGTAGACCCACATCTCGTGCATATGTGGGACGCTCGTAGATGCCTTTTGAAAGGATGGCGCAAACAAAAACATAATAGAAAACTAAAATTGCGCATAGCGGCTCTTACACAGTGTAACAGGCGGAAGAATGCGCTACTGTCTTGGTGCGCCAAAACTGGCAACAAATGTGCACCAGCCTGAGCGGAAGGCTCAGCTCGTCGAAAACGTGGACAATCCTAAAACACCTACAGGACCCAACCAAAAGCAAGCAACAAACGTCGCACACAATCAGACCCATACTTCGCAACCAGCCGGGGTCGGATGAAGAGATTCTGCGGAAGCTAGAGGCAAAATACATCGGCAATCACACACGGAAACAAACATCTATACCAAACTATATAGTGGGAAGCCAAATGAAGACCTAGATCGCCCATTTGAAATCATGGAAGTCTGGACAGCGCTTCACTCCCTAACTCGAAACACAACACCTGGAGAAGATGGGCTCACAAACGAAATCCTGAGAAACCTGGACGACAACTCAATAGAAGCCCTAACGGCTTTCTTTAATACCCATGGGGAAGCGGGAACACTACCAAATGAATGGAAGCACGCGCACATAGTACTCATACCGAAACCGGGCAAGCCTCCAGGTCTCACCACCATGCGACCCATATCCCTGACGTCGTGCCTGGGGAAACTTTTCGAAAACGCTGTGCTCAATCACCTGAAGCCTCACGTGGATGATACGGGTTTCTTTCCTGACACGATGTACGGCTTCAGGTCGAATTTGTCGACTCAAGCGATACTACTCCAATCGAAGGAAGAAGTACTGGACCATGTCACCACACATACAAAATGCATACTCGCACTGGACCTTAAAGGCGCATTTGATAACGTAGCTCATGAGGCCATCCTAAAAAAACTTATGGCAACTAAATTGCGGCGAACGAATCTACAACTACATTCGAGCATTCTTAACGGACCGCACGGCAACGGTATGCGTGGATACCCTGAGAACAAAAGAGAAAACGGTTCCAAATAGAGGCAGTCCTCAGGGATCAGTCTTATCGCCTTTTCTCTTCAACATCGCCATAAAAAACCTCCCAGAGCGTCTAGACAAGATTCCGCACCTTCGTCACGCAATATATTTGGACCATTTGGACAACTCGAGGCTCGGCTGGAGAACAGCATGGACGCCCTGCAAGCGGCGGCAGACGCTGTCACCGAATACGCCAAAGTGTGCAACCTGGAATGCTCCCCAGAAAAATCCGAGCTCCTCGTTCTCAAGAAGAAATCCAGAAAAAAAAAGCACACAGAGAGAGGCCATAGAAATACACCTCAACCAAAAACCTATACCCAGAGTCCAAACACTCCGCATATTAGGTGTCTCCATGCAAAATATTGGTCGCTATAACCACACTGTAAAAGCACTAAAACAAACTTCCTACGGCGTAGCTCGCATGATCAATAGAGTTGCCAGTCGCAGTCATGGCATGAAGGAAGAAGATACGCTTGACTCAGGCCCTTATCGATCAGTAGAGTCACGTACGCGACACCTTATCTGAACCTAACATCAACAGAAAAAGCCCAAATAAATGTGTTACTGCGGAAAGCGTACAAACTAGCCCTCGGCCTTCCTCCAGGCACCGGAACAACGAAACTTCTATCCCTGGGCATCCACAACACCTTAGAATAACTAATTGAAGCACACCAACATGCGCAAATCACACGCCTCAACCTCACTAGAACAGGCAGAGCAACTCTTCGAAGGTTGCAATACCCCGTGGCGACAACCAACAATCAACAAGTACTCCGCAAGTCCCTACACGAGCAAATAATGGTGGCCCCTGTTCCGCGTAACATGCATCCGGAATATCACTTGGGCAGGAGAAAAGCACGAGCGATACCAATAGAAAGGAGATACGGCACTCTCTCCACTGCTTGCTGGACAGATGCGGCCATGTACCCGAATGGAGAGGGCGTGGTAATCAGCGTGGCTGGACACAGACAGCAGGAACTGGTATCCGCCTCCGTTCGTACGCAGAACGTCGCCGCAGCAGAAGAGGCCGCCATTGCCCTCGCCATCTCGGCATCGAGACAAAACGAAGAAGTATATATCCTTACAGACTGTCAGTCAGCATGTCGAGCCTACGCGAACGGCCATCTAATAGCATGCGATATTCTTAATCACCTCAACGAAATACCCCACACCACGATAATTTGGACACCGGGACACGAAGCCGTCAGCGAAAACCACCGTGCATACACGATAACCCGAGGTCACTGCAACCGGGGACTACAAGAGACGCCAGAAAACCCAAGTCCAGAAACACTACAAACTTACTACGATATACTGCAGCACTACCGCCTTTCGAGAAGAACGATGCTGCCACCTCCCCATTCCTCACCAGAGCTGAAGCCACGACCTGGAGGCAACTCCAGACCAACACCTATCCTCACCTCACGCTCCTTCACGCGATGTACCCCACCCTTTATCAGCCCTTTGTCGTTTCTGTACAGAGCTAGCTACCCTCTACTGCACCACATGGGCATGCCAAAATATCCCCAATAACTCCCGAAATCAAAACGCAACGCACGAGCAGTGGGAGATGGTGCTGACCAGCTCGGCACTGGAGGTTCAGCGAAAGCTTATCGCCAGAGCTGAAAGTGCTGCCACCGCCGCTGGAGCCCTGGACTAAAGGCTCCATCCACCATGGAGATCGACGCTTCTCCGTGCCCCATCAAAATAAAGTTTTCTCTCTCTCTCTCCATAGAATGCTGGCAGTTTATCAGCGGCTCACGGGGCTTAGCGCCATCTGTGAGACGAGGGAACACTTGCGGCGCAACAAAAAAAAAAAATAATGGGATGCCATATCTGTTCAAAACAGAAGTGACGTCAGTTTTTGTTGTCAAAGGCGCCAGATTTGCTTTGGTGGTCTGTCATTAGAGCTACATATCCTAACGCCCCGCAATTCGGCTCGATTGGCAGTTTCGAGCTTTGAGCGCAGTAAGCGATCCAGCAGAACTTCAGCCGCACGGGTGTTAAAATCGGATGCCGTGCACAGAAAATTGTTGTATTGCAGGCCGAAGAAAGCTTTTGGTGTTCAGTGTTGGTCGCATCATCCGACGGTCATCCGACGTCATCATCCGACAGTCAGTCGCACGAAGGCAGAAAAAAGTAAAGCGGTTATTTGGTGGTCGTAACTCACTACTTTTTATTGAACACGTTGAACAACGATGGAACACACCTCGCCAGCACCGCGCCACGAGAAACAGCACAAAGTGCTAGCGGGGCGTATTGTAGCAAGTGAACTTTACGAGTGCGCCTTTCTGCACACTTCAGGAGCTGCTTTGTACGGCAATGATTGCAATTTGGAGAGGCGTCAACACAACTTTTATAGCGAGCGCGGGAAAAGAGGTATTTATAGCTAATGATAAAGTAAACGAGAGTTGTGTATTATTACCGCGCGTGTATGACATTGATTAGGAATATTATTTTCTATGAATGAAATCAAACTGTGTTTTAATATTTAAAAAACGGCGTAAAAGTGGCTCACAGTATGCCTGCGAGTATGCCTCACAGTTTTAAAATTGTGAAGCATCATGCATCGGTGAATCCGGAAATTTCAAACAGCGTCTCAGACAAAAGCAGAATGACGTGGCCAAAGGGCGTATAGCGTCCAATGCATGGGCCGAACACGCTGCTGACACGGGCCGCATCATAGAGTGGAAAACAGCGCAAATCATCGCCACCGAAAAATCGCTATCTTCCCGCTTTTAGCTATAATTCTCCTACATACAATATACTGATGACACATTAAACCGGAAACGTGGCAATACGCCAGAAGCTTTTGCAAGACGCATGCCCAATCTCGTCACTACTTAAACGACGGCATTCGGTACTTTCGTTTCATTGTGAACAAGGGACCCGTACGGGTTCCGAAACGTCGCGTTCTTGTTTCTGTTTTAAATCCTTTTTCTGCCTTTGGTGAGCATACGTTTTTGCTGACGAAGTTATAAGTTCTGAAACAAAGAAAAGCCTGCAGCGTCCTATACGCACTCCAAACATTGGCGAGGCTCGCAAACTCGTAAGCAAAGAGATGACCTTGGTTCCGCACTGACGGGAACAAAGTTCTAAACAAAGTTCGAAGCTAAGAGTAAAAGCTTTCTACTTCATACGAAACTGTATGCTTTATACGAAAGGGATTAACGCTACAACGATTGCAGCACGCCGACTGCCACATGCGAACGCGCTGAAGCATACGCCAGCAAAGAGACGCACGAGCGTTCTTCCGAAACTCGACGAGTCGAAGTCACACACACGCGCACACACACTTCCGGGCGTATTTGCAATCACCACCCGATTCAATTTTCTCTTTTTTTCCCTCTCTCTCTCTCTCTTTCAAGCACGTATATCGGGTGTCCTTCCGCCGTCCACTAAAATCCGCTCTCGCCAAAGCTTCTCGGCATCCGATACATCCGTGAACAGCGATGATCCCTATACGCCGGCGATGCGCGACCGACGCGTTCCGGACCGAGGACATCACAGGCCAGCTCACCGGCTAATTGGCAGCGCAAGAGCGTCCTAATTAAAACGCGCATATACGGATCACAGTTTTCACTTTGTCCCGACTTAGTCGCGTAATTGCCGCGCGTCACCTGCTCGCGACATGCGCTCCAGATTAACTTTGCACGCGCGGACGACGACCAATTATGGCTCCGCTCTCTCTCTCTCTCTTTCTCACTATCTACCTATCTGCTGTTGCAGCGACGTCGAGGACAATATCATCCACACGTGGTATAGCCACCGCCAGGCAGCGAGCCACGTTATGGCGTTTTCTTCGAGCATATCCTGCATGAGCGGCGTAGTTCTTACTGCTCGCACAGCCTTTGACGGCAAGCCCGCATGAGAAACGCTCGTGTCGGGCTGTTGTCGATACGGTTGCCGAGCGCAACTGCGCGGCCCTCGGGGTGTTCGGGTTTGTTCGCGTGCACCGTCTGTTGTGTGTGTGCGCGCAGCTTCATTCGCGCCACCACGATTGTAAGGGCGTCGGGTGCGAAATGACCATCCCACGGACGGCTGCCGCGCGCGCTCCCTTCTGGGGGTCAGCGCTAATGTTTCAAGTATGCATCCGTGTCGGTGATTGATGCGTTAGCGATGGAGGAGCGATCGCATCCGGCATGTTGCGAGCCGAATGTGCCGAGCAGTGTTTTGCAGCTGGCGGTTCTCAAGATGATGCTTGCCACTGTGTGCCGCCGCCGACGTGTACCGGCGTTGGAGGAGACTCAATCACGCGGTGTGTATTGTATAGAGACCGTATAGGCGAACGAGGAAGTGCTACGCAAGCATGCCGAAGATCATGATGTGTTGGGCAGCGATGTATGCGACTGGGCTAGCTCGATACAGTGAGGTTACGTTGTACAGCTTAACTAAGGTCGTTACACGTCAGTTGCAGAGCGGCGGGATGACTGATGCGTGTTGCTGAGAGCATGTAGTGAGAAACTGAGTGAGCGTGTGTGCTTAGGCATGTGTGTGTTTGTGTGTGTGTGCGCGTGTTTGCGCGCGATGCAATCAGGCTTCAGACGAAGAAGTCTTCATTTGCTTCGCTCGCCCGCCTGCTACGCCAAGTGGCAACATGAAAATGGATGCCGTATTCTACGTAAATAAACCAACTTAAACTTGCTTGGAGAGTGTCGGTTGACTAGTTCGTTGGCCATTATCATTCCAAAAGCCGCGCACTTGTTGAAACGTGGACGAACAATAAATTGCGCAAAGACGAGCGCCGATGTTCCCGTGATTCATCAGCGTTCGTCTTGGTGTGGTTTAGTGTTCGTCCATCTCTCAACAAGTGATTTTAGGGTGACGACTTATTCTATTACTTATTGCAATTACGTATTGATAAACCAATTTAAACAAACTTCAACAGTGCAGTTGTCCCTGTGATGCCTAAGTGAATGAATCCAAAAGTGACCATCCGTGCTCTACCAGCTTGCCAAAACCAACATGTGGATTATATATTTGCAGCGGTGCAAGTGCGTGTAGTAATGGTCGGTAATGTTTCATTTACGGTAACCAAATCGAAGCTTCTCTTCCTTCGACACTCCATCACACACGGCAGAACGCACGTTCGTCGGCCCTGTATTTTTCCTTCCCGGCGTTCCCTTGTCAATATTCCGGTCCGTGGCACAGTAATTATCAATAACAAAACTCCGCAAGCGTAAGTAGGGAGTGGACGGTGAAGGAACTGGAGCGACCATTGTTGAATTATTTACGACACGCCGGTCACTCGCTCGTGCGGGCTAATTTTGCAACATTACGAAAACGGACATGCACGAACGAGAACACAATAGCTGTAAAACATATAATTCCCACAGATCGAAATGTGAGTTCAATAATGGCCGGAAGGCTAGATTGCGCTGAGTTTGCGGTAAAATATATATATATATATATATATATATATATATATATATATATATATATACGTGCTGAATTGTTAAAGCTCCACACGGCAACGTAGCTAATATCGTATAACCAGTGCTCAGATGTTAACGAGCGCTCAAGCGTGAAGCGTCCCCCCCCCCCCCCCCAAGAAAAAAAAAAAAAAAGACTCCGTAAACATCGTTTTTCATAACCTTTCTTTTTCCTCACTCTATGCTGAGAATCAGGAAGTGTTGTGATGACGACGATGACACGATAAAGGCGATAACTATAAGTATACGTCTGAGTTTAACCCTATCAGCATCAAAAAAAAATTTCTTTGGTGCCTATCAATTAGGCACAAACCACGGGTCTATTATTACTGCTATACACAATTTCGCTGAAGCGTCCGGAAGATTAGGCTGCTGGGATGCGGCCATGGTGTACTTTATTTTTTTCCTGTTTTTACGAATAAAGCCCTCTAAAAAGTTTTTATAGCTTCGGTTGTCTAAGGATTTTTTTTTTAATTGTTTGCCTTTTAGCCTCCTTTTTCTTTGTTGGGTACACTTTTGCAACACCTCCATTATGGCCAATCCCAAGCCGTTTTCTGGCTCGTAACTACTACTACATTAGTACTACTACTACTACAACAACTACATTATAATTATTCAGGATAAGAACAACAACTACATGACGACGGCATCGTTAAGAAAAGGACGGACAGACGGAAGGGCATCTGCGAGTGACAACCCTAGAACGTGTCCTAAGTGTCCGGCGCCTGCGTCTACAGCGGACTGTCCTCTCATTTCTCGCGGCAGTGTCCTGGTACTAAGGACATTAGGCACAAGGGGCTTAGGGAGGTCAAACTAAAGCCGAATCTCCCGAATGAGTTTGCCCGTTGGGTAACGGAGAAGTGCGCAAATTCATTGCTCCAGTACCTGTATAAAACAAGGCGGCATGCATATATTTGATGCCTTTTGCTCATTTTCGATATGCCACACGGCAAGTCCTGCGCATTAAAAAAAGGAAAGAAAAAAAGAGAAAAAAAAAGAAAGAAGACGCAACGAATCCAGTTTGGAGTGTTCAAAGCTGTCGCAGTAAACTATGGGAATATGACAAGACTGTAGGAATATTTTTCAGACTAAATATCTTCTGTGTGCGTTCGCGTCTTGAAAATTAATGAGCATAATTTTGCACCTTAAACAACAAGCGATTGTACTTTTGTTTTTGTTTTTTTCTTGAGGTGTTCCATTCCTGCGTCCACGCCATCTACCCAAAGCTCAAAGCAAAACTTTCTGCTGTTCTCCATATATGCTCTGAGGGCACGCGGTTTATCGTTCTCGCTCGCTTACAATATTGGGCTACCATCTGTTTGCTTTGCTTCCTGTTCTATATAAGTATACGTGTATAAGTATACGTATATTGTATATATACATAAACATACATGGCGTGCTAATTATTTCTCTGTTGGCACGTGTAAGAATGCATCCGATCTCTGCGTGCCTTCTCTCACGCTATGCCCACGCGCGCGGTGGCCAGTGTTATGAATTATTAAAGCACGCATACGCGCAGGAATGATTGATTTTCGTCGATACGTACGCGCGACAAAACTGCGCGTAATACGTTTGGCTCAACGCAGACTGGGCGCACGACAGGACTTCCCGTATATAGCCATGGTGTAAGCCTGTCGGGCCTATCCGCCGTTGTTTATCGGTTGCCATGCGAGACCGAGCTATGTACTTTCCGCAACCGGAAGGACTTCAAGCGTCCCTGTCCCAGTCGTTCGTTGTCGTTTTTCTTTCATCGCTTGCCTATACCAGGTCCTCTTGTATGTACTCCCGCAGCATGTATTTTTAACAAGTGCTTGTTTACTCAAAGCACGCACACGAGGGTACTTGTCCGTGGTCGCGATATCCAACGAGGTAAATTATTTATAGACGTATAGATGGTGTATGTTTACAAAGCGCTTTTATTGCGGCAGCAATTATATGGACACTCGAGGTAGCGGTATCCGGTATCTGATGTTCCGGTGTCGTCGGCGCGCGAATGTTAGTTTCCAGAGACGGGTAGTGCCTTTGGTTGCAAAAGTGGTGGAGTGAGGTAAGCGTCCTAGTAAGGACGTATTCTGCGACGATCACTTCGGCGACACTCTCGCCTTGCCGCGTGACGTGGTGCTCGACCGGCCAATCAGCTCATTCGATTTTGTCCAACCAGCCAATCAGCGCGTGCCTGACGGCAATGCTGTCGCCGAAAGTGTTCGTCGCAGAATACGTCCCCTGCCTTGCGCTGCGGGAATGCGCGTTGTGGGCACGCCAACTTTATTAGCATATTATAGAATTCCTGCTGAGCTGCTGTACGTGTGTGTAACTTGTCTAACCCGGATGTACGTAGAGTTAGAACACCGTCCCGTGGAATCCAAGCGCAACGCGAAACCTTGCAGTCGGTATGAATGTTTTGCCCTTTTGGGTGAAACTGCCAGATTTCAATGTGATTAGCATTCTTTGTGGAACTTCGCGCAATTGTCAGGGGACTATATGTGTCTGTCGGACTTGGTTATGTATACCGTTCTTCCGCCCCAACTTGGGTCACTGGGTAGTTGGTGGTCTTAATGCAGGGGGTCTTAAACCTTAAACTCACATCCAACACCCGACAGCTTATATTTCATTGAGGTGCCTCGAGGGCTGCACTGTTACATGTAACGGGGGGGGGGGGGGGGGTGAATTTTGCAAATGTGGTCGGAAGAACAGGTAGCCCGGAAAGTGCCACAAAGCTACTAAAAAATAAAGCTCTAGACACGTCTGAGTCCGCCTGATCGACACTCTGCTGCCTTCACAGACACTGGCTTGTACGCCTGGCGAGGTGTCAAGCCAGGAAATCGTGGCTTCGATGCGACCGATGCTGGAACGACCGGCGCTAAATCCTGACTGACGTGGCCCTTATGCCGAACCAGAGATGCGCGTCAGTCATTCTGACGGCAAGTTCACTATCAGCGACGACAAGTTCACCATCATTAAGGAAAATAGCTACTGATACAAATACCGGATCTCAAACATAATGAAGATTCTCGAAGCTTTTTTTTTTATATATACAATGCATGAAATGTGCGTTAGTCAAGGAACTAATAAAACTTCTCGTGCATCTATGCCTTCAAACATCTGCCTGACCCTCGAGCTGGCCTGTAGCTCAATTAGTCCAATCTATAGTTCTGAAGCCACCCCCCTTCTACTTGCACCGGTAATGGACGCGAGAAAATATTTCAAAATTCTTTTTTTTTTTTTTAGATCGTCGAGCAGCGCGCAAAAGGCATCCCGACGATGCTAATGGAAAATGGTCGTGCGTTCCTTGCCTAACCTAACGCTTTCAAAGCTGTAGTTCTGCCTTTAATGCAAGGATGTCGTCAAACATTGCAGTGTTGACTTTGTTCCTGCCTTGAAAGGTTAACCTAAGGCCGTTCTGTTGCCCAGTACTGTCGGACAGAAATGCAAGCGCACTAATTCCCGCACTTCGAATCAGAAAACTCGGTGACTCACTCGCCTTTGGCTTTCAGAAACCAGTCAATGTCATTAATCAACTCAAAAATGTCTTAACCAAGCTTGCCCTAGTCGGCGATCACACTTCAGTGTTGTACGCAACGCCAATACGTCCAGTATCGCCTGCGTGTAACAAAAATTCGAACTGGCGGTGGTTCAGCGCTATCGATCGAAAAACACTTTCCAGTGCTAAACACAGTGTTCATGCCGTTCTTCATTTGCACCGACCTGCACCATAATGCCTCTTAGTCCAGAATGCAATAGACTGCAACAGCATTTACGTTCAGTTCGGCAAGCTTCACTCGCTTGCGCCTGACGAGCCCGCCCTCGCGTCCAACCAATGATGGGGCGCCCTCAGGTGAGAGGAGGACTAGCTCCTCCGCCGGCAATTGTGCATGCCGCTTCATTGCTATTTCAAGCATTGAAAAAATGTCGGCACCCCTTGTTATTTTTTTCATCGGCCCAGGTCAAGCAGCCTATCCGTGCCGTTAATGCAATTTGCCCCACAAGGGGCACCCGAACATTTTTAATGCGGGCAGCGTGTGCTTGCCCTAGTTGTGTTATTGCATATGCACTATGTTGTCGGCTAAGATATTTTTTTTAGATTTTCATGTTCTGCATGAAATGTCGCGTGTTTGAAGTGTCGCGCCAGGGTTAGAGTTCAGCGTTTTTGTGCGTGTGTGAGTTAACTAGTGCAACAGGTATTTTTTTTTTTCCTTGCACCACAGGTGTAGAACATGTCACATGATTATCCGGCAGGAAGGGGCTAGTCGTGATATTAGAATGTTTACGGCAGTCTTGCAGTTTTCCTTCTTTTTCTTTTTGTCAAGCTGCTGCATAATGGCTATGTTACATGCAGCCGGCTTTTTGTGGTTTCCGCTTCGGCAACACTGTAAGCAAGTGGTTGCCTAGTCTGGGTGGGGGGTTGAAGCGGCCGAATATCATCGATAGCGTTGCGCGCGCCACAGGTATCCGCTTGAGCGACGCAAACGCCGGCACTGCCATCTCTTGTGCACTTCGCTGCTTACTCGCACCGCGAGAGGAAACTTCAAGGCGCCGTCTTGCGTACATTTCTTCTTGTAAATTAAAAAGTCACCGTTGTCATAGCCTTTGATGACGCGAAAAGTCATTAATATTGATTACAACACAAACACAATAGTGTAAAGTGCGAAATGTCGCAGAAAGTTTGCTAGTTTCAACCAATATTATTTCAAATAAACGTGTTTTTAATAGAAATGATGGTTCAAAACACAAATGCCAACACCACCCGAGAGGGATGCAAATGCTATGAGCACGCGTTGTGAACAAAAGATTTTCATGGCCCCAAATGACAGGGAAAATGCGGCGATACGCATGCCTCTCGACTGACACTGCATATGGCCGCTCATTACCATAATTCGCGCGGCTCGTCGCACCACAAATTATGGCGGAAAATCTGTGCAAACGTGGTTGCCTAGTCTTGGGTGGGGGGTGTAAGCCATCTGATAAGCCATCTGCTAGAAAAGAACGAGTTTTGTCTTTAATTATAGAGCGGCAAGCTTGAAACCGGCATCTTGCACCCTTTTCATCCTGTTGAAGGGAACGGCTGCAGAGGAAAGCTTAAGAGACGGCTAGCGTATTTGGTCAATGGTCCTTGCTTGACAGGCAAAGTACAATAGGATAATTGGTCGGCGGCGGATGCCCGTCGCGTTGACGGCGCCGAGATGAGCAGGCGCACGGCTCATGACAATGCCAGATTAAAACCGGCACGTGGATGGGCGATTTGTGGCAGCAAGGCGTGACGCGTCAACGACCCTTGCCGGTTGTGGCGCACGGTTCAGAAATTCATTCGGAGACACGCTTTCAAGTGGTGTCAAACGTGGCGGACGCGATTACAGTTGACCAGATGTACTTGCGGACCGACTGGCTCTGAGAAATGACGGGGCGGCGCATGACGACGGAAGACCGTTGCCAATCGGCCGTAGCGAAAGGCTTCTTCGAGCAAGCATTTACTGAATAGGGGTACGTGAGCCCAAAGTGTCGGTCGCCACGTTTCATTGACGTATGCCCGCAGCTACTACGCTAGTGTGTACGTGCCATAAGACTTCCGTTAATGTCTCTGATGAAAAATGGAACACCGAGCGTTGCACATAATGTCAGTGCTGTCGTCCACTGCGATCGAAAACGCGACCAATCCGTGGCACAACTTGTTGATATCTCTTTCAATGTCCGCGCTGATCTAATTAACAGGTTCAGCGGCAGTACTTGCCAAATGCGGATCTTCTGAAAAGCTATCTTCCTGCTGCGACAAACGGCATCTCATAATTCTAGCAGGCACTTCTTTATGAAGACACCCTACTTAAACGGCTTTGAAGATTCAGCTATCAGCTGAGAAATAGCGAAACTTGGTCTCATTGTATCGTCGCTCGCCTGGGATATTTTCTGGAAGACCCGTTGGTGTTTTTCAAGGTCTGATGCCAAGTCCTGTTTAGCCGTGCTCTCAGCAGGGATTTGCAGGCCGGAACCGAGAGCTTCGCGGGTCACGTGTTTGATAACCCTGGTCGAACGAATAATACGAATAAGTGGATACGAATAAGTGGATAAGTGAATAAGTGGAGTAATAGTGGATAACGAATAAGTGGGTACAGCATCGGACTGCTGTGCATAACGAATAGGGTTCGAACCCAACCATCGGTCCAACCTGGGTCGCTGGGTATGTGCTACTGCGGGCGCGTCGCTTTTAAATGAACCTTTTTCACGCACACTTGGGGAGCTGGGTACATGCGTCTGAGTATGCGTCACTCTGGTTTTATGCAGTAGGACAAATTTCCGAATATAAAGAAAGTGTGTCACTTTTCCAATGAACCTCTCTTACGCCAACTTGGATCACTCGGTGTGCCGAGCTTCAATGACAAAAAAAAATGTCACAGTTTCGCCCTAAGGGCGAAGCAATGAATGCGATAGCAACACAGCAATGTCATACGAAGTAAGGTGAACGGCTTTGGAAGCAATATGAATTGTAAACATGAGCTGATTAAGTAAGCAGGTGTGCTGCGGCGTAAGTAGACCGACATGAAGAGAGACTCGATGACCACGAGAAGGCGCGTGTGAAACGGTGGTGTTGATGAGAAGCGCTTCCCGTGGGCAGCGCGTGCGAAGGGACACACCTGTAACACTGCACTGCCGATCCGGGCAGCATCGCATGTGTAGCGTGCGTTGGAAAATGTGGCCCGACTATTACTAACTGAATGAACAAGCGTGGTGTGAGCGCGCACAAACAAACATGAATAGATCACACTGAATGACTGCAGACAAAAACTGTCAAAACGCTGGCAGCAAGCGCATACGCCGCAGCGGGCGAGGTACGTGTGGTCTATCGCTTCAACGGAAACTGAGCGGCGAATGCACAGCGCATACCGTGTGGAGATAAGAGACGGTGCGGGCGAGCGACGAGCGCGGTTGTTGGCAGAGTACAATACAATACAATACAGATTTATTTCCAGAAATACAAGATTTCCGGTGGACATCATAGGCTAAAAGCTGTTGGTAAACAGCTTGACTAGGCCTATGGTCCTTTACAAGGCATACATGGTGGTTACATCAAAAATTGTAAGATTGTTAGACACTCAAAATAAATAAATTACATAAATGCATAGAAACAAGACAGAAAAATTAATAAGAGAAAATATATTTGATACATCTGAAAAAGAAATATATGTGTGTACGGGTTACAAATTGGTAATACAAATGGGCTCTGATAAACAATCAGTGATCACATGTTTACAAAATGCATTCGAAGTTCTTTGGATGAGGAAATATATGTACCTTCATATTTATTTAATATAGATGGTAAGTTATGTTGTAATGACTGTAGGCTATACTTATTACGAAACCATGGCACATACCACGTATCGCTATTTCTCGTATTGGCAGAAATTAATTTAGGTGTCAATGATGCAGCAGACACCAAGAAATTTTTGAAAGCAGCATTCGAGAAGTAAAAAGAACTTAGAAGAAGAAAAGTGTATAGATGTTCTACTTTAATAATTTTATGTTTTAGAAAAGCTGGCCGCGTTGTGTCCAGAAAACCCATGTTGTCAATGTGCCGAATCACCTTCTTTTGCAAAGAAAGGATTTCATAATATTCGTCTTTCCTGTGGTCGCCCACACTAAGCTACAATAATTTAAATGTGAAAAAATAAGGCATAATAAATGTTTAGTTTTGCTTTGGGTGGAAGGAGGCATCGACATCGAGACAAAACACCTGCGATTGCAGACAATTTCTTGCAGATATTTTCAGTATGTTTATCCCAAGTAAGGTGCGAAGAAAAAGTAACGCCTAATATTTTATGTTCATCAACAATTTGCAGTTCTTTACCAGCACACACTAGAGTTTGATTACTACTAAGAGCTTTATTTCTTGCGCGAAATAGCATTACTTTAGTTTTCGTAGGATTTATTTTTAGGCAATTAGCGATTGACCATTCAGATAGCTTAGTTAATAGATCGTTACATTTCTCTATTAATATCTGTGAATTGGGACCAGAAATAAGAAGAGTAGTGTCATCGGCATATATGATAAATTTTACAGTTGTATCAATTTTAATAATGTCGTTAACGTAGACATTAAAAAGCATAGGACCTAATACACCTCCTTGTGGCACGCCGTTTAATAAAGGAAGGAAAGAAGACTTCTCGTGGTTTATGCAAACTGATTGTTTCCGATCACTAAGGTAGGACTCGAATAATGTTAATGGAGTACCTCTAACGCCATTCTGTGATAATTTCCATAGCAAAATTTTATGACTTATACTATCGAAAGCCTTGCTGAAGTCGATGAATAGTGCCAAAGTGAAGAAATTTCTTTCTATGTTTTTTAGTACATGTTCCTTAAGAGTGAGCAAAGCAGTTTCCGTTGACCTGCCTTTACAAAAGCCGAACTGAGCACAAGATAGAACGTTTTGTCTGTCGAAAAAATTTGACACGCGGGAAAAAATAATCTTTTCTAATCCTTTGGAAAACACTGGTATGATTGAGATGGGTCGGTAATTTGATACATCATTTCTGTTGCCTCCTTTAAAAAGTACAGTTACCCTACTCATTTTCATTTTCTCTGGGAACACCCCAGACTGTAAAGCTAGATTAAATATATGCGTTAAAGCTGGAGTGATGTATTCTAGAACATACTTTATAGGTTTTATCTGTATATCATCAATGTGAAGAGCTTTACTATTTTTAAGGTTCATAAAAATGCAAAATACCTCGGGTTCACTTGTGGGATTTAAAAATAGACTGTTCGAAGTGGAAAGAAATGATGACGTATAGGGCGGAGTTTGCTCCGTTTGCTGTGGCACGGTTATACTTGCAAAGTACTTATTGAAATGATTTGCGAGCGCTAAACCTGATATTTCATTGTTATTGCAGATTATCTTGTCTGGTGAGGTAGAATGCTTTTTGCGACCAAGAACATTATTGATAATGCTCCACAAGGTATCAGAATGTTTACTCGTGGCGTCTGCAAACAGACGCTCATGATAAGCATTCTTAGCACGTCTAAATTCCGTATTTAATTTGTTTCTGTACCTTTTGAATAGTGTCAGTGCCTCAGGCACGCGTGTAGTAAGAAATCTATGGTACAGTTTATCTTTGTGTTTTATTTTTTTTTAAAGTTCCTGCGTAATCCAAGGTTTTCTTATCTTTTTGGTTTGCGTAATCTTTTTGAAAGGGAAATGTGTGCTGTAAATTTGTAGAAGCGCAGAAAGAAACTTGGAATACGCGGCATTTGCATCACTTATTTCGTATAGGAAAGACCAGTCGTAATTGCAAACGTCATGTTTAAAAAGATCCATATTTCTATCAGACATATCTTGTATTGTAAAGACATTTGTCTCAGAATTACTTTTTTTCACATTGATACGATATGTCATAAACACAGGGCAGTGATCACTGACGTCCGACGTCACTGTTCCAGCATGCTCTACAACAGTGCCAATATTCGTGATAAGAATGTCAAGACATGTAGACGAAGACATCGTAACACGAGTTGGTGTACTAATTAGATTAACGAATCCCGCACAGCTAAGTCTATTAGTAAATTCTAATGTGGCAGCTGTATTTTCAAGAAAATTAATGTTAGTGTCTCCCCCGCAGACAAGCCGAAATTCGTTAGCAGCAACATATTCCAGTAAATTATAAAAAAAATTCAGAAAGCCATAAATATTTCCATTTGGCGGGCGATATACGACCGAAATTATATCGGATAAGTGTTTAAGCGTTAAAATTTCATAGTCGTATGTTGTTGCACAAAATTATGATACATGTCCGCATTTCCATCCCGACGCGACATAGATTGCCACACCCCCTCCTCGCCTGTCAGTTCGATTTAAAACGCAATCAGCATAGCCATCAAGGTACAGCCGAGCACTGCTGTCATGATACCATGTTTCGGTTAGCATAATGATATCGAACTTGAAAGAGAACAGATTTAAAAAATTACTAATTATTTCTTGTTTATTGGCTGCAGATCGAGCATTCAAGTGCAGAATGGAAATGCTGGAGTTTCGTTGTAACTGCAAACGATGCGGTAAGATGAAATCATGATATTCCATGGCCATCTTTAGCGAGTGTTCCGAGTAGCGCCAGAAACAGCAGACCTAATCCTAGCAAGGTCACGCTCTTCCGATATTTGCACAGCATCAGAGCTATCATTTTCCCTTGCATAGATCTTTCCGTTGCTGGTCCACACAGATTTCCATTTATGTTCATATTTCCTTTTCACTGCCATGCCAAGCAGCCTCTTTAGCGCCGGGCACAAGTGTTCGTTTACGTACACGGGGCACGTGGATCCTAGGTCTCTGTTCGCGATTCTTGTTTTCTTTGCTTTTTTCAAGGCGGCGTCGCGTTTGGCTCTAGATTTAAATTGAACAACAATGTTTGTTTTATCCGGGTTGCGAGTTGGAACACGGTGACAACACTCAATGTCAGATGAACTGATAGGCTCATGGATTGCATTACCGATATCAGACAAAATAATAGCAAGGTCCTCATTTTCTTTCTTCACAACACCCTGTATTTCCAGATTAGCATTTCGTGAGTACTGCTCCGAATGTGTGAGTCGTCTTTTAAGTTCTGCAGCTTTTTTTTCCAGTGCAGCACATTTAGCGCGTAGTTCGTCATTTTCGTTTGCCTGAGTTGCATTCTTTGAGAGCTCAGAATCCAGCCTTTGCTTCATTTCTTCGATTGACTCATGAAAAAACTCAATGCTTTTACTCATTTGGCGCTGCTCATTGCGCACCTCCCGGATTTAATTCCTGAGGTCACGTTCCGATGCATCTTTGAAAGCCTTGAATTCTTGTCTAATTTCTTTGAGCAATTCAGTCCTTATCTCTTCCTTTAGCTTTGCGAGTTCCTTAGCCATATCGGTAATGCTACTATACAGCAGCCAGGTGCACGAATCAAGCAAATACAAACTCAAACTTCAAACAAACTCAAACTTGGCATTGGCGACGATACTGTATAAATGCAAATGTAAATGTATATGTACAATGGGCACTAACCTGTAGTAAAACAAGCAGTAACCTTTAGTTGAGCGCCGCACAGCGCCGTGACCAATGCCAAGTGAAAGGACGGGTGGCTGGCAGTCTTCTTTTATACCAAAGGCGGTATCGCAAGATGCCGAGAGATTGCCTAGAACTGATGATGGGCCCCACGCCTCCTGGTGGCAGCCACGTCCAAAACTACGTCTTCCGGGCTTTCGCTGTCTACGGCGATGTACCTGACGAAGATCGATTCTTCCCAAAACGTCGGAATGCCCAGCTCCGGCAATCTGTAGTAAAACAAGCAGTAACCTTTAGTTGAGCGCCGCACAGCGTCGTAACCAATACCAAGTGAAAGGACGGGTGGCTGGCAGTCTTCTTTTATACCAAAGGCGGTATCGCAAGATGCCGAGAGATTGCCTAGAACTGATGATGGGCCCCACGCCTCCTGGTGGCAGCCAGTCCAAAACTACGTCTTCCGGGCTTTCGCTGTCTACGGCGATGTACCTGACGAAGATCGATTCTTCCCAAAACGTCGGAATGCCCAGCTCCGGCAATCTGTAGTAAAACAAGCAGTAACCTTTAGTTGAGCGCCGCACAGCGTCGTCACCAATGCCAAGTGAAAGGACGGGTGGCTGGCAGTCTTCTTTTATACCAAAGGCGGTATCGCAAGATTCCGAGAGATGCCTAGAACTGATGATGGGCCCCACGCCTCCTGGTGGCAGCCAGTCCAAAACTACGTCTTCCGGGCTTTCGCTGTCTACGGCGATGTACCTGACGAAGATCGATTCTTCCCAAAACGTCGGAATGCCCAGCTCCGGCAATCTGTAGTAAAACAAGCAGTGGCTGGTACAATGGCTCAAGCCCACAATTGGCCAAAACGTTGAAGGTATGTATATATATCGTGCCAACACCAACTAGCTCTTCGAAATGATTGCCGCGCATTGATGATGATTATAATTTCCATAATGTGTCACATACATACAACGGGGGACTGGCCATGAAGCAACCGGTACATTTAAATTAAATAAAAAGAAATGAATATATACAAGCCTATATAAGGTTTGTCGCATCGAGTAGCACGGGTACGCGAGAGCACATATGCGCGCCCGTTTCCTTGACGCCGAAGACGCAGTAATGAAATTTACAAATTTACAGCATTTCATTAAGCACTTCACGAAAGTTTATTTCACTTAACATAGATTCCAAAAGATTCGTTGGATCTACATAATGGTTTGTTTGCTTGCTCGCTTGCTTGCTTGCTTCCTTGTCTGTTTTTATTCCGATAGCAAATATACGGACACTCGAAGCACATTCGCGCCTTAACCGTTGGCGCTACCACCGTCGTGCTGTCAAGGTATTGACGCGCATGCGCGGCCGCACGTGTAGGGTCAGGAGGTCTACGCGCAGTGTGTTTGGCTGCAGATGCGGGGAAGCCAATTGGCCACAGTGACACGCTATACGCTCAATTTGTTTTGCGGGAGCCAGGAGGGCAGCGTTCTGGCTTCGCTGCTGGCATAACCATTACACGCACACACATTAGCGTTCCTTGACGGATGGGAAGACTCGCTGCCCAGGCGGCGCTGTAAAAGCGCCGCTAAACAGCGCCCCCGACGGCGAGTTCGTTGGTTTCGAGTCGGGGGAAAGGTGGCCGTGTGTTGCTGAAAGCTCAGGAGCGCAATGGAGCAGCCGTTTTCACTCATGCTGCGGTTTGGATTTCGGCTAATTTCAGATGTGCAATGATTCTTCAGGCCAAGCACTGTTCGAAAAGGCAGGAAGCTGTTCAACGCCCAGTACGTTTGTGACGTGCTGGAGATCCCAGGGACTATTTCAGCGCGCTGCCACTCGCAAGTTGAGCGAATGGCATACGACGTTGAAATGCAGGAAAGAAATGCTGGATTAGCGACAATGAATGGACGAAGAGATTGCTCTTAAGAACCTCAAACTGATCTGCAATAAACGACGAAACGGAATCGTGATAGGTCCACCGACGATTGCTGGCCGTGACCGTCGGTGGCCCGAATTCGGGCGGCCGTGGGTCTATGCCGTTTCTGCAGCACAGTCAATCGCGCAAGCACTTTTGCAGCATGCACGGCAGTTACGCGTAATTTTCAACATTTGGCTACACTAATTTCTTCATATTGTGTATGTGCACAAATTGCGAACCTGCCAGTTCGCAAATTCGCAAATTCGCATGCTGACAGCCGTGGTTTTGCAATTTGCCCCATATTGGCTGCCCGCTCCGAAACTTCTTTGGCTTGGTATTCGCCGGCCTTCACGGAGCCCTTCATTAACCTTGCCGGGTCAACCTCATTAATTCGTTCGTGGCGCTCGGCAGGTGAACGAATCGCGTGGCTTACCCTACATGTATAGATTGTAGAGAGAGAGAGAGAGATGGAGAGGAAGGCAGGGAGGTTAACCAGATGTTAGAATCCGGTTTGCTACCCTGCACTGGGGTAGGGAAGTACGGGTTAGAAAAGGGACAGAGGGAGAGTGAGAAAGAAAAGAAAGCACACACATAAAAAAACGCACATGCCGGAAGAGCGTTCTAATCACAGCGCAGAAGTGCCTGCACGGCCTTCTTCTGTGACGTTAAGACCTGTCTGTGGTGGAGAATTCTTTTTTCCGACGGAGGCCGGTCGTCCAATTGGTTGAACGCGTTGTTGAGAGATTGTCTCTGCGCACTGTACTGCGAGCAGTTACACAAAATATGTTGAATCGATTCTTCATTGCCGCAGTGGCCACAGGCTGCGCTGTCGGCCATTCCTATGCGGAACGCACATATATAGGCGTTGGGAAACGCAACGCCCAACCATATTCGGCACAAAAGGGTTGCGTCTCCTCGGCGAAGCCTTGATGGTACTCTAAGGCTCAGTGTTGGGTCCAGAGAGTATAAGCGAGCAGGTCTGAAGTGCGACTCATTCCATTGTGACCTTGTGCGTTGGCGAGCAAACACGCGGAGCTTCCGTGCAGCGTCAGTCCTAGAAAGTGCACGTATGGGTCGTTTGTGATCTTCTTCATGAGCTGTGCGGGTAGCTTGATCAGCCCGTTCATTTCCGATAATTCCGCAGTGGCTTGGAGGCCACTGAAAAGTTATTCCATGCCCTATCTCAGTTAGATTGCGTATTGCCTCGGCAATCTCAAAGACCAGCTGCTCGTGCGGTCCGCGGCGTAAAGGTGATAGTAGAGACTGCAGAACCGCCTTCTAGTCGCAGAAAATCGTCCATTTGTGTGTCACTTGATCACTAATGAAACGGAGCGCGGTACAAAGCGCTGCGAGTTCTGCTGCCGTCGATTTTGTGACATGAGACGTCTTGAATTGAATAAGTTGTAAATACCTTGTATACGTAGCAGACCGCGTTTCTCTTGCGTACTTAGTGCACGCGTCGAACAGCACGTATCCAGCGCTCCCGTGTCTCCGCTTCGTAAGGCTTTCCGGGGGAACCGATAGAACCGCACATCAGGATTACGTCCCTCATGTTCATGACAATTTACCAAGAAACAATAACGGCGGCTACCGCGCTTCGGGACCGCGCGCTGCTCAGCATAATCGTCAGGTCCCGCTGCTTTCGACGCGGTTTGTCGAAACAGAGAGCGCTCGCTGTCCATGTTCGACAATGCAGGCGGTAGCGCACAAGGTCGTGCGTACGTTTCAAGTTCTTTTTCGAGTCTGAAAACTACTCACACAATTCAATACACCGCACACAGCGAGCGAGACCTCTGTAACTCAAGGGACGCCGTCCATCTTAACCTACCCAGCCAACTTTGTTGCACTCCAGCGCGTCAGCCCATAGTCATTGCAACGAAGTTTCATCCAAGATGCTAGGGATAGTGGGGGTTGCTACGGAGTTTCAACGGGGACGCGATGATTACGGCAAGAGACAGTGTGTCATGGTATCATTCGGCATTGCGGTTGGCAACGAGATTGGCACTCTGTGCGTCTGCTGATGTGCGCTTAAAGTTTCGCGATTCACGGATGGCATGGAGATGTGGAACGGGGATACGATAATCATCAAAACTTATATAAACATATTATTACGATAACATCGAAAGATGTTGAAGAGACGAGCCGCCGCGCGAAAGACGACGAAGTGTGTCTGTGCTCTTGGTGCGAGCGATTGTGGGCCTGGCTGTCTGGCTTCGTGTAAATAGCCTGTAAATAGCCTCTTTCGTCTGTGTCCTTCCACACGTAACATTCTGGTGGAGGTTAGCGATCCCCGTCCTCACCACGGAACTCCGAAGTGGTCGGTACATCGAGCTTGTCACCATGCCCCCCGGTGACGAGACCGCCTCTGCAACGGCTTCGGCTCGCCCGACTACGCCTATCGTCACGGTTGCCCAACATCGCGACCCTGGTGTGTTCTCTGGCCTGGAGGGACAGGATGTTGACGAGTGGATCAAGCTCTATGAACACGCCAGTGCTAATAACAGGTGGGACCCAACCATTATGCTCGCCAATGTCATATTTTATCTCGGCGGCACCCCACGCGTGTGGCACCAAACGCATGACGACGAGTTCACCAGTTGGGACACTTTCAAAGAACAGCTTCGGGAACTATTCGGCGACCCTCTTGGGCGCAAGGTTGCCGCGAGGAAGGCTCTTGCGTCTCGTGTGCAGACCTCTACAGAGCCGTATGTTTCATACATACTCGACGTCTTGGCTCTATGCCGCAAAGCTGACGATAATATGTCCGAAGCAGATAAAGTGGCCCATGTGCTAAAAGGCATTGCCGACGACGCTTTCAATTTGCTTGTTTTCGGCAACGTCTCGACTGTCGACGCCATCATAAAAGAATGCCGTCGCCTTGAACACGCTAAGAGCCGCCGTATCACACCCCACATCACGCGGCTACCCAACACTGCTGCTACGTCGACATGTGAGGGTCGACCGCGTCAGGCCACCACCTGTGACGACGTAACCCGAATTGTTCGTCGCGAGCTCGAGGCTGCCTGTTCCTCAGCTTTCTCCACGACGCCTCCTGATCCGCCAGCTACCACGATTGCGATGATTCAGGCCGTCGTCAGACAGGAATTTGAAAACATGGGTCTGAACTCCGTGTGTTCAACGTCTCAACCTAGCGTTCCCCAGTTCTCTAGTGGCCCTCCTCGCCCTCGGCAGTCCCTTTCTGCCACATCTCGCCGCAACCCGTCCGAATGGCGTACCCCTGATGACAGGCCGATCTGCTTCCACTGCTGTCGCATCGGCCACGTCGCTCGTCACTGCCGCAACCGATGGCCACCTCCTCCTCGGACATACGCCACCGCTTATCCCCGCACCTTCGGACCTTCTGTTCCCTATGCCTCCCGCCATGAACCCACTGTCGCTGATTCCCCTGCTCCGAACCGTCGCTACAGCCGCTCGCCCTCACCTCGACGCCACCAGTCTCGTTCGCCCCAACCCCGTCGATTTTCGTCGCCGCCTATCACCTCCCGGATGCCGCCGGAAAACTAGACACTGCAGCTTCTGGAGGTGAAGCTGCGTTGTCGACCCTGCCCTCAAATCCTGTGCTCACGTTGCCTACGAACCAAAACCTTCTTGACGTTGACGTCGACGGCTATCCTGTCACTGCACTGATCGATACAGGGGCCCATATTTCCATTATGAATGCTGCCTTCCGACGACGACTCAGAAAGCTCCTCACCCCAGCGTCGGCACGCGTGGTCCGCGTCGCGGATGGCGGTACTGTCCCTATCGTCGGCATGTGTACGGCACGTGTCAGCATCGCCGGCCGCCACACTCCTGTCCTCTTCACCGTGCTTGCTCATTGCCCCCACGACCTAATTCTCGGACTCGATTTTCTTTCTGCACATTCTGCTCTTATTGACTGCTCTGCCAGCACCCTTCGCCTTGAGTTGCCGATTCTCGCAGAACCTCCTGATGAACCCCAGTGCCGCTTACGCCCCAAAGGCTTTATTCGCCTACCACCAAAGTCAATAGCCTATATTGAACTGTTGTCTTCCCCACCTGTTCCTGATGGCGAGTACCTCGTCACTCCTCTGCCCGACATTCCACTACAGTATGACGTCACCGTGCCTCACAGTATTCTTACCATACTAATAACTGCACTCGCATGCCTATCTTCAACTTTGGATTGGCAAAACAAATTCTCCCGCAAGGTATTTGCCTTGCCAACGTTGACTGCCTCGGCGACCATCAAGTGGCAGCTTTATCAGCCGATGGTTCTTCCGAGCTTGGCGTGCCCCTCGCGCCAGCCTCGGGCGCCGATCCCAACATAAAGAAAATGGTTGCGGCGGACCTGTCCTCTTCTCAGGCTGAAGACCTTTCCAAAGTGTTATCGGCCTACAGAGATATTTTCGACTTCGACGATAGCCCTTTAGGCCAGACGCTCGCGGTCAAGCATCGGATTCCTACTGGCGATGCTACGCCTATTCACCGACGACCATATCGCGTTTCTGCGTCGGAACGCCGAGTAATTCAAAATGAAGTGACCAAAATGCTAGATAAAGACATCATTGAGCCTTCTTCGAGTCCCTGGGCGTCACCTGTGGTGTTGGTTAAGAAGAAGGACGGCACGTGGCGCTTCTGTGTAGACTACCGCCATTTGAACGAAATTACTAAGAAGGACGTCTACCCGCTCCCACGAATCGACGACGCCCTTGACTGCCTTCACGGTTCCAGCTATTTCTCTTCTATTGATCTTCGCTCTGGATACTGGCAGATTGCTGTCGACGACATGGACAGAGAAAAAACCGCGTTCGTAACACCTGATGGCCTATACCAATTTAAAGTAATGCCGTTTGGGTTATGCAATGCCCCGGCCACCTTTGAGCGTATGATGGACTCCTTGCTCCAAGGTTTTAAATGGTCCACGTGTCTCTGTTACCTCGACGACGTCATCGTCTTCTCGCCAACGTTCGACTCTCACCTTGAGCGTCTAACAGCTATACTTGATGTATTTCGAAAGGCGAAGCTGCAACTCAACTCGTCCAAATGTCGTTTTGGCCGCCGCCAAATTACTGTTCTGGGCCATCTCGTCGACGCTTCCGGAGTGCAGCCTGATCCCGACAAAACTCGCGCCGTCCGAGACTTTCCGGTTCCGAAGACAGCCGCCGACGTTCGCAGTTTTGTTGGGCTATGCTCGTACTTTCGTCGTTTTGTTCAGGATTTCGCGGCAATTGCTAGACCCCTCACTAATCTTTTGAAGAAAGGCGTACAATTTTCGTGGGGTACTTCAGAAGCCACCGCCTTCTCTCGTCTCGTCACTCTTCTCACCTCACCGCCCATTCTCGCCCACTTCGACCCTGATGCCCCTACAGAATTGCGTACAGATGCCAGTGGTCATGGTGTAGGTGCCGTCTTAGCCCAGCGTCAGCGTGGCCAGGATCGCGTTATTGCTTACGCAAGCCGCCTCCTATCACCATCGGAGCGCAACTATTCCATTACGGAAAGAGAATGCCTTGCTGTTGTCTGGGCAGTTGCGAAGTTCCGCCCTTACCTTTACGGTCGCCCTTTCTCTGTCGTCACTGACCATCATGCTCTCTGCTGGCTCTCATCGCTCAAAGATCCTACAGGCCGGCTTGGTCGATGGGCTTTGAGGCTACAAGAATTTTCATATTCCGTGGTGTACAAGTCTGGCCGCCTGCACCAAGACGCTGACAGCTTGTCGCGTTACCCTGTTGACGACTCTGACTCCTCCAATACTGACAGTGCTGCTTCCGTTTTCTCAGTATCCCAGCTCCTTCATTTCGCTGACGAGCAACGTCGTGATGCCTACACCAGAGCACTCATCGACCGTTTGGAACACTCTCCGGCCGATACTACTCTATGCCTCTTCGTACTCCGCGACGGTACTCTATACCGTCGTAACCTTCATCCGGACGGCTCCGAGTTCCTACTTGTAGTCCCTAAACACCTCCGCTCAACCGTTCTAGAAGAGCTTCACGACGCCCCAACGGCAGGACACCTCGGCGTCTCTCGAACCTATGACCGAGTACGTCGCCGTTTTTCTGGCCGGGCCTTGCCCGTTCCGTACGGCGTTACGTCGCTGCTTGTGAACTTTGCCAACGACGCAAGAAGCCTTCCCAGCTCCCCGCTGGTTACCTGCAGCCACTCGACATCCCTGCCGAGCCCTTTCATCGTGTCGGCTTAGACCTTCTCGGCCCCTTTCCGGAATCTACATCAGGAAACAAGTGGATAGCCGTCGCTGCGGACTACGCGACCCGCTACGCCGTAACACGCGCTCTTCCGACCAGTTGGGCTACTGACGTCGCGGACTTCCTCCTCCACGATATCATTTTGATGCATGGTGCTCCGCGTCAAATGCTCACCGACCGTGGCCGTACGTTCTTGTCCAAAGTCATTGACGACATCATGCGTGCCTGCTCAATACAGCACCAAATTACCACCTCCTACCACCCACAAACGAACGGCCTCACTGAGCGTTTGAACCGCACGCTTACAGACATGCTATCGAAGTACGTTTCCGCCGACCACCGTGACTGGGACCTCGCTCTACCTTACATTACCTTTGCATACAACTCTTCCCGTCTCGAAACTGCTGGCTTTTCCCCGTTTTACCTATTGTATGGCCGAGAACCGACGCTACCACTAGACACTGTGCTCCCGTTCCCCACAGCTTCAACTAGCGATTATGCCTGTGATGCAATCGCCCGTGCTGACCATGCTCGCCAACTTGCGCGAGCTCGTCTGCAAGTGTCTCAAGCAAAACAGAAACAACGCTACGACCTCCGTCACCGTGATGTGCATTTTGCGCCCGGCACCCTCGTGTTGCTTTGGTCACCATCGCGTAAAGTTGGCCTTTGTGAGAAACTGCTCTCCTGTTACACAGGCCCATATCGCGTGCTCCGCCAAGTGACCGATGTCACCTACGAAATCGTTCTAGCCACGCCCACTACGTCCTCCGCTGTGACCACCAGTGATATTGTCCACGTCGCCCGGCTCAAACCCTACACCTCTCCAAGCACCTTGGATATTTAACAGCACCGTGACGGCGCTTTTGCCGCCGGGGGGGGGGGGGGGGGGGGGGGGTAGTATTACGATAACATCGAAAGATGTTGAAGAGACGAGCCGCCGCGCGAAAGACGACGAAGTGTGTCTGTGCTCTTGGTGCGAGCGATTGTGGGCCTGGCTGTCTGGCTTCTGTGTAAATAGCCTGTAAATAGCCTCTTTCGTCTGTGTCCTTCCACACGTAACAATATTTTATCGCCAATTACACACCCTTCATATGAAAGACTGCTAATCACATTCACGTTGCCAATCATCTCCGAAATATGGTTGCACCGCCATTTTTTTTATATGCGCTATATATACGCTCGCACAAATTTTATTGAAAACTGCACGCTCAGAGAATATTCGAGAGAGCATACGAAAAACCTGCACTGAGAGAGTGAAGAAACTACTTACATCAAAATAAATACAGGGTGGAGCTTTATTTAGCGATTGAAATTGACTGTGCATGTATGAACACACATCGTTTGAAGTGAGAAGCCCTTCATGAAGTGTGGTGCTCCGTGATATTTGCTTTCTTTTCTTCGAATGCTCAAGAGTCAACTTTATGCGAGCCTCACAAAGCTGTACTGGAATTCTCGTCAACTGGGGAACTTGAATCTCGTCTGTTGTGCTCATACTCTGTGTGCGATGTGATGGGATGTGCCTTCGTCCTCGCCATTTCCTTCTCTTTTCTCTCAACTTGAAGCGTGTGAGCGTGGTGTTTGGTTCGAGAAAAATCGCTAGCCTGTTTATTTTTCTCTTTGTGTGGGGTTTATATATGTTTACATGATAAATAATAATAAAAAGAAGAAATGTGCGACGTGACGTCGACCTGGGCGATAAAGAGGTCGTGAGAAAAGTTAACGCGATACAATTGAGGACATTTTCAGAGGTTAATGGTCCTAGGACCTTGGCCACACCATTAGCCAGGGCAGAAATCAATAGTCGTTGTGGACAACATCTTCAGGGCGCGTGGTGTTCACTCCTAGCTATCCCGTTTATTTCGTAACATTGTCTCGACATTGGGGAAGCGGGAAACGTGTGTAATGCAACGTCACATGCTCCCTCACTCAACAAAACACGTAGTTCTAAGCTATGAAACATCTCTTTCAAGCATCTCGCTGCATCATCGAAGGACGTTGTCGAAGATCATTCAGTGGAAGATGTGTTCACGATGTGTCTTGCGTCTTATTTCATGACTGAAAGGAGCAATAACGCTTATGTCGCCACTTTCAATGTTAGTCTTTATATCAGTCACTATCGATCACCGGTCACTCTTTATCTGACACTCCTCGCGCTCGGTGCGATCTCCCGCTCACCCTGCGGTACCACCCCTCGCCGTCCTCTCCCATCCCTAGCTCCTCTGTACGCAGAATGGCGTCAGAGTTCTGAAAAACGACCTCGAAGAAGAGTCTTTTGTTTCCCTCTCGGGAGTCATTCTCTCACCTACACGCGTCATTCTCTCATCTTGCGCCCCCGGTCACGGGGGCGCGATCGTCGGTCGCTGAACGGCCGGGCAAAGCACGCGTGTTTCCGAAAAACACGTCGACGTTGCGCTGTCCACGGGACAACGTCGCCGTGCGGTGCATGAAGACCACGACGCGCAGCTCGACCCAGCACGCTCCCCCTTCGCTGCTTCCCATTTTCTGCGAGCCTTTTTTCATATCTCTCTTTAGCTGCCACCGACACTGGCGGCAAACATTGGGCGGCACACGGTTGGTGGCGTGCACCGCTCGGCGGGCGACGTGCTCGAACCGGAGCTCACGAGGCACCCGCATACCGCGGCATCCTCGGATGATTGAGTGCCTTGATCGATCCCAGCACCGCCCCCCTTCCAACGGCGGGGGCGGCCGGCGATATCAAAGCGGCCCTCGTCCGCGACACACTGCGCGCTCAGACCTCGGCCGGACCCCGACGCAGGCCCGCCCTGGAGCCGCCGCTCATTGTGAAACCGCTTAATGAGGATGAGATACCCCCCTTGGTTGGTTGTCAGCGAAGAGTTATAGACGGGACACCGAGTGTGACGTCACACAAAGGTGCGGCGGCCCGTTTCCGCCACTTTCGGTGTAGCTATGAGAGCTGGCTCCCCAAGAATGAAAACTGGTTGGAACGCATGTAGCAGAAAATCCCTATATACCTTTTTGAGACCCAAGAAAGTGATAGCAAAACAATACATAATGCAGTCAGTTCTTTCCCAGCAGTTTTTTGCGAACGTAAAAAAAAAATAATAAACACAGTTTTCATAAAATCGCACGAGTATACACGGGGAAAGCTGAATCTCCCTTCGCATGAATAAAATGACCATCTCCCAAGTTCAGGTCAGAGAAACATTTTATCAACTAGAACGCAGAACGGACTAACTGCATAACTTGCACAGTAGTACATTCTCTTGGCATTTAAGCGGTACGTAACAGGCATCCTTCAGCATCGGAAGAGACACTAATGTTCTCGTAGAAAGCAGTATCAAATTTCTAGCGCGACAGCGTTAAAAATTCGATGCCGTGTCGCAGAAAATCTGGTGTCGGTGTCGGCGTGAGCGCCGGCGTCCATGGCTGAGAAAATCATTCCGAACCACCCCGACCACGCAAGCCCTCCGCGTGGCGCAGAGGCGTTAGTGAACTAATTGAATTTCTCAAAGTAAAATCCGTCAGAAAAATCGTAAAGTACGACTTAACCACAACCTGCAGACGTGATAGCGTCGGATTGTAATTTGAATGTACGAGAAAACATAATTCTGTTACAAGAAAACTCAAACAAAAACCATTTTTCTAGCATTTCTACCATACCAACAGCTGCGCGCCCGGGTATATTACTTGCAATGACACCATGCAGATGGCACTCGCCTCCTCGGCAGCATAGGGAGCGTAAAACGGCTGCGGCGCGCAGAGGCGAAGGTGAAGAAAAAAAAGAAAGCTGCAGTTGCCGGGAAGCTTTACAAGCATTCGGGGATTTTTTAATGTTACCGCGTTCCACTCTTAAAGGCGAAGCGTAAGCGTCCTCAAAATATTTTAAAGACAGGTGGCAACGGTGATATTGTTGCATCATTGATAAGTGGTGCCCCAGGCATCTGGGTGAAAAACAAATTATTACCACTTCTGCTTCAGTTTTGAAAAAAATATAAAAGCTGATGTCACGGAGATGCACATGTGGTGTCAATAGGGTAGCAATGACAGACATCTTCAATTACCATTATCGTCAATACGTGCACAATCAATACAATCCACTAGTACACCCTAAGAAACAGAAGCTTGGAGGATAACAAAGATGCTTAAGAAGAACAACCACCCAACAAGCGATTGAACGAAACTCGATAGACCTAAGAACAGCAAGACTGCGGTAGTGATTAGATATAAAACGAGTGCCGCTGATAATCTAGTTGATATTAAGAGGTGTTGTTCAACTACACATGCACATCGATATGACTTCCGAGTAGCATAGTGGTCATAACATAAGCACGAATGGACATTAGCTTAATCACGATAGTCTACATCACTGATAGACAATACATAATAAACTTCTGCGTCACAGAGACATGACATCATCTGATCAAGGTTTTCTTAGGCAAGACATCCGTATGGCAATGGGCCATGTCACGCTCAACTTAAAGGCATCCGATCATTTATAAGGCTGGAAATAACTATTTCTTGTAAAGTTTGTGTTCGCCGTGGGCAGTATATTTACAGCGTGAGTGCCGACGAGTTAACAATGTTAGAACATCCTTTATTTCCGTCTTCCAGCGTCTTGTAGCGGACACTCGTGATAGAGTGAATAAGCGTCCTCACCTTCTCATATGCAAGGCACTGCGGGCTGGCAACGCGGAGTTTTCCCGTATAAAACGACGTCACGTGAACCCTGCACCACATCAGGAACTATGAGACAAACAAACAAACAAACAAACAAACAAAACATTCATATCCAACTCATTACTTCACTCTAAAGACGCGAGGATTCCTTGAGCTAGCGAGGTAGCATTCGCAGAAAATGACACGAGCACATGACACGTGGTGAGTTATGATGCTCGTCGAGGAAAGAATGTTGACGAGAGAATGTTGATGAGATTGTTTATTCACCTCTTATGAACGCGTATCTAGTTACATTTATGATTCTCAGTACCTCTTGTGTCACAGAGGCATATGCTCTTTTTTTGAGAATTGGCCAAGAAAGGGCGCGTACACATTTGCACATGCCCCGTGCCGAAGAAACATGTTCAGGCACATGGAAGCCATGCCGTGTGACCCAAGTTTTCTACTAGAAGATACATCAGCCAGCAGCGACTTGTTCATTCGGACCCAGTACCCTAAGTTATCTATATAAGTATATACATATAGTCATGTATAGTGGATATATACATCCACAAATACAGGGTGTTTCAGCGAACACACTCAAACATAAAAAAAAATGCCTGTGCCCGATACTGCAATTCTAGTCCATGAGCTGGTGCACTCCTCGAAGAGGTGGCCACTACTCGCAGAACGAAAATATTGAATGCACAATCGAATAATTAACAAAAAATGCACTAATTCAGTTTTTAACTAATTACCTTATGGGACATGTTGCAATTTACAAATTCTAGCGGGTGAGACTACAAGGCATATCCACTTGAAAAGAAATGTGTGGATGACACCATTTAAAAGATATGCACCATGAAACTTGCGGTAAAAATGCACTGCCGTTTCACTGTCTCAACAAAACGTCGTTTTATACATTGAAGCACAAAAGTAATTGGAACGCCAATGCGTTTCTCCGCAACGTTCGGAAATTAATATCTCGAAACTGGTGTCATCCTGAGAATTCGTTTCAACTGGATCCGCCTTGCTAGCTCCCCGGCTAGAATTTGTAAATGTCAATATGTTCCATAAGGTAATTAGTTAAAAACTTAATTAGTAAATTTTTATGAATTAGTCAATTTCAATTTTTTTGCCAGTAATGCACACCTCTTCGAGTACACCAGCTCATGGACTAGAATCGTCCTGTCAGCCACAGGTAATTAAAAAAACTTTTTCAAAGTGTTCGCTGAAACATCCGGTATATCAGGAAAGTAAGCGCCGAGAACGCCCAGCCTCAAAGAATAGGAGAAAGCTTCGTGGTAAATGTACGAAAATATTGCACCAGTTCAGAGCGGCCCGAACGGACAGCTGAATGAAAGAAAGGCTCAACAACTAACAATTCAGAGCACATGAGATGCTTACAAAGCCAAGCATTATTACGTCAATGTTTTTTTTTTTTTTTGTATGCGTACTGTAATTGAAGATCAATAATAACAGGGGGTTCCAGAAGCGAACCGTACCGAACACCGCATGCTATAAACAGGACAGACGCCGATATTAATCATTATCGTTAGCAGCAAACAACAATGTGCGGTTAGGTATCATATTTTATGTATGAAAGTTGATCAGAAGCCTCGGCGGGATCTATAAGTATCGATAAAATGAAAGAAAAGGGGTCAGTAGCTGAAAATAAATTACCCGGAAAAATTAGGGTTGCATATGACAGGCCTAATTATACAAAACGCACGGCGTTGTGGCCCTGCGTTATATTTTACCTTGCGTTTAGTTCATGCGTTAAGTATGAAGTAGGACAAACCCGAACACATCTCACTCAATGACCGCGGACACTCGATGGCGGGATGAAGAAAGGCGGCAGCGGCAAGCAAATTCCCCTTTGTTTGGCCTCTACCTCCAACGCGAACTAGGCGCGCGAGAACACACCGCGCACGAAGCCATCAGCTATCTCAGGTTAGCTAGCCTTAGAACCCAGCGCAGATTGCCCCCAATATTGGACGCACGCGGCCGAGCTCAGCCACCGCAGCTGCAGTAGAAGAGGAGATACGCACTAACCTGTCCCCTTCCCCACTCCTAGCGTGAGCACATCTCCCCGCTTCTCCCCTTGCCCACACCCTCCGCGCCTTCCTCCCTTGCGAGCGCGACAATACACCTCCGTGACAAGCCACCATCTATCGCAGCTCACACTCGATAGCTTTCGTTCGCACCATACCGCGCACCGCCGCGATGTTAATCGCACTTGAACTTTATACGGAACATCACGGCGACGCCGACGGCGGAAATTCGCCTGGAGTGTCCATATAATTTCTATCGCAATAAAATGCATTCGGATGTAGGCTGCTTCCCTGTGAGATCTCTGAAAGAAATATCTGCTGGAACGAAGGCACGGCTGTGAGGGACACCAACTTGCCAAAGCTTGCACCGTGGGCAGGGCAATGGCATGAATTGGGGAACGCGATATCGACTGTGAAAAGGTGACTGATTGCTTGCACAGCTCTCCAAGTTTTTAATCATCTCGCAGGAGCGTTGACCGACGTGATGGTCAGCGCGGTGTTACAGAAAGCATCTGCGAAAGTAACTAAAGCAGGCGTATATGGGGCGCAGAACATCCTCTTGCCCGGCCATCATTTGCTAGGCTATTCTGCTGTGCTCGACGTAGCCCTTGTTAGTTATCGGCTTTCAACGCAAGCATAAATGCACCGACGCGAACTTTTATGCGAGCCCTGCTTAACTCTCATTTGCGAAGTTTGACTGTCATTTCCCATGGCTATTGTGCACACGGAGTGGTTACAATAAGCCGTTGCAAAATATTGTTACGGGTTACTCTGTGAATAGAGGGTTTATTGGGACACGACGTAACCGACGGTCTTGAGCGCCAGCCTATAGGTTCCGTGATCGCTAGACGAAAGCCTTTTTCTTCCGCCCCCTCTTACCCCTTGTCCCACTACGGCTTGTGGCACATACCTAAATAATACGAGATTTTCACACTTGTCACACATCCCCCTGCGCAGACAAAGACCACCGGGCAAGTCAAACAGCATCTCGAAAGGTAAAGGTCTTCAAGCGGGCAACATGGGTCACTTCAGTCTTTCAAGAGCGTCGACCATTTGAATGAAGGCGCGCTATGGGGTAAGTCAATTCGCTTGTGCGGTCTAGAGCAACATAAGGTCCAACATAGCGTGCAAGTAGTTTTTCGCACAACCCACGTTTTCTGGTTGGCATCCATAGCCACACTCTTATAACAAGGCCTCCGCACGCCGGTGTGACGTCACGCCAGTCGGATGGGCCAGACAGTCGACGCCGTCGGCATCTCCGCGCCTAGGTTCGTTGCGCTTGCAGGGGGTCTCTTAGCGCGTTGCGGTTACTGTTGCTTCGGAAAATTACTGCTGTCTTTAAAGTGACAGCAATCTAGCAGTGCATATGCTTCGGTTTCAAAGCAAGACACGTATAGCTGACGAAGAAAATGAGGGGAAGCCGCCGGTTCACCTCAGTCAACACCACCATAATAATAATAATAATCAATCAATCAATGAATCAATCATTTATTTATCGTGGCCAGGAACAACCGTGAGGTCTAGGTGCTGGCGCACGTATACATAGAAAGAGAAATACAGCAGGGGAATATTAGTAAAAAAAAAACAATGAATAAAAAATAACAATCTTGAAAAGAAAAGTGTGCAAACATGTAACCGTAAGCGCAAAATGCATACATAATAAAAAGGAGGAGAAGGGAAGTTGAACAATATGCGAAACTACGACACAACAACGGAAAGCTCAGAGCAGAACAAAAACAGAGAGTTGTGAAGAATATCAAGGTCATGAAAGTGGGCGTTATAAAGACTCTGTATTCTGTGGACGGTTGAGTGTTGGTGGTGACGGCAGCAACATGGAAAGGTCTGTGCTCTCTGGGGATCTTGAGCGGAATACGGAACTTGATACAACTGAGGAGTTCGGGGCACATGAGGATACCGTGAAGGAGTTTGAAAAGGAAAAGCAGGTTAGCGGGATTACGTCGTCAGCGAAGTAAGTGCAGTGGCAGTAATCCAACCATGCTAGAGCAAGGTCAGGTGTCCGTGTTAGCAAAGCGGTGATGATATATGCTTAGAAACTTTTTCTGGACTGATATATAATGTCACTGTTGGATCTACAAATGGCATTCCAGACGACTGACGAGTATTCGAGTTGAGGAAGATGGATTGTTGTGTACAACTAGCGGAACGGTGCAGGAGAATTGAATGCGCTCTATATCTGCAAATAGAGTCAAGAGTGCGTATGCCCCGCATTGCAACGCGTTTAGCGTGAGCTGAAAAGTGTAAGGTTGTATGAAAAAGTACACCGATATCATTGATCTCACGGACCTTACACAATGGTACAGAATGTACTGAATAAGAAAAAGAAATGCTTGCTGTTTTGCGGGTGAAAGTCATGACTTTGGTGTTAGCAGCATTCAAGGTGAGGTTATTATCTGTGCACCATTTAGAAAAAGAAAGCAGGTCAGACTGCAGGATGCGACAGTCATCAACAGTGTGAATTGCCTTAAAAATCTTTATGTCATGGGCATATAGAAGGAATGAAGAATGCCGAATGGCGGAAAGAAAGTCATTAATAAAAATTTTAAAAAGGAGTGGTCCTAACACTGATCCTTGAGGAACGCCGCTGGTTACCATGTACGAAGAAGACGTTTGGCCGTTGACGTTAACAAAACATGATCTACCAATAAGATAACTCCGCAAGAGATTTACAATTGACGAGTCAACACCAAAGTGCATAAGCTTGATGAGAAGCAGTGAGTGGCTTACCACATCAAAAGCGTTACTGAGGTCGCAATATATGGTGTCTACTTGCCCCCTTTGAAGTACCGGCGCGGAGATATGTGTCATGAAGCTTGCGAGATTTGTGATAGTGGAGCAGCTGGTGAGGAATCCATGCTAATTCGGAATCAATGTGCTCTTCACAGTACAAGACAATACATTGTGAAGAGCAAGCTCAAAAACCTTAGACGTGGCACAGAGAAGAGAAATCGGGCGATAACTTGAGACAGAAGTTTTACAGCCAGACTTAAGTACAGGAAAAACACGAGCAGTTTTCCACATGCGAGGGAAACTGGAAATATTCAGAGAGCTATTAAATATAGACGTCAATACTGGTGCAAATATACCGCCGTACGCTTTTAAGATTGCGGAAGGGATGTCATCAGGACCGCAAGATAGGGAAGGCTTCAAGCGCTTAAGGCATTCGCTGATCAGTTTTGCATCAAACAACACAGGGCTAGATGTAGGAGCCGTTGTATGCTGCTGACTGACACCAGCGTTGAAACCTGAAGGTTTATATAAGGAAGAGAAATGGGTAGCAAAACAATCTGCTTGGACTTCTACTCCACTAGAGTCGAGCAGGCGAAAACACTCTCTGCAATTACTAGTACGCTTGCGGATATACTTCCAATATTCCGCCGGCCGGTCGGAGGCGCTCTCCTCCAAGAATGCAGGAGTTGCCGTAGGTAACGTGCAACTCCCAGAAGCGCTTGGGTTTAAAGTGGAAGGAAACATAAACAGATCAGCCGTACAGATCAGCAAGAGACGATTAGAGTACTGGTGGAAAAAAAGCAGGGAAAAGATGGATACGACCTGATCTCTTAAAATCATAGGCAGCGGTACAAGCTAAATTTTTGAAAACGAAAGATAATGGGAGGGGGGTATACAAAAATGCTAGATAAAGAACATGTGTAGTATACCTGATTAAATCAAGCAGGCTAGGTGACTATTTGTCGCCACCCCGTTTCAAAGGGGATGCCAATAAATCATCATCATCATCAGCAGCAATATACGAGTCATGATCCCGCTTATAGAGGCGTTTTGCAGAGAGTTCGAAAAAAGCGGAATTCTTCTCTCCACTCATTAGGCACAGGAATTCTGGATTTACGGTGCGCGCGATTTTTATGCTTTAGGGCAGTTATAAGTTCAGATGAGAACCACTGGGGATATTTAGAACGCCTAGGACTGTACCGAGGAATGTAATGGCGCGTACCGCTCAAAACAAGCTCCGTAAACTGATCTATTTGGTCATCAACATTGGTTTTATCTGTGACCAGGGACCAATCGCTGGTGGACAAGAAATCATACAAGCCAACCTAATCACCCCGCTTGAAAGCAAAGCGAGAAGATTCATTAATGCCAGTGGGGAAGCTCTGCCTCAAAACCGACACAAAGGCAGTTATCTTAAGTGCGGGGTGAAACTTATCGGGACGGACAAGGAAAATGTCAGAACGGGAAACATGTATAGCTTGAGCATTCGAGAGGCAAAGGTCTAAAACGTTGCCACAGGAATTGGTGATCAAGTTGTGCTGCTGAAGAGAACAGAAGGACAGAAAGTCTAACAACAGGCTGCATTTGTTCTCTATGTAATGATTATAATGAGAATATGTAAGCGTGTTCCAATCAATTCCTGGTGTGTTAAAATCACCAAGGAGGATTATTTTCAATAGAAGAGATGACCTCATCAAACAAAGCAGGAGAAATATTTGGTGGAACGTAGAAGGTTCCGATTAACAATTTTTCACAGCGCGCTAGGCTGACTTCAAGCCAAATCGATTCCTGTACACTTTCTATGTCGCTGCGCCTTACACATGTCAGTGAGCTGTCAACGGCAATAAGTACGCCACCACCTTTTTGTTTACCTCCACTGAAGTCCGGTCACTGCGAAAGACGTTATAATGTGAAGGGAAAATATCTGAGGAGTAAATTTCATTGCAGAGCCAAGTTTCGGCAATACCAAAAATAGGAAGGGAAGACGAAATGACATTGGCGAAAAATTCACGTGCCTTGGTGCGAAGTCCACGAACGTTTAGGTAGAAAATGTCCAGATTACACACCACTTTGATCGTTTGGGGTCTTCTCTGAAGCACGAAGCATGCCGTCGTGTAGCTCACCACGGAATGGCTTGAACAGGCATCCCATTGGCCACATAGATGGGTTGTTCAGGCGCTTAAGACCATCATCGTCGACGGCTTCATCAGCGCAGACGAGAAATGAGGCATGCGAATTATGCCTCGTCTTGAGGCGTTTGCAGGCAGTCGACTGTTCTCCGACGTTTCACAGGTGAGCAGTCAGATCCGCAGACGTCGTATTATGAGAAAGCCTGGACACAAAAATGGCTTTCGGTCGCGGGGCGCGTTTCGCTACATATATTGCCTTGTTCTCACCAGCTCCAAAACAAGCAGGCCGACGTTCACTCCGAGTTACCTTGGAGAGATGGTCAGCGGTGACAGCACTCGGCGAAGCAGTCTGGACGGTCGCAGCATACGTTTTCCTGGACGGGTGGAGCGACATCACAGTAGGAGAAATGGGAGACGGCTAGCCAAGCGCATCACGCAGGGAACGCACCTCGACCCGTAGCGCACCTATAGTCTCGGCCTGCTGAGCGGATGCTTAGCAGGCCGAGACTATATAATAATAATAATAATAATAATAATAATAATAATAATAATAATAATAATAATAATAATAATAATAATAATAATAATAATAATAATAATACTTTCATTGCCAATAATCAAATCAGTGCATTCATACAGGCCTGCCAAAGCCTTTGAAGGCTTGAGCGGCAGAGCCTGGCAGGCAGCAAAACCGTACACGGTACATTAATAGATTATTTATAAGCAGCGAGCTCGTGTATAGCATACCAGAAAAAAAAGTTAATAAAATTAATACAGTGCCTATGCAAAGAATTTTTATTGAGCATAATGTAACACAAAAACACAGCAATGCGTGTGAACAAAATGACCATGAGATAACAGATAACCATACACTAATCTGACCGTCATGGTGTAAAGGAATTGCACAATAACATGCAGGAACACAATCAATAAGGGTAAACAAAAGGAACAAATACGCCTTTACAAACAGATACGCCTTCGCAGTCTCTTTAACTTGTATTTCGTTTTTGCACAGGAGGTGCTGGAGGGTCATTTATTGAAGTAGGTTGGAACATAATGGGCGCGAGCTCTACTGCCGTACCTTGTTGAACAACGTGGCGTCCAAAAGGGGTCCCTGGGCCTTAAGCAACGGAAAGAAGTGTACGGAACTAGGAATTCACTGGACCGGAAGTGTTTTAAAACAACAGTTTGCGTTAAAAGATCGTTGAAATTCGGCATCGAAAGTATTTTGAAACGGCCTGCGTCAGCATTCAGGCTCAGATCATAAGGCATGTTTTTTAAGAGGGAGTGCAGTATTGCATTTATTCTGTTGTGCCAGCGAAAATCACAGTGCCCGTACATTGTTATTCCATACCGTAGCAGACTGTAGCCTAAAGCATGTGTTATTGTTTTCATTACCGAAAAGGGCATGTAATATCTTATTGTGTACAGTAGACATGATACGGCGCGAAGTTTTTTGCAAAAGTAAGCAAGGTCGCTGTTCCAAGAAAGGTTGCTGTCAAGAGAGAGAGACAGAAAAAAAGGGGAAAGGCAGGGAGGTTAACCAGATGCGAAGATCCGGTTTCTTCGATCCGGTTTCTTCGGATCTGTCCGGGCTACAGCCGCTTGTCCAAGTCTGTTGCCCTTAAAAACTGCAACAGTGCCCTCGTCGCCCTTCGTTGCGATGGCTTGTGATGTCGGCATTCTAAAATAAGTTGCTCTGTTAGAGGTCTTTGGTCAAAAAGCGCTATCGCGTGTACGAGCGATCGTCTCTGTAAATTGTAGCGAGGACAGTCACAGAGAAGGTACTGAAGAGTCTCCTCGCTACCACAGTCATCACACGAGGCCCATCCGATTCGGAATGCAAAAGACTTAGTAAAGGCCTCTCCTAGCCATATTCGAAAAATTAGGGTAGCTTCTCGACGGCAGAGTCCAGTTGGGATGCAAAGGCGTAGAGAGGAGTCTAAGTTGTGCAGCCGGTTGCTTTGAAAACTTCCTGCGTTCCACAGGGAGAACGTGATATCACGGGAGAGCATGCGAAGTTTTCGAGCGGCATCTGTCCTCGATAACGGCATTGGTTCCTCTTTGTCGCCTTGAAGAGCCGACCGAGCAGCGTTATCGGCGCGTTCGTTTCCTATGACGCCGCAGTGACTTGGAAGGCACAGAAATATCACGAGCTGTCCTTTCTCAGTCAAGGCATGGATTAGTTCTCTAATCTCGAATATCAGTTGTTCGTGTGGTCCACGTCGCAGGGCTGATAGCAAAGACTGCGGTGCTGCTTTCGAGTCACTAAATATTGACCATCTTCGAGGTTGTTCTTGGCTGACGAGACGAAGTGCAGCGCGAAGAGCTGCAAGTTCCGCAGCCGTCGATGTCGTTGGGTGACACGTCTTGAAACTGATGGTGGTGGCTTTCGCGGGGAATACCACGGCTCCAGAGGAACACTGGAGAGTTGCCGATCCGTCAGTATAAATATGTACGTGGTCGGCGTACCTTTCGTGCAAAAGGAGCAGAGTGAGTTGTTTAAGAGCAGGTGATGACAGCTCAGATTTCTTCTGATTCCTGGTACGGTGAGGTGCACTGCAGGTCGATCCGAACACCATGGAGGAATTGATGGCTTAGTTGCGGGGGAAAAGCCTGATGGAAGGCGAGAGTAACACTCCGAAATCATAGTGCAAAATGATGCCTGCGGCCTTTCTGACGGTAGTGTTGCCAGATGATGGGAACGGGCCCGGGCAAAGTGCCTAATGTGCACTCTCAACACTTCCACCACAATGTGCGTTTGTATGGGTTGGTCCCGGGCGATTGCAATAGTCGCTACTGTTGATGTGCATTTCGGCAAACCAAGACAAACCCTTAGAGCCCGAGCTTGAATAGCCTGTAGAGCACGAAGGTTTGTCTGGCAAGTGTTGGTCAGTACGGGCAAACTGTATCTCAAGAATCCCAGAAAAAGAGCCCTGTACAGTTCCAACATAACATGTACGGACATTCCCCAATTCTTTCCGCCCATAAACTTGAAAAGCTGGGAGACTGCTGTCAAACGCTGTTTCAAGTAGGTCACGTGTGGGCTCCATGAGAGATCTCTATCAATGATTATTCCAAGAAATCTCTGAGTCTTCTCATAAGGAATTGTCTGGCCATTTATAGAGATGGCGTAGGGTGTCATTGGTTTGCGGCTGAATGCCACCAGGGCAAATTTATCTGACGAGATTTCAAGACCTTGGTTGCGGAGGTATATAGCTGTCAGTGTAGCAGCTTTTCGAAGTCTTGCACGTATCTGAAGGCGTGCCACACCTGAAGTCGATATACATATTGCCCACAATATATCGTCTGCGTACATTGATATCTTGATCGCTGCTGGCAGATGTTCAACGAGACCAATGAGTGTGAGGTTGAATAGGGTGGGGCTTAGTACTCCGCCTTGAGGGACGGCTCGGTAGGTGTAGTGTCGTACGGTTTGACCATCGCCGGTACACACAAAGAACGATCTCATAAAAACGTAATGAGATATAAACCAAGATACTTTACAACAGATGAATACTGTAATGGTCTACAAGAACAAGATAAACAATCTGAACAATGCAAAACAAGAGGATAATCAGCGTTACCTTCCCCAAAGGACTATGGAAGCCGGTTAATTCCGTCTAAGATACATTTATATTAATTAGGCTATTTCGAAACCAGTTCATAGCTTTTGTAGCAGCAGACTGTAAAGAAGCAATCGTATCATAGTAGCTGTGGGCAGAAGTTACGATCACCGTGTCCTCGGCGTATTGATAAAGAGAAACGGGTATCATGCTATAGAGGTCATTTACAAAAATATTAAATAATAACGGGCTGAGTATAGATACCTGCGGAACTCCAGCATTAATAATGGAGAATGCGCTATGAACTTGCCCAACTGAGACGACCTGACGCCTACCCCGAAGGAAATTTGCTAACCACCAGAAAGCACCCCGAAATCCCAACAAGAAAAGCTTATTTAACAACAGACCATGATGAATACTGTCAACAGCCTTGCTACAATCAAGAAGGAGCGCACAAGTAGCTTTATTATTATCGAAAGCTATATTCAACTGTTCGGAGAGATCTTCCAGAAGGATTTGAGTGCTTTTGTCGGGCCGGAAACCATACTGACTAGGCGACAAAATGCTGTGGGCGTCCAGAAAGCATGTAATGGTTAACAATAAGTGTTTTTCTAGTATTTGAGCAATGGAAGGCAGAATTGAAATTGGGCGATAATTTTCAATTTTATTATGCGCACCGCTTTTATGAATAGGTATAACTATTGCTGTTTTCAGTTTTACAGGAATTTCACCACTTGAAATTATGCGATTGAGTAGTGCTGCCAAAACCTCTTGGATGTATTCATATGTTCACCGCAAGTCAATAATGGAAATACCGTCAATTCCAGGAGGTTTATTACATTTTAAACTGAAAATATTCGATCTTAGCTCTTCCTGAGAAATTGAAGGCAGATATGCCGATTCACTAATGCGGTGACGAAAAGTGCACAAATCACCCTGTAAGTTTATGTTTGTAATTACACGAGAGAAGTGGTTTTTAAACAGATCAGAAATATTCTGTCTGCCGCTGGATAAACTGGAAGGAAAATAATTCGTTATATTAGCTCGCGTATTAGCGCCTCTAAAGCTGTTAATTAACGATCATGTTTTCTTACTACTGTAAGTAGAAGCTTTAAATTTGTCTCGAAAATGTGTTTGCTTTGCGGAGTGGATCATTGCATTAACTTTATTTCTCAACTGCCTAAACTTGACCCGTAGGTCTGCACAATTTGGGGCACGCTTGCATTGGGCCCAAGGCAAGTCTTTTTCTTTTATTGCAGCGAGTATGTCAGACGACATCCACTTATAATCCACTTTACGTTGTTTGATATGTTTTGTTCGGGTAGCACTTTCTTTTAGGTTCTGGAACACGTCTACGAGCTTGTCATATGGGTCAGCAGGAGGCACTATCGCTAAAAAAGATTTCCAGTCATATTGAGCCACCAGCTTATCAAATATTTTCGATCAAGCACTAAACTTTTTTTTTGAATTTGTAGGTGCTGCCGCAGTATCTGGATAACTCATTGAGCCGCAAACGAAGTAATGGTCGGCAAGTTTAGTTTCTACTATGGCGGATTTTACGGCTAGATACTGAGCGCGAACGATAACGTGATCAATGCAGGACACGGCGAGCTTACCGGCCAAAAATTCCTCACGAGTCGCTTGATAAATGACACATTCCAACCCCCTTTGGAAAGGCTATCGAGGTAATCTGCGACCAAGCCTACAGTGGGACGCAAAAGGTCAATATTGATATCACCTATGATACACACGTGATCTTCAAGCGATAAGGTTGACAATGTGGAATCGAGTTCGGATAAGAAAAGCCGCGCATTGAAACTGAGAGGTTGGTAAACCGATAACAGAATCACCGAAAATACAGGTGTGCTCAAGCGTAGCGATATCACTTCAGCTTGGAAAAAGGAAAAAGTTAACTGTGAAGCTGCCCATCTATTACTTTAAAAAATTGCGATGCCTTCTCCTTTTCTGGTTGGACGCGTGTAAGGCTTGGTAAACCAGCAATGATTACTGTGGAATGCTCTCGGAATAGATATTAATTTCAGTAAGTACAAAAGCACCGAACGTTAGGCGAGATAATTAAGTGAGTGCACAAAACTGATTCCAATGTTTCCGAAGGCTGCGAATGTTCACATGCGCAACTTTAAAACTGCTGGTGGAGACATCAGGAAAAAAAAAGCCATTTACATCCTCAAAGTCAGTGCATTTGATACTCTCTATGTCAGCCATGTCTAGGCAATCTTATCCAAACCCGAGAATTTTTCAACTCGAATGAAAGGTGCTCCCTCTTACTTTCTCGCCATTTCTCGTCCACACGAACTGATATCAATATTCCTTCTCCCCCTTCCCCAGTGCAGGGTAGCCTACCGGGCTCAGCCTGGTTAACCTCCCTGCCTTTCCCTTATGACTTCTCTCTCTCTCTCTCTCTTTCCTCTGGTGCGGGCCAACCGGAAGAGCTCCTGGTTCATCCGCGTCAGGTTTTCGTTAACGAACAGACGAGGAAACTTATCCGGCTGAACAAGATCCGGGAGACCATTCCGAGCGCAAACCATTTCTCTTTCACTGCAGCGTTCTGTACTTGCACAAGAATAGGCGGGCAAGTACTAGATTTATTCTGGGTCGGTAAACGGTGTATCCTGCAACTTTCATCTTCCTGGAAGTTCCTTAGGCCCAGTTGTCCAGCTAAGTCGCATGCCAGGTTTCAAATGGAGGCCATAGATTTCAACATTGCAACGTCTGCCATATTGCTCAAGTTCATTTATTTGCACCGTCGTTTGGTCTAGAATTTCAGCCTGACTGGCGACTGTACCGGAAAGTGACTACACTTGAGCCCGTAGCTGAGACACTTCGGTTTGATGAGTAGTCACAGTAGAGAGCATAGAATCATACTTTTCAGAGAGGAAATCGATAGAGGCTTGAATGTCGGTCACCGTATCAGCCATCGTTTCACAAGTTGCCTTCAAAGAGAGCAGTTCCTCAACCCTCGCCATGAGCGTCTCAACAGTGCTGGTTAGTTGGTCCAGTTTGGCATTAATAGTGGAAAAGTGGGGGCCAAGTGAGCCATCGCTATGACTGGAACCGGTACCAGACCTACAAGTCTGACACGTCCATTTTTCACGTTTAACAGTGGACATTTTGGTGTAAACACTGTCTGTTATCGCGGCACAGTAGTTTCCCTAGATGGAAACTTTCTTTGCAACCGGAACATACAAGGAATTTGCCCTCTACCGGCTTGTCGCATTCTGAACATAGAGAAGACATTGCAGTGCAGTGCAGTCAGCGGCAAAACAGCAAATGTGTACGTACTCAAGGCAGTTTAGGAAACCTACCTGTCAAGAAACGAAGTAACGTTTCAGTGACACCGGCCGGTTTTGCCGCTGACTGCAGGGAAGCACCGGGGAGGCAGGCTTTATGTACGCTGCAACAGACACCAGGCGGACCGGGTTGAGCTGTCTTGCACCAGGGGATTCTGCGGAGCCGTTCATGGATGGGACCGTGAATGCAGAGGCCGCATGAAAGCAATGTTCCATAGAAATCAACATTCTTTCATACTTTCCTTAGATTACTTGACTGATGACATTGTTTTTTGTGTGTATCGTAACATGACCTGCCTTATTGTCTTTGTGATGTTTGGTCGGTGCTAAGGCACGCAAACTGCATGCTGCTTAGACACTTTAGCCTTAGACGGAAAGAAAGAAAGAGCAAAACTGCATATTGAAGACACATAATATACTTCATTCACAAACGGTAAAAACTGAATTCTGAAACAAACATTTTAAATCTTCCATATACAATTATCATTCTCACTTTTGCATTCTGTGAAACAGTCCTCGCTAGACAAACGAATATGGAGGTTCATTTTATTGGTGAAAATTTTATCATTATAGAGTGACGCACAACTGATTCTCATATAGAATAAGCTTCCGCCTTTCTTGTACCATTTCTTGTGTTTCTTTTATTTCCACCCGCCTTTTTGCAGTTCTTGTTGGTCTTCATAAAATGCTGAGATAATGGTGAAAAGCCAGTCAAGAACGAAAGGCCTCCTCTCAATCCTGAAGGAAAAGATGCAATAATGGATTGCGGTAGCATGGAGAGTTTCAATCATAAACAGGTATCAGGATACGCTCAAACGCTAGCATTTGGAATGGCCAAAATGCAGGGTTTAAATTTTGATAATGTAGGCAAATAAATCCTAGCTACGCCACATGTTTCTTTTTACAAGAGTTCTGTCAGCACAAGCATACATATATCTTCGACAAAACAGAGCCTCATCAATAAAAAAGAAAGATTGCGAAGCATATCTCAGGCCTTCAAGGTCTGCAGTTTTCGATCATTTTTGGCGTTGCGTTATTTGTCATTTCCTGTGTGGCACAAGTTGTTCAGCAGTGTATTCCCTGCAGCATTTACACCATGCTTCATTACCTCGTGTGCAGAATTACCGAAATCACACACATCTAGGTCCTCAAAGTCTGGTCATTAACGATACAGTCTTTTCATGCTCTTTAAATGTGCTTATAATACGCTTTGCATAGGAAAGAAAGCTATATTCCTGCTGCTACGTTACATGGCTTACATCGTACAATGAACACAGTCTTCTGATCCGTATCAGGATTCGGCATCTTAAGCTTCATCGACCGTCTCAAGAATCTGTATGCATGAGGTGAATTGTGAACAAAAGGCTAGCATAAACCAATAAATAGGGGGGATATCGGCAAGCATTATACAAAACAAGATCAACTTGACTCTTCAAGAATACGCTTTGCATAAGCACTTCTAAATGTCATTCTTGCAACTCGCATGCGAAATGTTTTCCACTTACTTCCTCTAGCAACGTCGAAACCAATGTCAGTAGATGACGGGCCTTTTCAGAACGCTCAGTGCTGATATCCTTAGTGTCTGTTCGATGATCTGTAACACACTTTTCAAATATCTCAAGTCGCACTGCTTTTAAGGAACTAACATATCACCACACTTCATCACACCCGTTTCACCAAAAAATACTTCGACGCGCAGGTCTATGGACACGAGCAATTAAGTACGGACTGCAGGAGCAGATTGAAGTGAGAAGTCCAAAAAGAAAACCTTGAGGCCCTTGTTAATTACTGTCCAGAAGTCCGAACTCTGGATGCTTGGCAAGGCCTTCAGAAAGTCCGAAAAACTACCAACCACATTTTTGGCGTCCTCTTCTGCTTGGATTTGCTGTAAAAGCATTATTGCTTTTTGCAAAGATGCGGCTTCCAAGCGCGCTCTTTTCGCACCCGGCGCTTCTCGAACGCACGCTTGCGGTCGCGATAAATAGGCAGGGCAATTGGGAAACAAGCTCGGAACTGCAGTTCAGGGCGACTTCAACCACTTTTCCTGTCTTGACATCTGTGTAAGATGTCGTCTTTAAGTAATCCTATGGCAAGAAATGCTTTTCACAGAGCTGAAATAAAAAAGGCGTTACAATTATGAAGCTCGAACAAAATGTAGAATTTACAAGCCCGTCGATAGGTGCAGAGACCCATCTAATTTGCACGCGGGCACGGATACATTGTGCACTATGCTGACGAAACCTATTCGTCTGGAAACCCAGAATAACAACAGAGAAAAGAAATGCCTCCACTACGTAGTTCGTTGGCGAGTAGTCCTTAGGAACAGCTCTGGTCCATGCTGCCCGCATCGCTGGGTCAGATGGTAACTTGTGCACCCGGACACTTGGTCCTCCGTCATATCTGGACTTGCAGTTTGGTACGCAACAACAGCGAGGCATCGTTGCGCTTCCGTGTACGACGAACCACGCACAATCGAAGAAAAGCAATCGCGTTTACGGTGCAGCATGCTCCACCTAAAGTCCCTACATTTTCTGCTCTTTTTCACAACGCGCGCCGCGTTGTAAAAAATTGGCTGTGGCTTAACTCAGTTATGCCTGGGTGTGCGTAGGGAGAGGTACGGTTAATCTTATTGTTTAGCTTGGTTCTCTCTACGGTTACATCTTTATCGTTTAGCTTCGTGCGTCTGAGTGTTTAGGTTTGGGTGTTACCTCTCGTTAAGTTATGGTTACATTTAAGACTAGACATTTTTAAAGTGTAACGCATTTATTTTGAAAGTCTTCATCGTGTTGTTTCTCAATTTCCACAAAGACGGCCCGATAGTCGGTGAGGCGAGAGGATAAGAGGTTGTCATCCAGTGACTTGAACACGTTTCGGGTGCTATCCTCATCTGAATCCACTCGCCTGGCCGCTTCGTACTTACGACGCTTCTCGACGCGTGCGGCTCGTTCTTCCTCCGTCTCCTCGGCTCGCTGCCTCCTCTTCGTTTCGTTCCGACGACGAAGCCTGGCTTCTTTTAGTCTCTCCGACTCACTTTCCATATCTGTCGACGAATCCCACCGAGCCGCCCCTTCTATACGTATATACGATACAACGCGGGCTCCTCCTCTGTTGTTGCTACGCGGTTTCACCGGCTCCTCCTCTGACGTCATGCCAGATGGCACGGTTGCTAGGCAACAGCTCAGCTCGCAGTGCGGCCACCGGCCACAACGAAACGGCGAGAATACGGCCAATGTAGCTCTCGCTACAAAATGCAGCGCTCCCCCATCCGCCGCTACCATCCGTCTCTCGGGACGGTGTAAGGAAAGGAGGTGATGCGGAGGCCTTGTTATTTTTCTAGGTGGCGTTCCACTAAGTCACCTGGATCATATGTGATCGTGTCGGCGGTCCTAACGTGCGTTCGAGTGATCTTGTGAAGCAAGAGTGCGCAGATAAGCAAGTCGTCGGGCTTCTTCTGCACGACAGATGGTCTCAAATATACAGGCATCATCGTGGTTCATAAATGGGAAGATCGTATCAAGGGTGTAACGTGGCGGCCGGGCGTAAAGGAGAAAGAAGGGGCTGTAGCCGGTAGTTTCGTGCTGGGCGGTGTTAGATGCATAAGTAACGCATGGTAGAACGCTGTCCCAGTTCTTGTGATCTGTTGAGACGTACATGGACAACATGTTCAATAGAGTTCTGTGGGTGCGTTCCGTAAGGCCGTTTCTTTGTGGATGGTATACGGCGTAGAGTGTCGATAACTTGAACAACATAGACGAAGCATTTCTTCCACCACATCTGCAGTAAACTGTCGCCCACAATCGCTAATAACGACTTTAGGAGGCCCGTGTCGGAGAATGATAAATCGTAGCAAGAAAAGGCACATGTCTGCTGCAGTAGCCTATGGTATTGCAGCCATCTCACAGAAGCGTGGCAGGTGGTCAGTGCACACAACGATCCAACGATTTCCGTTAGAGGACCGTGGAAACAGGCCGAGAAGGTCGACGCCGGCTTTCTCGAATGGAGTCCTTGGGGGTGGCGCAGGGTGTAGTTCGTCATGCATAGCCCGCAAGATGGAAGTGCGCAGACTTTTCGGGACCACCAGGAGATATCGTGAGCCTGTGCTAGAATAGTTCTTGTACAGAAGCCCATCACGTGTGCAATTATAATTGGCTGTTGATTTCTTTTTTTGCAGCCAGCAGTTGCTTTAAAGTGTTGTCGTTTTGCTGCTCAGTTTTAAAGGTATTTAGATTAGGAAATGCTGGCTCCAACGATACGATGTAGTGATCGAAGTTGTCCGCGTCACAGTCCGTCGTGGGAAGCGGTAGCCGGGAAAGGCAGTCTGCGTCGGCGTGCCGTCGACCGCTTTTATAGGAAACGGTGAAGTTGTACTCCTGTAGACGGAGTGTCCAACGTGCAAGCCTACCAGATGGATCACGCAGATTGACGTGCCAGCACAAAGAGTGATAGTCTGTGATGATGGTGAAAGAGCGTCCGTACAGGTATGACCGAAAGCGCTGTACTGCGAAAATCACCGCGAGACATTCCTGTTCTGTGATGGTGTCATTGCGCTCGGACGCTACGACGTGTTCTTTGGTGTCAAAGTGCTGAAAAAGAACAACGCCGACACCAATACCGCTAGCATCCGTGTGTAGTTCTGTGGAAGCCACAGGGTCGAAGTGTTTGGGTGGGACGTCAAACAGAACTTCAGTTCACGAAAAGCAGACGCACATTCTGGGGCCCAGTCAAATTGAACGACTTTCTGAAGCAGACGTGTCAGCGGATGCGCGATGTGAGCAAATCCGGAAATAAACCGACGAAAGTATGAGCGATGACCCAAGAAGCTTCGTAGTATATTTTACTGAGCGAGGTTGCTGAAAGGCTTCGACCACAGCCGTTTAACTGCATCAGGTCTTATGCCCTCTTTGTCCACTAGGTGGCCTAGAACCAGTGTTTGGCGTTCTCCAAAGCGACATTTCTTGGAGTTTAGTACCAAGCGTACTTTGCCTAGGCACTCAAGCACAAGATTGAGGCGCGCATTGTATTCACAAAACGTGCGTCCGAAAATCACGACATCATCCAAATAACACATGCAGACTTCCCACTTCAAACCACGCAGAATGTTGTCCATAAATGACTCAAAAGTTGCAGGCGCGTTACACAGCCCGAACGGCATCACATTAAATTCGAAAAGTCTGTCTGGTGTAACGAATGCCATTTTTCCTTGTCTGCCTTGTGCAACGGAATCTGCCAGTATCTGGACCGCAAGTCTACACTCGAAAAGCATGAGGCCAAAGAAAGGCAATCTATAGCATCATCAATAGGGGCAAAGGGTATACGTCTTTCTTGGTAACTGCGTTGAGGCGGCGATAATCAGAGCAAAATCGCCATGTGCCATCTTTCTTTTTGACTAGAACTACTGGGGCTGCCCACGGACTACTCGAATCTTGGATAAAAATTTTTTAGCATGTCACAGACGTGGTCACTGATCACTTTGCGCTCTGAAGGTGACACCCGGTATGACTTCTGTCGCAGAGGCTGATCAGAATCCGTGTCTATGCGATGCTGTACACGAGAAGGGGAAAGGATGGTGGAACCTCTTGCTGGGAAAAGTCTAACACCTCGAAGTGTTTTGGTACAATATTTGCCACTTCCGGACGTTGGTCAGTACTGAGCAATTTGTTTATCATAGCCATTATAGGAAGTGTCCGTCACGCATGCATCCGAATGGGACTTATCCGTAGCCTCGGGGCCTTCTGCAAGCATGGCGAGCGCCAACACTTGATGTTCACGAATAGCCGTAAGTTTCAGACCCTCCGGTAGTATTGTGGCTTCATTGGAGCAATTTATCGTCCATAAGACAGTACGCCCGTCAATAACCAACAGCGTGCAATAGGGGAATAGAACATTCTTCTTAATGCAACTAAGGGGAATGGGCTCTACGGTAGCGTCAAATGTTCTGTCGGTTGCAGGAGAACAGGTGACTAGGACACACTTGGACAAAAAACAGCGGTACGACGGTATCAGCGGACACACAAGGGCACTTTCGTAACATGGCGGGTGTTCCACAAATGCGGCCGGAAGGCTCGAATATACAGTTATTTCACCCGTTCGGCAATCAACATTGGCACCACACAGCTTGCAGAAAATCGAGGCCCAGAATTACGTCGTGTTTAGCATGAGTTACAACTACGAACTCCGCGTTAAATGTTTCACTACCCAAGCTAGCTTCCACACTGCACACACCTACAGGTACAATAGTTCTCCACTCACTCCACGAAACATATCGGCACGGTCCCATGAAAACAGCACTTTTCGTCCTAGCAGGCGTTTGAATGCGAGACTCATTACTGAAATGGTCGCTCCTGTGTCCACTAAGACCAGTATTGAGACGCCGTCTACACGCACACACACCTTATTTTTAAACATGCAAATAGGCGGAGGTATTTCTGTCAAAATCGAAGACTGACCAGCGCCCTCACCTCAACGGCCGCGCTGACTCGTTATCCGGCGAAGGCGACGGGTAGCGGCGCCGGGGAGACGGTGACCGGCGTACGCGAGGGGCAGGCGGTGGTTTCAAGCTTCGATCGGAGGCTGGGGAATGGTTTCGCAGTGTTCCCAGGGTCTCGTTGGACATGCCGCTTGGGTATGTGTACGAATGACCAACGCGTTGCTGGCCAGATATTGTTGATCGGTCGTACCTCGGCGGCTGGCGGCGTGCTGGGGCCACGTTGAAGTACCTGGCAATGTGGCCCTCGGTACCACAGTTGTAGCACAAGGGAGGAGGACGATCGACGAAATGTCGCTCAAAGCGCTCAGCCGGCAGAGGTCGTCGAACTGGGTACTTCATCTCAGTACGCTGAACAGGAGCCATCCGCCCCTGTGCACCACGGCTGGGATGAAAGCGTTGCCCATATCGCTGTTCTGACGGACACGCCTCCGGATGTGGCCACGTAGTTCCAGCCACATCGACGTCCGTGACACACACATACGGTGGAAAAGCAGCGCATGGTGCTGCAGCCGCTGAGTGAGTTACTGGGTACGCAGCCGGCTGAAGTGTGGTGTACACGAATTCGTTGTGTTGCCGCAGGTCTTCACCTACTATTTCCCGGATAGTAGAGGCAAGGTCGGGGGACGGGCTAAGTATCGACGCTGGCGACAGTTGTCACGTTCGCCAGTCGTCCAAATTTGGGCGCAATACGACGTGTCTTTAACGTCTCAAATGTACGGCAGTGACGCAAGACATCTGAGACGGATGTGGGGTCTTCTCTACATATCAGGAAATCGTAGACGTCTTCTGCGTTACCTTTCAGAAGATGTCCGACTCGGTCTTCCACAGACATCCGCGGGTTTATGATCTTGCACAGCTTGAGCACCTCTTCTATATAAGTAGTGTATGTTTCTCCCGGAATTTGAGCTTTTCGGGCAAGTGTTCTCTCGGCACGTTTCTATTTAGCATCAGAGTCGCCAAAACATTTTTCCGATTTCCTCAACAAAGATGTTTCCACGTTGTTAAGGACTATTCGTGATTCTCTAACCACATCAATACGGTTTTTTTTTTCAAAAATAAGACGACGTTGTCAAGCTTCGTGACCGAGTTCCGGTTGTTATATCGGCTCACCCGACTGTATAGTGCGTAAGCCACTCGTCCACGTCTTCTCCCGCTCTTCCTGCGAACCAGCGTGGTTGCATGTAATGGTGTGTGGGTGCATCTGGCGTTGACCTTTGCGCGGTTGCAACTCGGCTAGGTCTGGTCCTCCATGCTGTGGCATGATGACTCTTGTCGGCGAGAGACCGGCAAGACGGCGGCTCCAGCGAAGTTCAAGCGGTTGCAACTCCGTATTACGTCTACGTCGTTTACCCAGCACCTCCACCACTCTGTTACGGGTTACTCTGTGAAGAGAGGGTTTATTGGGACACGACGTAATCGACGGTCTTGAGCGCTAGCCTAGGATCCGTGATCGCTAGGCGAACGTCTTTTTCTTCCACCCCCTCTTTCCCCGTGTCCCACTACAGCTTGTGGCACACAACCAAATAATGCAAGATTGTAACAATATATATAGGTTTATAAGCAGCAGGGGCTATATTGCGTTGAATGGAAGAGCCTAGCAGACGGTACTTGGATAGGAGGAAGGAGGACACTCAGCACGCATGCGCCTACTCACTACTTTCGCAGGCGCGCTGCATGACATAGCGCTGATCGTCGTGTTGGTCGATGCTCCCGCGAAATTATTTAAGAACTTGGAGAGCTGTACAATGGCTGCTGAGGAGGACTTCCCGGATGTTGCGGGTGGTATGGCTCGGTGCTCCTGGTTCATGAAATCATCCTAGTGTTCGACAGCCCACATCAGTTGGTCAAAGTGAGTCGGAAGACTGGTGGGATAAGGAGCAGGCATTTCAGATGTTCTTGCTGAAGTCTCAGGAGGAGGATGGGATTTCGTAGAGTTAAGCTATGATTATTTCATGGATGTTGGACATTTACATTTATTACATTTTAATCGTCTGCTAGTAGCTCTTGTCACATAGAGGCTAACGCGAAGACTTTCTCACATGATGTAGAACATGAATGAAGTGCCAATATCGTTTGGAATGCAGCCATATGGCGCTGTTTGCAGTGCTGGAAACTGTACAGTTAGCATTGAGTCAACTACAGCTTTTACAGCTGTTCTTGCATGTAGAATATCGGGTGACAAACTACCACCGTTAGTTACCTCCAAACGCAAACCATTCCAAAACGGAGATTTTCCTAACGGCACTCATGAGCTACACAATAATAAAGTGGGAATGATCGCCTAAATCATGTACAAGTAGATTGATGAGGTGATGTGAAAACGCAAAGGGCCACTCTACTCATAGCCCCCCTTGGTAAAGGATTCCGTGCAAGCGCATCTCGTGGAGACTATGAATGAAAGCTGAAGAAGACAGCTACTACAAGTGTCATAATCCCAAAGGACACGACTAAACACATTGAGCCTGTAGTGGTCGCCACATATCGGCTCACCAGTGGTGCCCTCTGGACATGATCAAGGGGGCGCGTGCTAAATAAAACACTTGGCGTTTGGTTATGAAGGAATGTGGTTGTCGTCGGAGGGGGTCAGCTGCAACTTGTATTGGGCAGCGAGGTTGAGTCAATGGGGTCCTTAATGACATTAACACGAAGAGAACTAGATGTCCGCGATTTCGCTGCAAAGCTGTTCCGTGCTCTGTTTCAACTACAAATTACCTTGGACGCTGAGCGCGGATCAAAACTGTGGCGCCAACCTGATCTGGTGGAATCCAGACCTCCTCGCCCGCTTGCAGTGACGGCAGATCTCTGGCCCGATGACGTCGATTGAAGTCTTGAGCGGTCTTTTTCTTGTAAGGTTCACCTCCTCCCTTATTAGCCAGTGTGGACGAAGCTGCTCGTCCGTCATTGGGACTTGAGTTCTCAATCTTCTTCCCATGAGAAGTTGAGCAGGGCTAAGGCCACTCACCCCGGGTGTGTCCCTTTAGCTGAGCAGTGCCATGTGAGGATCGTTCGCCTTACGGCGGAGGTCTTTCACTGTGCGTATCATCCTTTCCGCCTCCCCATTAGATTGAGGATAATAGGGTTCTTCTGGTCGAAGTCGTAGGAGGCAGCAAATGCGGCAAATTGGCATGAAGAGAAGGGTCGACCATTGTCCGACCTTACTTGTTGGTGTATGCCGTGTCGCGCAAACCGGCTCTTCAGCACATCAATGACCACTTGAGCTGTTCTGCTTTTTAGTGCCACCACTTCCGGGAACCCGGAATAATATTCTACTGCCTTTAAGAAAGTTTGGCCGTTAAGGTGAAACAAGTCCAGGCCCAGATGCTCCCAGGGACGGCCAGGAAGGTTGTTAGGGAGGAGCGGTTCCGCTGGATTCACTCGCGTAAGGGCGCATTTTTCACAACTATCGACGAGTGAGGTGATCTCAGCGGCAATGCCTGGCCACCATACAGATTCACGAGCGAGTGCCTTTGTGCGACTTATGCCTTGATGTCCTTCGTGCAGAAGCATCAAGACTGCTGGTCTCAGTGACGAAGGGATAATGAGGCGAGTGCACTTGAGAAGAAGGCCATCACAAACGGAAAGCTCATCCTTCACTGATACATACTTTGATACGTGAGGAGGCACCTTTGACTTGTTTGGCCAGCCATGTTGGCATAACGAAATAAGTGCGCTGCATTCTTCGTCACAGCTTTGGGCTTTCCTGATATCATGTTTGTTCACAAGCAGCACATCTGGAGCGGAAGCGACGACTTCTGTAGCGAAAAGTTCCACAGTGTTCATGGATGAACCTTTGGAGTCGGCTTATCAATACGACGAACGACGCCGTCGCCTTCAAGTTTCTCCAGTTCTTGCCGAACGACTTCATGCAGCGGGATAGCTATCCGTCGAGGAGCACAGAGTGAGAATGGTACAGCGTCTTGCTTTAAGCGAATTGCGTACTCACCTCGGAGTGTGCCGAGGCCACGGAACAGTTCAGCATGAAGCGTTGGCTCAGGAGTGTTCATGACAACGAGGAAATTGACGACCTCAAGGACCTGTATAGCCGGTAGACCCAGTAGTGGTACAGAAAGGGATGCAATGACGTAGAGACGCTGAGAGCTTGTCTTTCCTTGCCAAAAAAGATTTGCTAGATACGAGCCCCGCACACGGAGAGGTTGCCCTCCGGGCCCTGTCAAGACTGCATCAACGTTGTCGAGCTCGGCCGGGACTTCAGGCAAGTCACTTGGGACTGCGGAAACCTCCGCTCCTGAGTCAACCTTGAATTTAGTGGTGTAATTGTCGACATGACATCCACGAACTTGGCTTTGGCAGATGACTCCAGAGCGTGCAACGCGATGGCGCTGAGTTTGGCGTGCTTCGACTTTCTGGAGCGACAAACTTCAGTAAAATGGCCTCAGTGAACCGCTCCTTCACAAGCAATGTTCGAAACAGTTGGGAAGCCTGGACGCGAGAAGGTGTGCATACATACACGAAAAGTGTATGGATGCGCAGAACATCTTGGGCGGAAGTGTGCAAGCGGGTCAGTGACTCGTTGCACGTCCGTAGGTCGGCAAACTCATGATTTGACTCGCTCCGAGCGGCCTCTGAGTCATGAGCTCAAGTGAGTCCTAGGGGTGTGAGTCTGAGTCTGTGACTGAGTAGCATTTTAGTGAGTCAGTTAATTCCCAAAACCCTCATATTAAAGCCAAACGTTGAGGCAACAACTTCTTAGCGGGCGCGGTCTACTCATTGGTGGCTGCCGTCTTCCCGGGTAAACACCAACTTGGGTCACCGGATAAGGGCCCCTGGATATACGTGTTTGAATGGACTACTTGGATAGCTGTGTACTCGAAACTGCACATGTGTCACTGAGCACGTGTCCAAATAGACAACTTGGAACACTGGGCATGCGCAACTGATCAGGTGTCACTTGGTACGTAAACATTTTTGGACAATCCCCTCAGGATAGACATGTGACACTAGATAGGTACCCGAATAGACAAGAACAAGAGACAAGAAGTGAGAGTTGGCAACATAAAACTGAAGAATCCGGCAACAGATGCAGTCGGGGGCGCAGAAGTAACTGAATGGAACAAAATGGATCCAGAGCGTACATGGAACGAGGAGCGTGATAGAGTAATGAATAAGAAGTAGTAGTGAAGCGAGGGCATTATCGTAAACATCAGCGAGAGCTTCGGTTATCATGAACTAACGCATAAGTGGGGAATTCGCTGTCCTTAAATCATTAGTTTTTCTTAGCTCGTTGCTCAGTTTCGCGCCGTTGGTACCCTCCACAGCGAGGAAGGTGAGTGACAGACGCAACAGAGGAGGCAGAGTGTGCTTCTATTGGTGGAAGTACATGCGACGACGCGTGCCTTTGCACCAATGAGAGCAGAGTGTTCGATGACCTAACGCAAAGCTCGGTTCCCTATAGCATAAGCAGATGGTCTTGCCATCCGCGCATCACAGGCGCGGAAACACATCGATTGCGCCCGTAGCATCATAGAAGTCTTGCACGATTTGTTGTTACCGGGCATAGTGAAAGCCGGTTCACTATATGTGTCGCGAACCGAAGCGAGCACGAAGCGACAAAGTCATGCGATCGTCATGCCAACGTCATCATCTCATCGTCTGCTACGTTATCGCCATCTTCCTCGTTTCGTCGACGTCATACATTCGTGTTCATATCACCGTCGTCTTGCCGTCGTCGTCATCCTTCATCCATCTTTCAATCGAAGTCATTGCGCGTCGTCATCATTCGTTTCATCTTTAAGGCGAAAGCCTTTAATGATTCATACTCGCTGCGTCCGACCGACCATCCGTCCGTGCCCTGGAACGGTGCCAGCTGTGGCCTCTCCCCCTTACACTCTCTCAGCAATCACATGATGGCACAGCGGCGCAGGCGCATAGCAACAGTTGCGCCGCCACAGCTGTGGCCTCTTCCCCTTACACTCTCTCAGCAATCACGTGATGGCACACCGGCGGCGTCCGATCGTCCGTCCGTCCGTGCCCTGGAACGGTGCCAGCTGTGGCCTCTCCCCCTCCCCCCTCACTCTCTCAGCAATCACGTGATGGCACAGCGGCGCATAGCAACAGTTGCGCCGCCACAGCTGTGGCCTCTCCCCCTCACACTCTCTCGGCAATCACGTGATGCCACAGCGGCGCAAGGCGCATAGCAACAGTTGCGCCGCCACAGCTGTGGCCTCTTCCCCTTACACTCTCTCAGCCATCACGTGATGGCACACCGGCGGCGTCCGATCGTCCGTCTGTCCGTGCCCTGGAACGGTGCCAGCTGTGGCCTCTCCCCCTCCCACTCTCTCAGCAATCACGTGATGGCACAGCGGCGCATAGCAACAGTTGCGCCGCCACAGCTGTGCCCTCTCCCCCTTACACTCTCTCAGTAATCACGTGATGGCACACCGGCGGCGTTCGATCGTCCGTCCGTCCATGCCCTGGAACGGTGCCAGCTGTGGCCTCTCCCCCTCACACTCTCTCAGCAATCACGTGATGGCACAGCGGCGCAAGGCGCATAGCAACAGTTGCGCCGCCACAGCTGTGGCCTCTTCCCTTTACACTCTCTCAGCAATCACGTGATGAAAAAGCAGCGCATAGCAACAGTTGCGCCGCCAGAGCTGTGTCTTCTCCCCCTTACACTCTCTCAGTAATCACGTGATGGCACAGCGGCGGCGTCCGATCGTCCGTCCGTCCGTGCCCTGGAATGGTGCCAGCTGTGGCCTCTCCCCCTCACACTCTCTCAGCAATCACGTGATGACAAAGCAGCGCATAGCAACAGTTGCGCCGCCAGAGCTGTGTCTTCTCCCCCTTACACTCTCTCAGTAATCACGTGATGGCACAGCGGCGGCGTCCGATCGTCCGTCCGTCCGTGCCCTGGAATGGTGCCAGCTGTGGCCTCTCCCCCTCACACTCTCTCAGCAATCACGTGATGAAAAAGCAGCGCATAGCAACAGTTGCGCCGCCAGAGCTGTGTCTTCTCCCCCTTACACTCTCTCAGTAATCACGTGATGGCACAGCGGCGGCGTCCGATCGTCCGTCCGTCCGTGCCCTGGAATGGTGCCAGCTGTGGCCTCTCCCCCTCACACTCTCTCAGCAATCACGTGATGACAAAGCAGCGCATAGCAACAGTTGCGCCGCCACAGCTATGGCTTCTTTCTCTTACACTCTCTCAGCAATCACGTGATGGCACAGCGGCGCGCGCGGCAATGCTCCTTCGTCAGACGTCTCGTTGCGGCAGTCGATTTAGTCGGATGGCTCCCAAGCGGCCCGGTGATGATTCCACGGCTAGCGGTTCGGAGAAGCGCCCCAAAAATGTGGATTCCTCCGATACCAAACGCCACTGGCTAGACATGGCATAGTCAGTCGAATGGCCACAGGCTTTCTCCGAACGCACTTTGGAATTTGCAAAGTGTCCTTCAAATTTTCTATTCATTCGTCGTAGTTTCATCATGTGATCATCGTCATGTCAAGTAAGAAAATTGTCATCCGCCTAGCAGTAGCGCGAAACTAGAAGTTATGATCATGAATGTGGTGTTTTGTGGCACAAGGACCAAGTATGGCCAAAGAGCTAGAAGAAAGTGAAGCTAGAAGTTCCGGAATTAGCACAGAACGGTTAGCTTTAAAAAAAGAAAATTGTTCTCATTTCCTCACAATTGTTCTCTAAGCCTTATTTAGTGTTCTCGTTGCGGATACACCCCATTGGATACTAATCTAAACGCCAAAGATAATAACGCTAAAGATGGAAACGTAGCGCGAAACCTAGCTGCATGGTCTCTGGAAAAAGCCCACAACTTTCCAGCAAACGGCTGCGGTTTATCGCTTCGTTTCCCGAAAATTTTACTGGAGGGAACTTTCGCACTAAAGTGCACTACTACGGGAGTTACAAGCATGACGGTTAGGTCCGCATGGGAATTATATATATTATAGATGAATTTGGCCTGCTCGTTTCAAAAGGTTTTATAGCTTTTCATAATATTTGCTTTCCGAAAAAAGGCTGCGTTATAGCGAGGAACCGTACAACTCCAGCATGGAAGTCAACGATGCCGAGAACCCGCCCGATTATGAGGCTGCTGCTCCTGTATAACAACGGTCAGCTGCTCGACGTGCAACACAGGTGCGCGACCGACGACAAAACGAAGGTTGCTGGAGTGCCCCGCCTACAAAGAAACCCGTCAAAAATACCTCAAGGCGCACACTGGCACCTGGACGAAACCGACAACGATGTTCCAGCTTGCGCGACGTTGCAGTCCATCTGGGACATTGCACGCGAAGCGGGGATCGGCTGCCGTCTTCTATCTTCTTCGTTACCTGCTTATTTACTTCATTCCCCAAGTAGGGCTTCGAGTCAATCCTTTACGTCCTCATCATCATCATCGGCCTATTTTTATGTCCACTGCAGGACGAAGGCCTCTCCGAGCGATCTCTAACTACCCCTGTCTTGCGCTATAGGCTGATTCCAACATGCACCCGCAAATTTCCTAACTTCATCACCCCACCTAGATTTCTGCAGTCCTCGATTGCGCTTCTCTTGGTACCCATTCTGTAACTCTAATCGGATCGATCGATTATCCATCCTACGCATTACATGACCTGCTCAGCTCCATTTGTTTCTCTTAATGTCAGCTAGAATATAGGCTATCCCCGTTTGCTCTCCGATCCACACCACTCTATTCCTGTCTCTTAACGTTAGGCCTACCATCTTTCGTTCCATCGGTCCTTCTGCGGTCCTTAACTTGTTCTTTTATGTAAATAATATTAAATCAATAAATACAGTGATTCTCAATTATTATGCGTGTGTGCCAAGACTTATGGCCTTCGTGCGTTCACAAAACCCGACAAAAAAGGTCGAGTGTACTAAGTTATGCCTCAAGGACGTCCGAAGCCACATCCACGAAGATATGACAAATCCGTGTACCACGCATCAGCCTCGTCGTACAGCTGACCGATACAGCAGCGTCCGCAGTTTGCTCTGTAGTCATTTCCGTATAGGTAACTATACGGTTTATCGCATGTTGTGAGGTGAAAAGCTCGTGCCGTACCATCGTGGCCAGCCCGCGTGAGCGGCCGAGGATCCTTGGCCGTAAATACGTGCTCGAGGGTCGACGCGGTCGCCGGCGACGCGTGGCCTATACTGCGAAGTAGGGGAGTGGGGTGATGCCCACTACGTACGGCGCACGCACCCGCCGACTGTGCCAGCGCCGGCGGCATCAGTATTCCGCCGAAGCCGTCACCGCGGCATACGGTACATGCCATTAGAAATAATTTCGCCCCGGGGCCTCCCCCAAATGAGCCCCGGGTCCCCGATTGCCCGCGCCCCGGGGCGGCCTCATCAGTATGGCATGCGGCCGACCAGAATGGGCCGTGCACACGAGCGCGAGCAGCTCCACCGGCTGCTGCTGCTGCTGCTGCTCGCTCTCTCGCGGTGTGTCTCGCCGTCCATCTCGCAAGGCGAGGCCATGGAGACCCCTCCCCCCCCTGCCATGCCGTGTGTGTGTGTGGTGTCGTCCCAACCCCGGAGAGGGCGTTTGCGCTGCTGGAGCGGAAGTGACGATGTACGGGTGAAGCGGCCCATCATAGTTTACTATGTTTACTATTATAGTCTCGGGGCGACTGTAACATTGAACGGCGCCTTTAACAAAATGGAGGAAAAAAAAACAATAATAAAATTAGCGTGATTTAACGTCCCAAAGCGACCCTTTACGCTAAATGCGAAACGCTCCCGCATGTACGTGTGGGTTAGCCGCTGGTGGATATTGTGCCTCATTTGTGTGTTTTTTTTCTTCTATATATATATATATATATATATATATATATATATATATATATACAGGGTGTTTCAGCGAACACTTTCAAAATTTATTTAAGGTTGCCTGTGGCAGATAGCTTAATTCTAGTTAATGAGCTGGTCTACTCGAAGAGGCGGACATTACTTGCACAAAAAATTGAAATGCATAATCGAAAAATTAAAAATTCACTAATTAAGTTTTTAACTAATTACCTGATGGCCCATATTGCAATTTACAAATTGTAGCCGTGGAGTTCGCAAGGCGGATCCACTTGGAATTAATTCTCAGGATGACACCAGTTTCGAGATATTAATTCCCGAACTTTGCGGAGAAATGCATTGGCGTTCCAGTTAATTTTGTGCTTCAATGCATAAAGCGACGTTTTGGTAAGAACCTAACTGGAACGCCAATGCATTTCTCCGCAGAATTCGTTCCAAGTGGATCCGCCTTGCGAACTCCACGGCTACAATTTGTAAATTGCAATATGGGCCATCAGGTAATTAGTTAAAAACTTAATTAGTGAATTTCTTTAATTATTCGATTAGCATCTCAATTTCTTGTGCAAGTAATGTCCGCCTCTTCGAGTAGACCAGCTCGCGAACTAGAATTGTGCTATCTGCCACAGGCAACCTTTAAGAATTTTCGAAAGTGTTCGCTGAAACACCCTGTATATAAAAGAAAGAAAAAAAAACAATTAAATAAATAAACACACGGGCTATGAGAGTCACCTAAGTGCGAAAAGGGGGAGGAGGGGGACGAACCTAAGGAATGCTTTTCACCACCCGGAGGGGTGGGGGAGGTATTTTACGCACATCTAAATCTTAATACAGCAATACAAAGCCACACTATCGACCAGGCAAACAAAATATTAGAAAATAGTACAAAAGCGCGCAAACAGTATTTGGTTAGGGGGAACATTAAGCTATTATATGCTATTATTATATGCATTAGGCTAGTATATGCTATTTATCGAACTCCCTGTTTTACGGCGCTGAGGAATTTGTGGACGCTGTTGCGAAAAAATCCATTTTTTCAGTGCGATGATCTCACTTTGCATGATACATATGAAACTCCTATTTTTTGGTTACACATAAACAGCTTAGCTTGTGCGCTATATCTAAAATTCCATAGTTTTGGCTGCAGATCGGTAGACTATACCCTATTTTCGGGGTACCCTATAAGCCGCTTCTGTTCGCGATGTGTAAACTTGTTGTCAGTAAGAGCTTCTGTAGGCTATCTGTAAATTCCCTATCTTTGGGTACGCCATACGTCACTTCTGCACGCCATGTGCGAAATTCCGTATTTTTTTTCTCGGAGGGGCGGGGGGGGGGGGGGGGGGTACGCTATAATCGCCTTCTGTTCGCGATGTGTAAACTTCCATAATTGTGTAGGCAATAAGCTGCTTCTGTGGGCTACGTGTGAAATTTCCTATCTTTGGGTACGTTATCAGCCGCTTCTGTATGCCATGTGCAAAATTCCCTATTTTTTGGCGGTCATTGAGGCGGCGTCCTCTTTGTCCTACGTAGGAGCACCCGCATTTCAAGGGTATTTCATAAACGACTCCAGTGATGCAGCCTGTGAGGGGCGCCTCACGCTTGTTATCGCAACCTTATTTTTTTACTCTTTTTTTTTTTGGGGGGGGGGGGGGGGTCGTCTACGTTGACTCTTCTGCATAAGGCGTTCAGATTGCCTTGGGCTTAAAAAACAACCGAAACAGCAGCCCTATGGGACACCCCGTGCACATACGATATGAGAGCCATTTTCGAAGTGTTGATCTCGGTGTTGATCCCCATGTGCAGTTTGACCTTGACTGAGCTTGAAGGTCACATTTACGGAACCAGACGTTTTCTGGGTTTGTACCTAGAGTATTTATCACTCTAAAAACTTGGATCAAGCTTCGCCTTTAATATCGCGGCCAGAGGATTCCTGGAATGAGGGACCCTCCCACCTAGGGTGATCCACAGCTCAAACGCTCGGGAACACCGTCTCGAAAATTAAAGTTTATTTCATCATCATCATTTCGCCTTTAATAGAGGAAAGCGATAGCATTCAAAGATCCCTGACTGCTTCTCACGCTTCCCGACAGCTGCAGCCTATGTAACTGTTATGTTTATGGAGAAACGCTGGCGGCGAAAGCTATGCACGAATGCGAGCTTTTTGGTGGAAACGCGGCCTCTTCGTGGGCCGATCCCGGAGGTATAGTGCAAAGCCACGGCAAAAAAAAATTACACCATTTTCAGGCTTCTGGCATTCTTTCGCACTTTCAAAATTTAAGTCTGAGAAGATTTACCGTAAGACGCATGCGCTGTGGGTGTTTTGTTTCATGACATTTGTTTGTGGATTGTCATTCTCAAAACTCCAAGGAACAGCTTTGCCAAGTATGCAAGACAAGGTATGAACAACATTAATGATAGAATGGTGTGGCAATATAACCCGCATATACCGCATGTCATATAAGAAGGCGTGGTATATACACATACCTAAATATATATATGGAAATTTTCGCTCACAGGACGCCAGCGCCGACACCGACAGTGATAGTACTTCTGCTCACGTGTAAATAGAAACGAAGCGCCTCGCCCACACGCTCCGACAGTTCAACTCGACAGGTCGCGCCAGTATGCGGTGGTTGAATCGTATGAAATCGTGTTGCGCATTGCACAGTGTTTATTATTGCGATAGCAATTATATGGACACTCTAAGCGGAATTTCTGCCGTCGCCGTCGTCGTGAGGTTCCGTATGACGTCAAACGGCGATGAAATCGTCGCCGCGCGCCGTATGCTGCATGTGCGAGTGAAAGGGCGCGAGGGACGCGCGCTTTCACGGGGAGCGAACGCACGGCGGAGAGCAAACGCGCGTTCTGCGCCGTGCTCCCTGAAGGGCTGCAGAATTAAGCGTCTCTTTCCTCCTTTACAATCACCATATATATATATATATATATATATATATATATATATATATATATATATAGAGAGAGAGAGAGAGAGAGAGAGAGCAAACGCGACTTCTTCCGTCGCGCGAAAGGCCGTGGAGGGACGGCAGGGAGGGGAGGCGACGTTTAACTGTGGCACCAAATACGTATTTATAAAAAACGTTGCGAGGCGAGAAGGTGGTAAACATTTTCCTACGCTGCTCGACAAGTGTCCCGTTCTGATCTCGTCGAAAACCTCGGAGCCACCCCCAGAGGCACCGGCAACAGTCACCAACGCCGCGCGCGTTCGGAGCGAACGCGGGCAAAACGCTGACGGCGTCGACAACCGTTGTGCGCGTTGCTGGTGCTGCTGCATGTCCAAGTTTATGCAGGGGATAAAACTACTATCCTTACTCCGTATAGCTCTCTACTAATTTGCTATCGCAATTCATGCTTCGCCTTTCGGGTGAAACTGCGACGTTTTTTCTCTCCATCCCTTCTATTGCGATAACAATTATGCGGACGCTGGAGGCACGCTCAAGCCATCGCGATAAAACAGCCGCTTTATAGCTTGATAGATTTAGGTGCACGTTGCAGAGCCCCAGATGATCGAAATTAATCCGGAATCCCCTTTACGGCGCGCCTGATAATCATATCGTCGTGTTTGGCGCGTAAAAGCTTAGAATTAAAATGCCTGCGTGCATGCGTGCGGGCGTGCGGGCGGGCGGGCGGCGTGCGTGTGTGTGTGTGTGTGTGTGTGTGTGTGTGTGTGTGTGTGTGCGTGTGCGTGTGCGTGTGCGTGTGCGTGTGTGTGTGTGTGTGTGTGTGTGTGTGTGTGTGTGTGTGTGTGTGTGTGTGTGTGTGTGTGTGTGTGTGTGTGTGTGTGTGTGTGTGTGTGTGTGTGTGTGTGTGTGTGTGTGTGTGTGTGTGTGTGTGTGTGTGTGTGTGTGTGTGTGTGTGTGTGTGTGTGTGTGTGTCTGTGTGTGTGTGTGTGTGTGTGTGTCTGTGCGTGCGTGCGTGCGTGCGTGCGTGCGTGTCAGTGGTTATGGTGTTGGGCTGCTGAGCACGAGGTCGAGTGATCGAATCCCGGCCACAGCGACCGCATTTCAATGGGGGCAAAATGCCAAAAACACGCGTGTACTTAGATTTAGGTTCACGTTGAAGAAACCCAGGTGGTCTAAATTAACCCGGAGTCACTACAGCGTGCCTCTTAATCAGATGGTGGTTTTGGCACGTAAAACCCCATAAATTCATTCACATCCACGCCTCGACACGTACGATCTTTCCTGCACCATCTGTGCATGCATGATCGAGACGCATGGGCGCGAGCTTTCGTGCGCCGGCACGCCTACGTGTAGTTTGGCCTTTACACTTCACATGCCCCCCCATTTCACCAAATATAAGCTCGTCGTGACATGAAGTTATCTCGAGAAATATACCTAATAACGGTCGTATAACCCTTTAAAGCCATTAGTTAAAGCATTTTTGGCGAGGGCTCTAATTAACTGACGCTCCTGAAACATTGCCCACCGCATCCCACATAATATTCCTTCTGCTCTCTGAAAATGTCAACCTCGTGGCACATTACGCAAAATTCATGCGATGGTTAATTAATTCATCAACTTCTGAAATATAATAATTACATGACAAGTGTCATTGATAAAATTTTACAGCAGCATGAGAAACGGCCGATACAGCTTTCTGTTCCTCAATACGTGCTACATAATATTGTGTTTCCGAGCGTGAAAGACGCCCGCGAATGACACGCGAAATTGTCGCGCGACTGGCCGGCGCTCGAGGCACTTTACAAGACTGCTAATCATTTTTGTATTGGACCGGTCACTAGTCATTTAGGCTATCGGTCCAAATATTTCTGTATTAACCTCTCCTAATCGTTCCCCTTTTGATTGACGGATTGATTGATTGACTCATTGATTTGCATTTTTTTTTTCAATCTTGGTGCATGATAGTTGGGACAACTTGTATAGCGTTCCTACTGAGCTAGAGTGTCTGTGCTCTGATCTGGGCAGTAAACATCGAACGAACGCCAGTCACCTAATGTTTCACTGGGCGCTCAGCGACGTCGGCGGTTTCTCATCGGCCTCATTTCGTCCTACATCAATATCTGATCCTGCAACGCCACTTCCGACGCTCCTGATCACGCCGTCGTATCTAGGGAGCTTACGACAGCGTTGTAAGACGCCTGGTACCTGCCAGGGAGCTGTTCCCTTTGGCAAGCAGCCGTCTTGGGTGCTGCGTGGCGCCAACGCTTCATCCTTAGGACGAAAGGGCCGAATGTGATTGTTTTTGGTGCGTAATGGCGTTTGACGCACACACTGGCCAAGTCCGTCCATTTTGACGAAAGCCACAAATGATAATGTCCCGCTGTAGAGTTAAGTGTCTCTTGCATGCTACATATTACACGTCCATGATTACTGCTCAATTTGCCACTGGGTCTTGTGATAAGATATGCCTTTTGGACATAATACGGTCACCAAGGATTCAGAACACCGAACGATAATCTCCTTTGACACGTTCGCCTTTTAATGACGAAATAAGAAATAAAACCTGCAAGAGTGAATTTTTTGCCACATACATATACAGAATCATGATGTCGGCTTCCGCAACAACGCGCTTCAACTTGACCGTGATACTGCGAATGTTGTTCTCTAATGCCACACAATTCTGAGAAATCTGCGGAGTACAATCAACCTCTGTATATGGCTTTCATAGATTATGAAAAGTTTTATTCAGTAGATATACCAGCAGTCATTGCGTAATCAAGGAGTACAGGAGGCATACGTGAACATCTTGGCAAATATCTACAAGGATTGCACAGCAACCTTGGTTCTCCACAAGAAAAGTAGAAAGATGCCTATCAAGAAAGTCGGTCAGGCAAGGAGACGCAATCTCTCCAATGCTATTCACTGCACGCTTAGAAGAAGTATGCTTAGAAGAAGCGCGCCTTGGCGCTCTTTGGCCACATCTGGGCCTTGCGCCAATAAACCCCACTAATCATCATCATCAAGTATTCAAGCTCTTATACTGGGAAGGCCTAGGAGTGAGGATCAACGGCGAATATCTCAACAACCTTCGGTTTTCAGATGACATTGTCCTATTCAGCAACAATGGGGATGAATTACAGCTAATGATTGAGGACCTTAACCGAGAAAATGTACGAGGGGTGTTGAAGATTAAAATGCAGAAGACAAAGATAATGTTAAATAGCCTGGCAAGAGAACAAGAATTCAGAATCGCCAGTCAGCCTCTAGAGTATGTAAAGGAGTACGTTTATTTAGGTCAATTACTTACAGGGGACCCTGATCATCAGAAAGAAATTTACAGAAGAATAAAATAGGGTTGGAGTGCACACGGCAGGCATTACCAAATCCTGACTGGGAGCTTACCACTGTCGTTGAAAAGAAAAGTGTACAATCATTGCATTGTACCGGTGCTAACATATGGGGCAGAAACTTGGAGGTTAGCAAAGAAGCTCGAGAACAAGTTAAGGACAGCACAAAGAGCGATGGGACGAAAAATGTTCGTCCTAACGTTAAGAGACAGGAAGAGAGCGGTGTGGATCAGAGAACAAATGGGGATAGCCGATATTCTAGTTGACAATAAGCGGGAAAAAATGATGCTGGGTAGGCCACGTAATGCGTAGCATGGATAACCGGTGTACCATTAGAGTTGCAGAATGGATACCAAGAGAAGGGAAGTGCAGTCGAGGATGGCAGAAAACTAGGTGGGGTGATGAAGTTAGGAAATTTGCTGGCGCAAGTTGGAATCAGCTAGCGCAAGACAGGGGTAATTGGAGATCACAGGAAGAGGCCTTGGTCCTGCAGTGGACAAAAATATAGGCTGATGATGATGATGATGAATTCTGAGTCTGTCTGGCCACAAAATGCCACACAAGTCTGTCTGGTGCCTTGTGAAATTACCCAAAGGAAACAATGTAGTGTATACGGGACATTCTACCGCCCACCCGGCAGTAGAGACTCATTCGGACCGCTGTCTGAGATGCTATCTCTTATGCCTATTAGCATATTTATAGGGGGTGATTTCAATTTGCCGGACTTTAACTGGAATGCCGGATGTGTGGCCATTAATAGGTCCCGTATTTACACAGAGTTCGAAGAACTGCTCGGATGAAATGCATTGCTGCAGTACGTACTGGAACCTACCCGAGAAAATGCAATTTTAGACTTAGTAGTGTGCAATGAACCAAACTTAGTAACAAAAGTTACTGTTTGCCCAAGTATTAGTGACCACAGGGCAGTTATCATATAACTTAACATACAGCGATTACAGATGGCACAAATTCCACGATGAAAAGTGTGCAACTACGACAGAGGAGACTATGCTGCTATCAGAACCGAACTTGAAAATTTCTTTCCTACTTTCCAGTATCTGTCTTAACGCACGCTGTCCGTTAACTTTGCGCTCAGCATTTCGTGACAAAATACTTCAAATATTCGAAATTCATGTTCCATGCAGGCACCTGCGGCAACGAAAGAAAAACGAGAACCTTGGTTTAACGTAGAAATACGTAAATTTACGGAAAACGTATAATTAAGGAAAACGAGAGGAAGGTATAAAAAGTTTTCTGCCGACACCAGTCTGGCAAATAAGAAACGCTTGCAAGAGATAAATAATGTACTGAAAACAACAATTAAATCTTCGAAACATACCTTCTTTGTTAAATTAAACAAGCACTTGAGAGGAAACCCAAAATTGTTTGGTAAATATGCAAAACAAAACCGAAAAGAAGACATATATATATCCATAGCATCTTTAACTATTGACGGCAAAACCGTTACGTCAGACTACCAGAGGGCGGAATGCTTTAACCAGTACTTCCAATCCTTGTTTTCGCAAGTATCTGCTGGGGATACTTCGCTTTTGAACAACACCAATCAGGGCGAAATGATGCCAGACATTGAATTGGATGTTAGTGGCGTAGATTCTTTATTACGCCATTTAGATGAAACAAAAGCGATTGGACCTGGTGGAATATCCCCAGTGGTCCTTAAAGAGTGCCATAGCATCATTGCTCCGTATTTAACGATCATCTGTAAACTTTCCCTTGAAACAGGCCTCATCCCCCACGATTGGAAAATGGCAAGCGTGACACCAGTTTTTAAATCGGGCGATAGAAAACTCAGAGAAAACTATAGGCCGATTTGACTAACGTCGATATGTTGCAAAATATTCGAACGCATTTTATATAGTAACATATCTGCATTCCTTGACTCAAACGCTTTCTTTACACCTTCCCAGCACGGACTCCGAAAAGGTTATTCCTGCACCACATAACAAATAGAATTTCACCATTGTTTATCCAAAGCCATCGATAACAATAGTCAGGTAGACGCGGTTTTTTATTTATTTTCAGAAAACTTTCGATACTGTGTCCCATAAGCTCTTAGATGTAAAGCTTGCATCATTAAATGTAAACGAAAACGTTCAAAATTGGATACGAAACTACCTAAACGGAAGAACCCAATCTGTCGTCCTAAACAACGCCGCATCTTCACCAATAACTCTTTTTTCGGGCGTTCCTCAGGGAAGCGTACTGGGCCTCTTGTTATTTTTAATCTACATAAACGACATTGTTGAACTAATTACATCACTCATAAAACTATTTGCCGATGACTGTGTGATTTAAAGAGAAATTACTACTGAAACTGACATAGATACTTTGCAAACAGATTTAGATAAGGTAGCGAACTGGTTTAAAAATATGAAACATGAATTTAAATATTAAAAAGTGCACTAGCGTAAATTTTTCCAGGAAATTATCCAAATTACAGCACCGATATAACATCAATGGCGCGCTTATTGACATACAGTCGGAATACAAGTATCTAGGAGTCTATTTCACCGAATCACTCACTTGGCATAAACAGATTGACGCTGTCATAGCAAAGGCTCATGGGATGCTACATTTTATTCGCAGAAATTTCAAACAGGCAACGCGCGAAGTTAAAGAAACTTTATACTTCTTACATGTCACAGCAATACTTGATTATGCCTGCCTAATATGAGATTCCTATCAAAATTACCACATTAATAGACTGTAATAATTACAGCCCGTACTCTAGCGTTTCAGAAATGAAGGCCACTTTAGGATGGGATCTGCTACATATGCGTAGCAAAAGCTAAGGCTCAATCTACTGCACCAATAGTCCGATAGGTATCATTCGCTATAACTATCTTTTGCAACCAGATTACATCTCGACGCGCTGTGATAACAAAAAGATCTCAGCCTATAACTTCAGAACAAACACTTTTTACTACTCGTTTTTCCCCAACTCAATCAGACAATGGAACAGTTTATCAAATGATATAGTAAATGTGTCAAATAACGAACTAATTTTATTCAATACTGTGACGGCGCTCTTGTAAAACAACCGTATGTGTTATATATCCTGAAAACCTGTTTGTTTCACCTTGCTTGTATGTCTTTCTCTAAATGCTATTGTAGTGCTTCTGTTTGTGAGTATATCTGTGCAAAAGCTTTTCTGTTTTGCTGGTTATGTTTTGTTCCCCCCGTACGTAATGCCCTTATGGTGATGTAGGCACCTGGCGATGTAGTTACCTGGCGGAGAGCGTTGTGGAATCCAACGCGCCCTCCACACCACCCCGCTACCAGGAGCCCTGCCCTTGACTGCACCGAATCTGTACTATACCCCCGTTGATGTGCACGTCGGTCGCCGGCTTTGTTCTTGGTCTCTACAGAATTACGCAGTGAAACAAGACGATAGCTAACCGACCTCACTGCAACAAACACACGTCTTCAAGCGCATAATTCCTTTATTAAGTCAAAGCACTCTATATTTGCCTTCTTTCCGAGCGTTTGGCGCGACTGCTCAGTGGGTTTCTCGCGGTGCTAACTGGGCCGACCCTGGAGATAGTGTCATAACAAAAGATCCCGAAAAACTGCGGTGTAATCCGCGACCGCGAGGGCCACGTGGTGGATGTCTTCACGTCTTGCCGGAAACAGCACGTAGTAGACGAACAGCCGTTCCCGAAAGCTTCACTTCACGCAGATTCCACCATGTGCGTTGTACCTACATATTCATTTTTTAAGGCGAAAGCCTTAAATGCCTCATCAGACGTGGCCCCGAAAACGTGGCGTGCGGTACAGAAAGTCACGTGAGCTCGCCTCGCGCAGAGACGCGCTGGTGCCACTGCTCACGCGTTCGTCGTCTTCTTCCACAGCTGGCTCCGATGCTGCTCATAATACAAAAAAGGCAAATTAATTAAGATATAGTTAATTCAGGCCCTCAAACACACGACATTTGGTGGGAGTCGCACGCACGAACTTTGGTGTTAATTAAGGCGAAGTTAAGGCACATTTATTTAAGGTACCGTCAATTAGGGCACTCGGACCCTCGACCTTTGGTCGGAAAAAACAATAACAACGCATTGAAATGAGGATTTCAAGCAATTTAACGAATGTCTCCTGAGCGCGCAGGCTTTCGCCTGCACGCTCTTTGGCGTATGCTAAAGTGACTGCGAAATTTTTTTCCTCTCTCTCTATCCCCCTTTTTTTCCCACCGTGTAAGCTAGGGAAACGGGCTTATCTTCACGCCTATAACTTCGCTCTTTTCAGGCTTACCCTTCCTTCTCGCCCTCGTATATATATATATATATATATATATATATATATATATATATATATATATATATATGTGTGTGTGTGTGTGTGTGTGTGTGTGTGTGTGTGTGTGTGTGTGTGTGTGTGTGTGTGTGTGCGCGTGTGTGTGTGTCCTCGTCCTCCGCCACTTGTAGGTGGCGACCGCGTTTACAGCAACGACCACCTATCCCTTTTTTCGACGGGCGTGCGTGTTGCGATCGCATCCCGCCATATCTCGCCGTATAGCGCGAAGCGTCGCAACTATACGCGCGCACAGTGCAGGGGGGGGGGGGGGGGGGGGGGGCGACCTTTCTTGTTGTTTCGAGTCGCGCTATTCCTGCGGCTCGCCTTCACCCCCGCTCTTCTCGGCACGCGTGCGTTGGCGCCGAAGACCCAGGGCGCGTCGTAATCGGCGCTAATCGCCGGCGCGCCTTGAATCCCTGGGCCACTCAGGCCGATTGTGCGCACTGGCTCGCTAATTATTTGGGCCGCGAACTGCGTCGAGCGGAACGGGTGGTGCTTTGTGTCCCGATGCATTCGGCCGCGGCAAGCGGTCGCTTTGTTCCGCCGCGCGACGCCCGCGCGACGCTCTCGACATACGACTGTTGGCCATACAGCGTCGCTGCCTTTCTGCGGTCCGTTATGTATGGTAGTTTACACGTTATAATATCGCCTCAGCGGCGGCGCAGATAGCAGTTCTCGCGCGCGTGCGCGCGCGGTTGCGTTGTGGAAGCAAGCACTACTTTTAATTGTTAAGCGTGAATGAGTGCGCTATAGTTGCCTGGCTTTCTGTTCACGTCGCAGTGCGCAACAGGAAATAAAGAAGAAAGAAAAAAAGAGCTTTAGGATAAGGGAAAACGAGGTGTGTCATTATCTGCACCATTGTCGATGTAAACGTTGGGGATAACTCAAACCTAGTTAAACTTATCAACCCATGGTCGCGTCATTTTTGTTGCCTTTCAGCATTGTATGCGGACCGAATGCTTGAAGCGTGTTAGCGGCGAAAGGGCGAGACACGCGCACCTTTCTCGGTGCACGCAACAGCTTGCTTTGTTGATACGTTTATTATTATTATTATTATTATTATTATTATTATTATTATTATTATTATTATTATTATTATTATTATTATTATTATTATTATTATTATTATTATTATTATTATTATTATTGGGTTTTACGTGCCAAAACCACCATCTGAATATGAGGCACTCCGTAGTGGAGGACTCCAGAATAATTTGTACCACCTGGGGTTCTTTAACGTGCACCTAAATCTAAGCACACGGGTGTCTTCTGCATTTCACGCCGATCGAAATGCGGCCGCCGTGGCTGGGATTCCATCCGGCGACCTCGTGCTTAGTAGCCCAACACCATAACCACTAAGCAACCACGGCGGGTCATTGATATGGTGGCATGTGTTCCTTAGTAATACAGTAAACGAGAGCGTTTTTGTTGCCTTTCAGCATTGTATGCGGACCGAATGCTTGAAGCGTGTTAGCTGAGACAGGGCGAGACACGCGCACCTTTCCCAGGCAACTAGCGCACTCATTCACGCTTACCAATTAAAACCGAAACTAATTATCGCACGCTTACAATCACGCTTTATATGTTAACCGCTCTTGCCTCTTAAAAATGTTTGAACCGTGACAGCTCCGTCTCGTCGAGAGTGTAGACACCAACAATATAGAAGTGACGCCGAAATTGGCATTTCACGTAAGATCTGTTACAAGCTCGCCACTGGTCTATAAGCCCACGCGTCTATATACGCTACTCGACAAGAGATTAAAAAGATTTCTAGGAAAAATTTGGCGCCCGCATTGAAATTCTAATACACAGTTATGTGGTGGCCGCTGTCTAAATTAAAGAGTCCATTCGGTCATGCCGCCTATACATGTGCATTGCGAAGTCATATGTATCTTTAAAAAGAATAACCTGCCGCACGCAAAGAACGCGCACAATACACGCAATCCGCAACCATTTTTGGGCGCTCCACAAACCTCCACAACAGCCCCCTGCAATGACTTAAAATGTTTATACTCTCCTGTAGCGTGTTCAAGCTTGTCCCGCTTACACTCAAGCATGGTCGGCTTCCCCGCTTTGTCCTTGTGTCGTGAGCAGACGTGGCTTCACAGCGTATGCAAAGCACGGAGCTTCGCCATGACGAGCTTTCAAGCCGTGCTGCTCTCTGAAGGTTCCAGAGCGGTCAGGGCATTTCTACGACTGTTGACATGGAATTCCTCCGAAACACTTATCTGGGGAGAGTTTGGTGGTGAAGCGCTCGCGTTACCAACGCCAGAGATGCTGAGGCAGAGCAGCTTCAGGCCAAGCACGCCAGGTCAACCTACCGCGTTGGCCTGGAACGTTGGCCAGCGTAACAAGCACGCCAGGCCAACACCACGACCGTTGTCACCTGCCTATCTAGTGCAGCATATTTTATATTGCCTGAAGAACGCGTGCATGTAATCAGCTGCCGTGCACGCTTTCCTACGCGTTACAGTTGTCTTCGCTATCCTAAGCGAGAACGAATACGCAGAATTAATTAATTAATTAATTATTTTTTATTTCTCGTAGTGGTGTCACTCGGCTAAGCAACTCTCATTGTACAGGGCCGGTATAGCGTAAGACTATTCCAATCTGTTTTTATTCCAAATCGGCCATTAGCCCTCCGTGATAGGTCAGAACGGTTCGAGCCACCCCCATATGGGCAGAGCCCGAGCCATTTTGACCTATCACGGATTGCTAATGGCCCATTTGAAATAAAAACAGATTGGAATAGTTTTACGCTATACTGACCCAGATCATCTGGGGAACGTTTCCATGGCACTTGTGGCTGAAGAAAGGCGCAGAGGTAAAAACTCCGGGTGAGGAGGAAAAAGAATATAACCATACAGACCTTTTCATCTGGCCAGGAGGAAAGGGTGCGTGGAGAGTCTTTCCTCCTCTCTGGCTTGTGCGATCCCGCGGTGCCACTTGAGAGTCGGTGGAACGATTTGGAGATGCTTTAGCTCGTTCTCCTTGAAATTTGAGTGAGGTTAGTTCACATAGTAGGTCGGCGAACAACCACCGTGTAGTCTTAAGGTGTAGCAGTAGCTACAGCATGCGGGAATTTCTCTTGGCTGCGCAAAAATGCAAGGCGCATCATCATAAGTCGCTGTGTGTGTATGTGTTGCTAACTATCTTGGCTGTAATGGTTTTCACTCGAGGAAGAGAACCGGAGTCTGTGAATTGCCAGCGTAAATTGGAAAATCTTCTCACTATCTGATCACTTGGCGTCGGAACTAAAACATAAAAGTGCACGCTCGTGTACGGCCAACCCGATGCAACCCCGAAACATCTAAGAGCCAGTCGTCATAAAACGTCTGCGTCAGCCACCGGCATCGTTCTCACGCATTTCAAGTCTAGTAGACTTGAAATCACTATACTATGTCCACGCTAGCCTCATGTATCAGGCCGATGACCTCATGTATAAGGCCTTGCTCAATACAGCGATCACTGCGATATGTGAACCAGTATGATACATATAAGCTTTGTCCTACGGTATTGACCTTTTTTCTCTCTCTCCCCTCAAAGACATAACATCCACAGGGAATCGCATAAATATAATCCCACGGTCATTTCTCAGGATACAATTTCACTAAAACGGACGAGTGCACCGTAGAGGACAGGATGAACAAGACTGAAAAACACAATACAATAATTACAGAGAAAAACCAGCTTTCATCGTCTTATTTCGCAAAAGAAAATGCCTGCGGTTTAGCTCAGCTGACCCTGAATATGCAAAGCGAAAGCTCGGTTTAGCCTGGTTAAGTCGTGGTTTCACTTGGTTAACCTTTCAGTTAGCTGTAATTATTATACTTAGGTATACACTCATCGTTGAGCCAGGTATGACGGCTATGCCTAGGTCGGTGGCTAGACATGGCTGTGACTACTTGGCATGCCCTCCAGTGAAGCAGCTCGTCGGGCGATGTATGCGGAGTGGTCAGGCGCTGCTTGCCGACGACGGCTCAAAGCCTCCGCTCCCGCGCAACGTTCAGAGAACGTTGCGCGGGAGCGGAGGCTGGATGACCGCCCTCTGAACGTGTCATCCATGGCCAAGCTCGCACTGACTCCGTGTTGCCAACCTCCGAAGCCAGTTTTCCGCTAATTCGGATGAAAAATTTTTCTACATTTCCCTACATTTGTGCAAAGTGTGGTTGTTAGGTTCGTCAATTTGATTTCTGTAATGATAAATGTTTGATTGTGTTATGCAAATCTCTGCAAATGTTTATATAGTTTGTATTTATTTCTATGCTCATTTTAAGATTCAAATAATTAAGTCGCTGGACACAACCTGAAATGATGTCGCAGTGCAAGTTGTGCTAACAACGTGGCCTCATAGTTGAAGCTGTATTAACAGAAGAAGACGTCAGCGCGTGCATACTTTGCTGTTATCCAAAATTGTTTTGCACCGACAGCAATGTGCCAAGATTACACGGTACCTTATTCGAATTGTAAGATCGGCACCTGACCTCCCTTACGAATGTAAGAGTGTCGAAACAGTGTGCCATTGCACGACGGCAATGTAAAATATATGAATGTATTTTTCCCTTGCTGCGTATAAAATTAGCACAGCACACTAACGCACTTGCACGTCATTTACAGCGAAGCCCAAAAACACTCAACAAGTTTTCATCTTTCCTACAAACAAAACTAGCCCTATCACATGAGCATTGCAACTCTGGTCAAAGTTGCTCTGCCTATGGGCGGATCCAGGTAAATTTTCGCATATATGCGTGCTTAGTCAGCTATTCAGTGCCATTACCACATTGTCGTGCTGGGCATAAGTGTTCCGTTATGCTCAGATGTGTCCGTGCTGCGTTGTTGAATGTTCTCGCATATATATATATATATATATATATTTCACTGTTTGCAGATAACTATTTATTTCAGAGTGCACATTTATTGTCACCACTACTAGAGGGAAGAAAGACAAAATCGCACTAGCAGCACTTCGTTAAAAGACCCAGGGCATCCACACCCTGTTGTTTGCTTGAAGAGATGTGTTCACTGCACTGCTATTCATATCAAGTCATACTTCACATGCTAACGTGAAGGTAGTTTGAGGTGATTGAAGTAAAAACACTGTCATCACGTCAGCAGTTTAGCCATTTCAATGTCCTAGCGCGAAATTTCCCTAGATTTAAACAAATTTCCCTATTTCCCTAAACAATGCTCAAAATTCTTAGATCTAGGGAAATTTCCCTACAGTTGGCATCACTGCACTGACTAGGCGAGCGCGGCGCTCCTTTTTGCCAGGCGCACGGTGAGTCACGTAATCAGGCGTCGACCCAGCTGCGGCGAGCGCATGCGCCAAGCCGGCGGCGGCGGCGGAGCTCGGCGCGGAGAGTCACGTGATGCGTTGCCAAGACAACTGCGCAGCTGCGGTCAAATAAAGGTCAAATTGCTGTCGACGGCGAAACTCGGCTCGACTAGGTTAGTAAAGCTTTCGCTTTAATACAGAGATGAAACATTTATTATTTGTCACTCACAACAGACTTCGTACTTCAATGAAACACAAAGAACGTGCTTTACGTAGGAGACCGTATATAACGCATTAAAACATTGAAGAATGCGAGCACTCAGTAATTATTTTCAGAACACATAATTATCCTACCCGCTTGAAACTTACCATGCCCATCACCCATAACGTAGCCCGTATTTCCTCTAAATATCAAATCTATATGTCGTTTTTTCGTTGACCCAGAGAAGCAGGGAAACTTTGCAAGCGTTTCATATAACGCCTCCAAATGGGCCGGAAACCAGGGCATAGAAATTTTCAGGTAACCCGTAATTAGCCAGTGGCATATACCATGCGACACGGCAGTCAAATGAATTTATATTCACTTTGAAACAGACTTCACTATAACCACCGTCACTGCATGCGTATCGAACTTGTGATTCGGCGGCAATGCCCAGTTGACAACTGGGGCGCTTTGTAATTAACCAATACGCTATCGCGCAACATTCGCTCTTGGCAATTTGTGTGCAGTTCTTTTTCTGTTATTTTTTCTTTTCTTTTTTTTTCTTTACTTCGCTCAGCCATTTGCAGTGATTTCGTCTGTTCATGAAGTTCGGAGGGCAGAGTAAGCAATAATGTAGTGAATGAAGACGAAATTGTGCAAATGGGTAACTAGTTACATGGTATATAGATGACGGTGCCATTATTTGAGGAGCAAACAGGATGGTAGCGGCCACTTACGATGTAAATGAGTTCACAGCAAGAGGAATTGCTGAAGTCTGCCCCTTCCTTCCGCTCCTCTTTATTTAAAAACTTTTCACATCTCGCATCATGTTGACCTGGTAGAAGTGGTGCAGCTGTAGGATAAGCAGCACCTCAACTATTTTTTCTTTTCTTTTTTTTTTCGTATAAGGCACTTTGGAGCAAAGCGGATGTACTACACAGTGTAACGTGCTTAAGGCGCTTTAAAAGAGCATAACAACAGTTTGAATTTGGTCGACCAATCACCGACGACTGCAAACTATAGACCGGTAAGCTAATCCTTACCATAAGTGGTCCTGGTGGAGATCCTCGCTTATGCACGAGAGTTCCGTGCAAACCAGAGTCGTTCAATAGCGTAACTAAAGAACAGTTTATGCAGTATACACCTACGCAGCTTGTCTTATTTACCGCACCACAGCGCGAAGCAATCACATCACAATGCGAGCAGCAGTAGCCCCGTATTAGCATGATTTCCCGGTTCAGAGCCACGAATGTATAAATGAATGAGCTGGTGAATTCGGCGCGTGTGGGCCTTTCGTGCCTGCTCCTAGGTAAATAAAACCGGGCAGGGGAGAGCAGGAAAGAAGCAAAAGCGATCTGCATTGCGTGCCGTTTACAGCGATGAATCAAAACTGAACGGCTAGTGGCGCATTATAATGCCGAATCGCGACGAACACTTGGGTTATGCATATCAGGCGCTAACTTGGCTCGCCGTCGAAACGCAGAGAGCCACCGTAAACGCGGCCGTCCCATCTCCGCCTAGAACGTACCGTTGCGTGCGGTAGGACCACACACGACTTCGCGAATATACCGTGCATCTGTCATATTTGTCATAATTTCCTTATTCAAGCTCTTCCTACGAGCTCGTTACTATTATGGTTTAAACGTGCGCAAGGGGGTCGATCCCTATCCCATTCGTATAGTAGTATGCGCGTGAGCGCTTTCCCGCTGATTTGTTTACTGATGTCTTTTTTTTTCGTTATTTCTAGTACGTTTTTTTGTTAAGATCCGTACCGAGATAAAGCGCGAATTCACGTTTTATCGGAAAGCTCGAGATGCGCCAGCCTCCCACAATGCAGGAAGATGGTATATATATACGCTTAATGATGCGGAACAAAAACCGAACAAACAAACCGAATAGTGCGTGTGGGCCAAGGACCCGCGAGCACTGTGCTCGTGCCCTAATAAATCAAACAATGCACTCGACTACCTGATCATCGGAGAGTTACTTCCACCACGAGAGCGCGCGTTTTCACCTGCTCCTTCAGGAACCGGTTGCACTCAGGCGCCGCTTTCAGAGCAAACTCGCGTCCCCTCAATCACTTATATCTGCGCCGAGCAGGTGCTGGCAACATTCGAGCCCTTGATTCCTCCTAGTGCACCGAACTATTCTTTGCTTCTTTCTTAATTTGCTCTTTCTTATTCCTTCTCAGGGAGTGCGCTTTCTCATTCTCTCACTTTTGTTGTTTACCTTTTATTTTGTCTTTTCATACGTAGACTAGATTCGATTCTCAGAAGGTGGTGCAAATACACTAGGGTCAGGGCGCGGCGCGCGCTGTTGCTGGAGATAGCCGTGGCATTCATTCGGGGTGCAGACCATTCGGGGTATGGCATGCGCAAACACTGCGCACGGTGTAGCGGCCGTGGGAAGCGAGCGATTATGATTTCGGCGCTCGTCGCGTTTGAGAGCCGCGCAGGCGCCGGGGTTAAGCGAGAGGGCGTCTGGAGGAACGAAAAAAGGGCGGGCTTGAATGCTGCCTTACGTTTAAAGAGGCTAGCAGAGGAGAAACTTGTCGCTTCGTCGCCTGAGTTCAGCTCGTCTGCACGGCAGACACACCGGAAGGAATCTGTCATATGGAGAGCGCTAGAGAGAGTGATATATATAGTATCTAGAGAGAGAGAGAGAGTAAGCGAGAATACAAAATGCAGAGAGGTCTTCCAGACATGACTGTTTTGTTGGCTACCCTTTAACTTGATTAAATTATGGGGTATCACGTGACAATGCCGCGATCTGATTACGAGGCACGCCGTTGTGGGGGACTCCGGATTAATTACGAGCACCTAGGATTCTTTGACGTGCAGCTAAATGTGTAAGTACACGAGTGCTTTTGCGGTTAGTCCTCGTCGAAATACAACCGGCGCGGACGACAATTGAACACGTGACCAAGCGATGATCCCTTTAAACCAATTTGCACGCTTAAGCAACCTTTAAGAGTGCAAATCGATCTATAACACAGACCCTTCTACCCGTAAGGATGTAATGGTGCGACTTTAGCCAGCAGGCGCCCTTAAGGGTGTAAATTGGACCGCGAAAACCAATTTACACGCTTAAGCGTACTTTAAGGGTGCAAATTGATCTATAACTCACACAGTTACACCCGTAAGGGTGTAATGATGTGGCTTTAAACAGAAGGCACCATTAAGGGTGCACTTTGGTTATTAGTGGCGCAGAAGCGGCGCGCCATAGTCACTGAGCCAACGTGGCGAGGGAGTCAGCGCTGCGCGCACGCAAGAAGGTGCACAGGAGTATGCTATGCAGACGGCCATTCAGGCCAGTGCACCTCGGGAATTGCAGTAATGCGCGAATAGCTGTTTGCGGCAGCGACGAGTGTGGCCATGGTTCCAGTATTATTGACTCGGAAAATGGTCTGAAGAAAGGTGAAATGAGAAGAAAGACAGGCAGGTTAACCGCTGCATGTTTCCGGTTTGCTCTCCATGTATTGGGCAAAGAGAAAGCCTGTAAACCTGTGTAGTAACCCGTTACCTCATGCACCTGTAGTAACCGGCGTACCTCCGTGGCCAAACACAAGTGCGCAGTTTAGAAAAGCTCGCTTTCTGCTACTGCACTTCTCTTCTGAAATGGTCGCAAAAATCCAACGCCTAGCAGGGTGCAACATGCACTACACCTTGGGAATGCGAGCACTGACGTACAGTGATTGATCGAAATGAATGAAAATAAGAAAATAGGCATCCTGGAATACAAACTAGTATTAATTAGCATTATTTGAGTCCACTGATTATTAATTATTGTGGCTTATATGAGCACGGCCCACCCACCTTCTTCGTTGGTTCTCCTTTTTTTCTCTTTTCCTTTTCTTTAACCTGTAGCTTGCTCTTCGTGTGATGGCGGCTGCTGTCTTGCCTGCTATAGAACTAGGACCGCTGAGTATGTGTCGGGTGCTAGCTGCCGTCCCGGGTATAGTGCAGACCGGTACCGGATATAGTGCAAGCGAGGTGGCTCGGGGCGGCAGACTGTCTACGCAAGCACTGACGTAAGCTCAAACACCAGCTAACTTTCCTCATCACGTCGCCGCCGTCATTCCTTCGTCGTCAATTCGTCCCGCCTACGTCATTCCGTTGACGTCGACATTCGACATTTCGTCGTTGCCATGCCGCCCTCACTGCTCCGTCGTCACCACTCTGTCGTTGTCATTTCGTAATCGTCATTCGGTCGTCATTTCTTTGTCGCAATTAATTCGTCACACGCCGCCGTCTTCGTCACTTCGACGTCATCACGCCATCATTCTGCCGTCGTTCTGCCCGCTCTAGGTTGCCGTGCCGTTGGTCGCACCGTCGTAATCATGCTGACGTAGGCATGTCGTCATCGTCGGGCAGCGGTCGTCATTCCAACTTCGTCCAGCCGCGGCTGTCAGGCTGTCGTTGTAATACCGTCGGCATCAGTGAAAATAAACATTTCTTAGTGTGCTTAATGTAAACAAAATGTGAGCATACAACCTTTGTCGCCCTGAGACAGAGACCGCGCCTGCATCGAAGAATTTTCGTCGTTATGTTACACACGCGTAGCCATTATGTTACACGTGCCTGACCACGTTACGTTTGCATAAATATTGCATTGTACGTGCGTCATTAACATCATTTGCGTAGAAAGACAGTTCATTGTGTCATTTGTGCAAACATTTCGGTCCTTAGCGTTACATTTGCGTAACGTTTGCGCAAACATTTTCACAAGCGTCACAGAAAGCTTCTGTTTCCACCGATTGTCACATATGTGATCTGCCGATTTCCTTTCCTCGTCATTGTTTGGCTTGTGCAATAGTAAGTGCACAAAAATGTTGAAATATTGATCTCTCATGGCCAATGTACTATGCGTACAAAAAGAAAATAATGAATACAGTGGATAGAGTTCACTATGAAACGTGAAAAGAAAACATTAGAACACAAAATATGCACACAGCTGCACAATAGTTATAAGAGTTTCAGAAGAAACAGCTGCGTGTAACAAAATAAGTTAGCCAGAAAAATTCTCTCTTATCGCATATTTTCTTTATTTCAACATTCTGGATTATAACTCGCAAACACATTAAAAAAAATAATGAAAAGAAATTCCAGAAATAACCTGATGTTAGGCACGAGGAAGTAGCCCATGGAAGCGTATTTTGTAATAAATCGTTACAATTTCTGTTCTTTTAGCCTTTCGTCTTTGTCTCAGACGCTACCAAACCTTCTGTTTTGCTGGTATCAGCCACACCGCGCTGCTTACAAACCGAGAAGAAGAAGCAGTTTATTGATTTAAAAATGTAGAGAGGTTGGTCAAGAAGAAGAAGAATGAAAAATGCAATAGATCGTCACGAAAACACAGCCCCTGCTATTACTTCCGAAGTTTAGACATATCTCGGGACCATGCGGGAAACCGTGCCGAGCTTTTTCTTTTCTTTCTCTCTTTTGCTTTTCTTTTTTTCTTTTTGGTTACTAGGCTTAGGACTAGCATTCTGATGTAAGCGGTGTTAAAGACTGATACGCAATTATTTATTTATTTATTTATTTATTTATTTATTTATTTATTTATTTATTTATTTATTTATTTGTCTGTTTGTCTTTCTGTGTATTTGTGCATTTGTTTGTTCCTTAATTAAACTTGGAAGTAATTATAAAGGCTGGCAATTGTATTGTCACCAACTTCTTGTAAAGCCATGCATTCTTAAATTATTAAAAATGATAACATGAATGGCCATGACGGCCTTTGGCAATACAACAGTTTTCTAAAACATTCATAGGTAGTGTATTGAATATAAATAAAACAACAGCAATAAAACAGGCGTGTTCTGCAGTCTCCCAGATTGGGCACAAGCCAACAAAGCACCGATACACAAAGTTCAAGATTCAGCGAGAAATAAAAGTTACTAAGGCTAATGAAATGAACTTTATTTGCCGTAATTGTAGACGATTAAGGAGGGCATTAACTAAATTTATTAACATGAATTACAAAGATGTTAGTTTGCTTTTCTTTACTTGTCGTACTTGCAAACTATTAGGAAAGACATTACCTGCATAAGACATTGTATATGATTAGGAATGACTAATATGTTACATTGTTTATCTTATTATTAGCATTTCATTGTTATACGCTTCTCGCTTTACCACTCCCTTCTGTAATGCCTTCGGGCCTTTAGGGTAACATAAAGAAGTAAAACCAAATAAATAAGAGACTCCCCCCCCCCCCCCCCCCCCGCATACACACACACGCACGCACGCGCGCGCGCACGCACACACACAGAGAGAGAAAGCAGCACGTTAGCAAAAGTCGCCAAAACAATCCAGATTGCCCCACTGTTCTATCGTTGGCAAATCAAGCGCGGGCAAGTTAGGACTAACTAGAACGCGCTTTTTTTTCCCCTCCCAATATCAATAATTCGTGCGCTACTGGCGTGATTTCACCTTGTGCGCATTAATTTGGGGCGCGCATTATCGTTGACGAAAGTATAGCAGTGGCACGAAATAGCGCTTTCGTGTCATTTCCCTTAATGCATGCTCTACATTACGATATTCCGTGCGCGTTTCATCTGTCCACGATGTAGTACAGTGCGGGTACATAAAATACAGCTTTGTAAAAAAAAACAACTCCCTCTCCCTCTTCCTTCCTGCGAATTCGATCATGAAATCACCGGCGTAAGGGCGGCCCAGATTCCGAACGCGCGCGTTGTGCACGGCAGTAATAGCAGCCGTTTGATTAAAGAGGCCCACTACTGTATAAAACAAGCCATCACGTTCTCACCCTCACACCTACCGCCCCCTTGCCCCCGCCGAGAGAAACAGCCAAATTTTGTCATAAGGAAGAGAGGGACAGCGAAGAGTAAAACTTTATTGCTCGCTGTTCGCGAATGCGTGTCGAGCGGCAACATAAACATGCCGCCTCGTTCGCACACGCTTTATGAATCCGAGGCGCCCCCCGTTTTTATCGGCGTCGCATCGCTTCACACGCGGCATCGCGCGGACTCGCCCTCTGCATAATGCAGCAGTTGCGCGCGCATATACCATGTACTATACGATCTCGAATCGGGTTCGCGCGCGCCTCTGTGTATGATATACACTGAAAGATGAATGCATAGCGGCGGTGTATAACTGGCCGTGTCGACCCAGAGGGCGCAACGCGCCAGGCAGCCAGCCCGGGAGGTCTGGAGTGCGCTCACTTGTTCGGCTACGGCTACGGCTACTGCCTCCGCACGAAACTCGGGCAGACAGGCGAAGTTCGCCCCTCAGGTCGGCGAACTGCACGCCCTTTAAAATAGTTTTCCCCTGCACGGTTCGGCCTCCGGTAGCCGCCTTCCGTATCAGAGCCGAGAGAGAGATAGAAGTGCCCCTTATGGGTATACGTGTATCTCCGGCAAGGCTGTATACATGCGACTATGGGCAGACCTGAGACGCGTATCTCTCCCCTGTCACCTGTCCGGGCACGGGCTACATCGCGATGAACCGCGGCGAGAAGCTTCTCGCGCTGTTATAAAATTAGCACCTCTGCAGCAGTCGCATGTACAGGATAACCGTACAAGAGAGAGAGAGAGCGAGCGCGCAAAGCGTGGCGTAGTTCTTTAATTTTTTTTTTTTTTTTCCGCGGCACAGATGCAGCGAGTTCGGGAGGAGAGTTCGAGTTGCGCTGGGGGAGGGGAGGGGGGGGGGGGGCATGCTCCCGCTGGTGTAATTTGCGACTTACTCGAGCTTGAACCGATGGTGGCGTTTCTAATCGGTAATCTCCGTTCTGAGAGGTTCTGCCCCCGCCATAGCCCGCACCCTCTCCCGAGAGACCCGCGCACTAAGGCGCCGTATATATGCGACGGGTACCTCCCCCTCTAATGTCAAGGGTGGAATCGTTCTTCCCCGTGTCTTAGCCGTGCATTCTTTCCGGGTTTTCTATTTTTTGTTTGTTTGCTCTTGCTTCGTTGTTGTTTTGTTTTGATACATCCAGGCTCATTCGGGAGGTTTCTGTCCTTTTATAGCTCCGCCATCGTTGTCGTAATGCGTGCGTTATGTGCCGCCGCTATATCGCGAACGTATCTGTACTTCCCGGAGAACGTCATGCTTTCTTTTTTTTTTTAAGCCTATTGCGCTTACGTTGATGTTACGGCTATCGTGCAGACAAACGCGCGCAGTAAAGTACACGTTTGCAGAAGCCTGCGTCGTCCGATATATCGCTCTGATGGCTGGCGAAAAAAACGCGCGTGTTCGTCGGCTTTGGGACGAACTCTATGTACCGGAAATCCCTTGGGTCTGTTGGTGTCTCCATCGTTTGTTTCCTTACGAATAACTCATCAACTGGATTTGTGAACTATTAGACAAACCACGTTTCAAATGCTTTAGGCGTAGAGTTTAGTACTATATAACCGCTAATTTCTTTCTTTCCTTCCCTCCTCTCTCTCCCTGTCATCTTTGTGTTCCCCTTTCCCATTCGCCCGGTGTAGGGTAGCCAACCGGAGGTTATTCTGGTTAACCTCCCGGCCTTCGGTCTTTCTCTTTCTTCTTACTCCTCCTAGGGAGAATCTGAAGCCACCGTCTATGTGAGTTTACAAACGGGTTGCGTGCCAACACGAGAATGCCCGGAAGTGGGTATGCCAGACTCGAATGCATCTTGACCTAAAACATGGTCGTGGCTGCACAGATAAAGCTTTTTTTTTAAATAAGATCTTAATAAAAAGTTTGCATTCACCCGTGCTATATGTTTCAATCTTTCACACATATTTCAAACATTTTTTTGCAATGGCAGTACGGCGTATTGATACGCTGCTTCAATGCTAATCGCAATAACGTCGACACTCATTGTGACATGGGCTCTCCTTGCATTTTGCGTGAGGTATTGCGAAATCTCGCCAATCGGTCATGTGAGCGTCGACTGGCGACGGTGTTCCTGACAATGTGATAAGATGTAACGTGCGTTATCACAGTGCCTGTCGCTCGTAGACGCAACTCTCGTGTGAGTGATTGTGTCTCCGAAAGTGAATGGCCGAGAGTGTGTGCACATTCACAATAATTCGTGCACAGCACTAATTCGAAATGTACTTGCGGCGGTCTTATCGAGGCGTAGGCCTGCAGGCTCTGTTGCTGAAAAGCCTCCGGCGTGGCTGTGCGCTTTTACTTTATCGGTATTTCTATTCACGACCTGTCAACTTCAGCCGTTTCGTGAAATTTCACCACGTTGGCATTTTGAGCCAATCAGAGAGGCCGCCCTGTAAGCCAATCAAAGAAGACAAGGTGTAGAATTTCACAATATGGCGGAATTGGACAGTGTCAGTGATAATGTTTTGGGTGTGCTTATCGCCTGAGGATTGTGAAAAAGTAGCCTTCAATTGCCGACGCTACAGCAAATACCACGCGCGATTCGAAACCAGGCATCAGGCGTGCACGTTTCGGGACACGAGCTACAGTCAAATGAAAGCATGTATAAAGCGCAGTCGAGGACTGCAGAAAACTAGGTGGGGTGATTAAGTCAGGAAATTTGCAGGCGCAAGTTGGAATCAGCTAGCACAAGACAGGGGTAATTGGAGATCACAGGGAGAGGCCTTCGTCCTGCAGTGATAATAAATATAGGCTGATGATGATGATGATGATGATGCGCTATTTAGAATACGTTCGCATTCGTTGCCTTAGGAAACATGGCAGTAGCGTTCGATGACACCATTACTGATTGCGATTAGCCCCGAGCGCGGCATACAGGGGCGCTGCAAGCCCCCATCACGTGACGTCAGGGCCGGAACTCACGTCTGTCGCCTGCTACAGTCTGAGTAGCGTAGGCATGCCTTCCGCAGTGTATCCATTTGTTCACTCTAGTTCTGCGTGCTAGTACACTTGTGACGGCCCTTTCAAATGATTTTTTTTTTTTGCGATAGCGGACGCTCCAAGCGTGCCATCATTACAGTTGGCGTCGGCGTCGCCGTGGGGCCCCGCATATATTTAAGTATATGTATGCTCTATGCTTACCCATGCCGTATATGCGGGTTATATTGCTACACTATTCAATTACTAAAGTTGCTCATACCGGGTCTCACGTTCTTTACTAAATTATTCCTCGGAATTTTGAGAATTCTAGCCAACAAACAAAAGTCACGAAAAATAACATTCACAGCGCATGCCTTTTATCTTAAATGTGCTCAGACTATTAAATGTTAAAAGTGGAAAGCAATATCAGCGCTCCAACCTGAAAGTGGTGCAATTTTGCTGGCGCGGCTCTTACGGGCTGCGTTGTGGCGCCTGTGCGATATCATTACAGGCTCTACACGGCGTGTTAAATCTTTTAAGGCTTCCAGAAATTCTGCCGTACCCGCGTAGTCGGACCCGCGTATGGTTAGAGCACGGCCTGAGAAGTTCGAGAGAAACGGAAACGCTAAACTTTGCTGTCGCAGACAGTGCTTCGCCCTTCTGACGAAACTGCCAATTTTTTCAGTCTTCATTTGTAAAAGATTACAAAAGTGGCTCAACAGACTATTCCTTAAAGGCAGCGTTTACAACGCCTGTTGACAGAGATCGGTCCAGCAAGTCCCAAACTTCTCATGCGTGGTTGTAAACCTCGAGGGGCAGTTTAGGTGGATAACCAAAACCTAAGAGTGAGAAATGGGAATGAACATTTAAGAAACAAGATAAATATTTGCTGTAGTGCAACAAGCATGTAAAAAATGCTTGCTATATATAATTTATACAGAATTGTAAAACATTGCTTCGTATTTGTCGTATTTCATATACTTTCGTATTCGTCGACTGAAACGTCCGACAGTAGCATGAGGACTGAAATGATACTTAAATCAAGAATCTGCTGACGCCGTTTTTTTTTTTTTTTCTGTGAACTGCTTGCCAAAAGCACGTTGTTTGACGCCGGTTGTAAGACGCACTAAAAGTGAAATGAGTAGAGACTGTCATTTGTTGTCAGTAAACGGACACGCAGTGACCAGTATTTATTCCCTTTTAATGCTACACGTTCAATTCAGGTCATTGATTTACAGATTCATGTTGCTTCGGGAACAGGTATGACAGGTTCGTTTTTCAAATACGGCACAGCTGCTCACCCAAACTTTTTAGGCTAGACATGCCTCTGAGACCGTGCGGTTGTAGCCAACAAGAAGTCGAAGCCTCATTAGTTGTGTCGGTGCACACTAAAGTTATAAAAATTAAGCAAGTGTTACACGTTTGTAAAACGTTAAGGCGAAAGCCTGATCCTACACTTGGCATACTTTTTGTCATGATTAAGATACGTTTATGATAAACTGTGTCAACTGTCGATGGAAGCGCACGACAGAACTCACCAAAATCGCCGCATCTATACTGGTAAAGGGACAGTGCCGTCAGCGCCTTCGCAGAGGGAAGCGGTATTGGACCTCTGGCATGAGGAACGACATCGGAACCAGCGGTGTAAGAAGACAACGACGAAGTGGGTTCGGCTCCCACAAAGGTCGTGGGTTCGAATGCCTTAATGAACTCTATCTTAATTAAGTGCACTTTAATTACCTTTGCCTTAATTACACCCCGGGTCTCACCTCGGCTTCACGCTTTCTCATAAAGAAATTGATAGCCTAATTCTCCCTAATTAACACCGAAGGTCGAGGGTTCAACTCCCTGTGAATTTTATGTGCCATAACGCCGGACGGCGTAACGCCCAACATCGGATTTTTCGTCTCATGAGCCGTCAGAGGCTTTCGCCCTAAAATTTGTCCACTTGAAGTACTCTAACATACGTAAGTTACAGAACCGCGATATCTGCTTTTTGAGCAGAATTATGGATTTGTAAACTCCGTGCTTCTGTTTTATTTCAGCTTATCAATTATCAGCTATTTTTGTAAAAATGTCCAGGTCCCAAATAAAGATTCTGCTTCCTAGAGTAACCTTCTCTAAAATGAAACAAATCTCGTTCAGATAGGTCGGCTGTTGTCTCATGGAAGCACTTCTGCATTTTAAATGTATTTGAATAGGGAAATCGGACTTGGCGCCGAGCTAAACCTTCCTCTTGACCACAGAATTTTTATTCAAGGCGATATCTGCTCAGTTATTTGTGAAGTATATATATACTATATATGACGCACAATCGTGATGGGAGCCACGAACAACGGTTTTCCTCAGCAGCTGCTGCGGAGAACGGAAGCAGTTGCAGCAAGTAATTCGTAGGAAATTCGTGCTTACTCTGCATTTTACGCATTATTATAGTGCCTACATCCCGACAGAACACCAATAGAAGCTCGACGGAAGGTTTTTGCAGGCAGTATGCGTCTTATATTCGCATTTACGATGTCCGCAAAAAATATCAAGGTTGCTGTTCTGCGTAAAAGGTAGTTCCTTCCGTGACTAAGTGAATCTGCACGCTTTGAAAAAGAAATGGTACAAAATTTTACACGCACAGTTTGCGTGCATTCTTTTTCAACAACATGTATCGACATTCACGGCGCCACAATGCTTCGCAAGAGCAATAAACTATAACTGTACACTGCTTCCAATATCTAAGCCTCACTTCTTCACGAGTCGCGCGGTTTCGAAAAAAAAAACATTAAATAAAAAATAAAAACAGGAGAAGCAAACTACACTTGAGGCCAGTGGCGTAGCCAGGTTTGGGTGGCTAGACTTCTAGCCACCCTAGCCAAGTGGCACACCGAGCACGTGACGTCACTCGCAAGAGGGCGCCACTCCTATTTCTCGCCGCTAAAAGGGGATGCCGGGGCCACGATTGTGTACAGCGATCCCTTTTCCGATGCTATTCCTTTTCGCGCTTCCGCAGTGGTCAAAATGACTCTCGGACCGCGTTATCAACATTATCAGCCGGCCGTGAATGGCGGATGATGAGACTGGCAGAGACAGGCACAAAATTGAGCGGAAGGCATCTGCTACAAAATCGCGCACCAGGATCGTTTTTTGACGAGGATCGGCACGCAACTTCTCGTAGCAAAATCACTGAAATAAATGTTATCGACGAACATCTTGCTTACACTGGCGGAAGCCATGCTATCAATGTCGCCAGTTTCCTTTTGACGTTCCCAACGTGAAAAGATAAAAGAATAAAATAAAAATGGGCGTCTGAAGACATTTGGAAAAACAAAAGAAAATCCCACAGTCTGGAGAGGCCGGCGACGTGCTTGTTGCCCGCATTTCTTATGCCATAATAGATAAGTTAATTAACCTACTCTAACGAACTACTCCCTGCAACGCGTGTACTGGCAAAAAAAAAAAAAAAAAAGAAACAGCAGCATACCGAGCATCAGGAGAAGCTGTGCTACGGTGCGCATCATCGAATTTACCAAGCCCAACAAAAGCTATAACCGAGGGTACGCTTCATATTTCATCGTGGCACAACTCACTTCCCCCTGGCGGGACGATGTCGCTCCAAGACACATGGGGCCCTGCGCCGCCGCCAACCACGGGCTCCGCCGACAGACGCTCCCGAGCGGATCGCCGCTTAACGTTGACGTTGTTGGCGCTATTATTGTTTCTCTCTCTTCTTACTCTCTTAGCGGATGCTTCTTTTTTTCCTCGGCGTATCCCAGCGTTCGTTCGCTTCAGTGGTGACACATTATGCAAGCGTGCTCGCCCGCTTCGGTTGAAGGCTCGCTGTCGTCCGCACGAGCCTGCTCGCTCGCCGACGCGCTCGTCAACCAGCCAAGTTCGGTGTCATCCGCCGCCGCTCCCTCCCCCAACTGCGACGACGGGCTGTGTCTCAGCTCGTAATCCAGAAAACCGGGTCAATAGTATTCAACCGCAGCGGGGCTTATTGATTCCGCGCAGCGCTTTTTTCTCCTCGCTGAGGAGTTGTAGAGGCTTGCTTTCAGTACGGCTATAGAGTAGAGACGTGGAAAAAAAAAAGGAAAGAATGCTAGATGGCGTGTGGAAGGGCTGTCAGCGCGCCAACCGTGGCGTAAACAAATGCCCCGCTCGCCAGATAGCGCCGCTGTCTCAGCCATCTATAGGAAGTGCTTAGAAAGTGCGCGTCGCCTTGGCCTGACCTCCGTTGGCGTGTCGCTTCCGAGCCATGTAGTTAATGCGGAGCGGGCCGGAGGAAAACAGCCAAGGGAAACCCGTCCATCAGTTTCGGCGCTGCTTTAGCAGCTCTGGTTTCGGTGTGCAAGCATCTCCGTGTTTGCATGTTTGTGCGGTGCGTGTTTGTTTGTGGGGCGAACGCGAGAGCGCAAACGACAGTGTTCGCTCATCCATGTAACGTTTTTAATGACAACGTGGCCCTTCTTTCGTTGATGACGCATTGCTTTTTATGGCGGTGCATCTATTTCAGGTCACGCGAAGAGCTCATCGGGAACTTCGCATTTCCTGTTGTTTTTTTATTTCGATGTTTACGCGTCACGTGTACACACACACGTCAACTTCTGGTGTCAAATATCGCGCCTCTCGGCAGCGACAGTGAATGCTTCGCGGTGTTGGTTTGTCGTTTGCCTGAAAGCAAAATTTCTTTCAGCCGCGCTGAGGAGGACGTCTATTTGTACTCATTGCGAAACCCCAGAAGCAACAGGTACACAAAAAATAAGAAAAAATATCTTTACGGGAACCTCCTCGACGTGCTCTTATAAGGAGCATCTCCCAGCGCCTTTCAGTCTGCTTCTGACGCCTGTTTTCTTCAGCCTCGTGCGCCTGTGTTCGTTCTTCTTTTTCTTTTTGTTTTCTCCTGAGTACTATTTCTCTTCAAGTACTCGGGGATGGCTGTGCACGGACGGAGGCAAGTCTTTTCTCTTCATTTTCCTCCCTAACGGGTTTCTTAACGCAGCCGCGCCACTTCAGAAGAAGAAACGAGGACTAGCGTCTCCTTTCCCGACAGTTTCGTGCGGCGAAGCCGGGCCGAAACGGTGCTTCTTGCACCCGAAGGGAAGCTCACCAAAGTATACAACCAACTTGAACAAAAGAAAGCGAAAGAAAGAGAATAATAAAGAAATGATGAAGAAAGAGCATAGCGGAGGAATCCGAACGGTGAGCCCGCCAGCCACCGACGGCGCAGGTCTTGCGCTCGTCGGCTGCAAACAGTTCCATTTCACGGTTGCTGCGCCGCGCAACGTCGCAAAACAAACGCCGCGCCGTACGTATAGAATACGGTGGTCCACAGGGGGTGCGGGGGGGGAGGGGGGAGGGGGGGGGTAGCCGCAACGAAGCGAGCCGCCGAGCACGCTTCCAGCACGCGCCTCTCTCCTCCCTTCGACGGGGCTTCCGAGCGCGGGACGCGTCGGCCCGAATCCCAGGGCGCGCGTTGGCCGCTCTTATAATCCCTCCGACGTCACGAAGCTGCGCCCGGGAGAAGCCCACCACCGAGCGACGTTGGTTTTACGCGGCGTCGCGTCGGTTGTGACCGAGTGGAGGGAGAGGAGGAGAGATATCTTGTTTTTTTTCCGGGGGAAGGGGGGGGGGGGGGGGGGATGCTCGACGGGCAGCGTAGATGGAAGCGTTTCTTCTCTCGTTTCCCCCTCACCCGGCGCGCCAGCCTCATCACAACCATCGCACCGTTAACTGAAACTGCAATCGTACGTACGCCTGTTCCTTGAAGGAGGGTGCTCGTTTTCTTAGTGAGAAATGTAAAAAGAAACCAGTTAGAGCAGGGAGACAGAGAAGGATAAATAAATTGCGGGGTTTAACAACCCGAAACTGCGGCGCAGTGTGTTACGAGGGACGCCGTTGTTTGGCGGAGGGTTCAGGATTAATTATGATCGTCTTGAGTTATTTAACGAGCATATATATCGTATAAGTACGCGATCGCTGCTTTCCATTTCGCTCCCAAGCTAAGTACACAATCTAAGAACACGATTGAGCTTTTTTGTTGTTGTTCATGTTTTGTTTATTACATATCGCAGCCGCGGTGGGAATCGAACTCGCGACATCGTGCTCGGCAGCAGAACGCCAATGCCACTGGGTTACCTAGAGAACGATGGTTTGAAGCAAATTCGGGTGACTAGAGCGCACGACGAGCTTCTCGCATGTATCATGCTTCAAAGAAAGACGTGACAGCATTTTTGACTTCCATGTGCATCCGTACCCGGTGTGGCCCGTATTCGCAGAGCGTTTTCTTACGTCAGTGCATTTCCTGATTGACAGTAGTTCGGACGCCATCTCTTTACGATAGCCTCCACGTGATACGGACAGGATCTCCGCGGTGATGAAGAATCGCAGGACGGCACTGGCGTAAGCCATGTGAATATGGCATAAAAGTAGGATAAACAAGAGTAAAGTGCCTCAGACAGAGGCTGGCCGACATTTAGATAGGTGTACCTACCATTGCCAAAGGTGGTCTGGTCATCAATGGCCTGTTAGTTTTAATGGGTTAGAAGAGCTACGTCATGTGGAATTGGCGTCTATCCTGGCGGCTATCCCGCGTGACGTCACTGTACTAACCTGTTCAAACTAAGAGCACATTGACAAGGCCAGGGGCGTAACCAGGCGGGGAGGGGGGGGACGGATGGGGCTTCAGCCCCGCCCGAAATTATTTCGCGCTGTCATGCACCGCTCACCAAAACAACTGCCGGCGCGGGGAATCATTCTGGATTTTGTCTACAATGTCTTTTTCACGCTCGAAAGGACATTTTGGCACGAACATTGCGAAATCTGGCTGGATTTCGTGGCAACGCCCAAGCACCTGGACTCACATAACGCGAGGAGTCCCATCCGAGCACAAAGTTTCAAGGGCTTTTCGATAGCGGGCGGGTGCACCGCAGCGGCCGCGGAATCCTACGGAGCGCATGGATTGAAATTCTGAGACGTTATGGGTATAAAGTTCTCATAAACTTTTGACGTGAAAGGTGCACTGACATTTCCAAAGGCATGCTTTAGATTTTCAATTCTGAAACTTTGTGGGTTTAATTTTCTTATTAACTTGGGCCAACATGCGCGCACTGGAGCCCTCGTGTCCAAGCCGTTCCATAAATGGAAACACGCGCTCGCAATCTTCCCCACACACGAAAACACAAAATATTACCGTGACTGTCAGCTGGCAGCTCATAATTTTCTCCAAACATTTTCAGGAAGCGCGCCCACTGTGATCGATCAGCTGGACCAGGGCAGGCAAAGTAAAATAAGAGAAGGCAGAAGAAAGTTAACGGCCTATTAATGAGACGTTTTTTTTTTTTTTTTTTTTTTTTTTTTGCGGACGACAAGGTCTGGTTCTCCGTGGCCATAGAGACAGTGGTCCTATGGTTTAACGCAAAGCACCCACTGAAAATACTGATATTTTCAGAGCGCTTCTTCGCATCCGAGCTGATTGTGGATATACATATCTGAAGAACCATTCGGAAGGTTGCCCCTCGTACTTAAGCCCAGATGTACAAAAACAAATTATAGAAATTTGTGGTGAAATTATCAAAGAAAGCTTAGATGAAAAAGTAAACGCTGCAGGCTTCTCTGTACTTGCTGACGAAGCGACGGATATTGCTGGAATCAAACAGCTTACTGTTTGTGCAAGTTACCTAAACAAGGATGCCAACGACATCGAAGAAGTGTTTTCAGGTTTTAGCACCAGAAGTAGATGCCCTCCCTCCTTGCGACTGCAGGTGCTATTTAAATGTCTACGAACTGCTGAAGATTCTAGTTACCCTTCCAGTGACCACTGCCAGTGCAGAGAGAATATTTTCAAACATGAGATTACTAAAAATCTACTTGCACTCTATTATGTCTGAGGAATGCATGGTTAGGCTGGCGTTTTTATACGCCAACAGAGACGTCGGCTTTAACGTGTCCGAAGTCATCGACCGCTTCGCTAAACTTCCCCGCCGAGGGAAGTTCGTCCTTTAGATAGCGAAGCAGCAAAAATCAACGCAAGTAAAAAGTTCTGTTCCTTCAGGTCCATAAACTGGTAATTATGAAAACGTATGACTGTTCATTAGCTTTTAAAACCGCAGAAATTTTCGCCGTTTATTGTAACAGTAGCATGATGATTAAAATTATCATGCGAATACGAAAATTACAAGGGCATCAATAACCAATTTTGACCAACCTTGCTCATGGAAAGCCCAGCCCACGCAGCGTTTTCCAACAAACACGCTCCTCTATTGGGTAGTTCAACTTGCCGCATTATCTGAGGCAAGTCCTTTTCTTTCCTTTTTAGCTACCTGCTTTTACTTCTTTTTTGAAACGAAGCAATATCCTTCTTTAATTTTCGGTGCAGAATGTTTGTTGCCGCTGTGCAGGCAGTTAAATTAAACATCTTTGTATTGATTTCTGCATTCTTCTATTATTCTACTCATATGGTGCTGTCGTGACCGCCGCATGGCCCAAGTACATATCACGATTTCTGCGATCATAGTCTTGTTCTTGCCTGGATCGTCTGTCTTTCTACGCGTAAAGTTTACTATCTGTGACTGCGCAACATGTTTATTTGTCATGTTTGACGCATTATATACAGTGACGTTTGCTTAGATACGTAGATATATTGGAGATTTATACGTATACTTAAATATCTTGTTGGGAGGTTTTGTGTATAGAAACAGTAAACTTTGTTTCCAGCGACACCTTTTTGCCCTTTATCAAGTTGTATCTTCGCATTTGTACACTCCATTCTATCTTCGCATTTCTAACGTATATTTTGCAGAACTCCTGCTTTTTATTTGTACTCACTGCTGCGACTATAATTTCGGTGCAATTACTCACTATACACGACCGGTAACAGCTGCTCCTGCGCAATCCATTGCAACGAAGGACAGCGTCATTGAGGTTTTTACCTGGTCGTTGCATATGCACAAAAATGTAAGCAAGGTTCTTGAATGACAAAGATTCATCAAAATATTTGTCCTCAACTTGTTCATTTCGTGGCCTTTACGTATTTCATATCAACTGCATGCACTGCTTTGCTGGTTTCGAACTGATGTAGTTCTAAAGTTCGTCTGATATTTTCTTTACTTATTAAATAGACAAAACAAAAAACACGCAAGTATTGATGTCAGTTAGTTCTGCTACAATTTTTGGGACATAGGAATATATTCGTGCAAGAAAAAATAATTTTACTTGTCTTGACAGTGCGTAGCGTTGAATAATTCGTTAACCGCGTCTAATATACAATGACTTTGGCAATGAGAATTCAAATTTTTATTCATGTATGCGATCGCTCCACAAATTCTATAAGGAGGAGGTCGCGCTGCAACGTTGACCCCCCCCCCCCCCCTGGACCCCCCGACCCCCCGAACAAACTTACTGGCTACGCCACTGGACAAGGCCGCCTCTATCTGTGTAAAATGCCAGCCCGACTTTTATCCCTGTTTATCTAACTTTTATTCAACAGTGTGTTTCCATCTGTCGCCCCCCCCTCCTGAGTGCGAATACGGGATCCTTTTTCTTGCTGAACTCTGGTCCGAAATGCCGCGTAGAAATTTGGCATGACAGTCTTACGAAGTCGTTCAGAGGTGATACAAACTTCTTCGTATGTATACCGTTTTCCTGTTGGATCCTGCGAAATTACTTAGGCGATAAAGCCTATAGAGACGTGTGCGTTTTGAAAGCCGGGAGATGGCAACAGCTTTTGTTCTGTGCCGTCCTTTACGCGCGAAGACAAACGAGGCTCTTCCGTAAGGCACGCCGTGCAACAGACCGAGACGGGTCGTCATCGCCTTTCTCCCCCCGGCATCGCACGCGATTCCGAGAAGACGGAAACGGAGCATCAGGCTCGAGCAGGCACGCAGGCGTCGGCACCTCGCTGTGAACCAGCTCTCTTCTTCTTCTTCTTGTTCTTCTTCTTCCGTGAAAAGGGTAATGTCTTTATCGCGCCAGATGCCGTCTCCGGGCGACAGATTTCCTCGCTGCGGAACGTGCACGGTGACCCAAACTCGCGAGGCCCACGGGTTGAGGTGAAGAAGAAGAAGGGGCGCTATACGAACGAGCCCCGCGCAGAATGACAGCGGGGACGATGACGCTGGCGGGACGACGAACGGGCAGGCCGGCAGGCAACGCCGGAACGAGAGGAGAGGGTGGGAAGAGGGGGGGACGAAGACGACGTCCCGGGCCAAATCGCGGGGCCTCCGAACGCGCAAGCATGCGAACCACGCAACGGCAGCAGCCTTGCGGCAAGGCTGTCGCGTGAGGGCGCCAGGAGTCGAGGGAACGAGAGGAAGGGAGGTCGCGCGGCGTCCCGTCCTCCTCTCCGGAGGGCCGCGCGCCGTGTTCGCGTGAGGCGCGTCGCAGTGTCGGCCAGGAAGCCCGATCGGCTCGAAGCAGCCGGTGCCGGTGGTTTTGTGTGGTGCTCCCCCGTCGCACGTCACCGACAACATCGCGCGCCTCTGTGCTCGCTTGATCCGCGCCTCCAGGAGAGAAACTTGCGTCGTCGCTGGGTTGCCCGCCCTTATTTCCCGCGTGAGCTTCCGGAGGTTCGCCCCCCCCCCTTTGCCGTTGGACGTGCAGGACGTGTCCCGTTCGTCGTGGACAGCATCCTTGGGTGCCTCCCCGCCTAAGCGTCGCGTCACCACCTGACTGAGGAGAGAGCCACCGAGCGCGCAGCGTGCCGTAGAGTGCGGATCGTGTGCTGGTTTGGTCGCCCTCGTTCGAATTTTGTGGTGCAGGGAACGGTCCCTTCGCAAAAGCATGGTGACAGTGTGACGCGTACACCCAGCCGTAGAGAGAGCGTGAGCTGCTACTCGCCCAGGCCCCTACGTAGCTGGATCGGTAGACGCAGGTGAGTCTCGGTTGTCTGTGCGTGAAGGTGTTGACGCCTGCTCCCCCACCTCTGCCTACTTCTGGTTGTTTATCTGTTCGTGTGTTTACGCTTGAAAGCGCACGTGCTACTCTGCTACCGGTGTCTGCGTGTGTGTTTGTGCGTGAGTGTACCTGCAGGGCATGCGGCGAGCACGTTCAGTAGCACCTTTTGATGTTGTTCCGTTGTTTGTCCGTACGTTGTGCCCTCACCTTGTCCGTGTGGTTTCGATATGTTGAACCCTCTTGCGCCTGCGTTTCTTTGTTGTCGAGTTGTGTCGTGCTCATCTAGATGTTCTTGACATGCTACCTGTGGTGTATACCACATCTCTCTTACAACTTTTTGATTGCAAACACTAAGTGTTTGGAATCAGGAATATCTGTTGTGCAGGGCTGTCGAGCTTGCGCCTTGAAGCAACGCGGATGAGTCTCCGCCCTGTAATACTCTCAATTTTGCGACCTTAAGGCCTCATATATACTTATCCATTCACCAATGATAAGTTGATAACTGCTTTTGTCTTGGTCGTCTGTTTGATGTAACTTTTTAAAGCGCACACTAAAAAGAAAAACTAGTTTAGACTGACGAAGTATTCTTTCTAAACGTTCTATTCGTTAATTTCGTGGTAATAGTTTGATAATTAGAAGACGTGAACGACCAAATTCAATTTCACAAAACTTGTGTCGAAACCCCAATCCCTGCACGTCAGTATACCGTCACGGCTTTCAAATTATTATTATTATTATTATTATTATTATTATTATTATTATTATTATTATTATTATTATTTGTTTTCTGTATTTGGGCAGTTGGTGGCGCAGTCAAAAGTTTTAAAACTTGCCAAGTTCAGTTTTCGGCTCTTTTAGAACACAATGTCGTGCCATCTTTACAGATAATGAATTAACTAGGCGCAAGCAGACATCGTCAGAATTCATTACGTCACAGCCAGCTAGTGCGGTAGCTTGACGGCGGCGTCGCCACCCGTCTCTTGTTCTTGCGCGTTACTGTCTTACCAAGCCTCTTCTCTAGGGCAAGAGTTGCTTTTTATAGTATTGTAGTAGGCTAATTTACTAGCACACCTCACCTAATATTTCTACTTAGTGACCCCAACGCAGGAAGCATAAAGCAAACACGAGACGATCACCGCTTCTTCGAGTATACTATCCATGACTGTGGTCTTCCAGATCGCCCGAATCCATGCTCCGTGTGCTTCTTGGCTCTTCCTTGAAGTCATTCGTCCCACTCAAATTTGTACGAAGCCTCCTGGACAATGTCTCTCCTGTGAAGCTCTGTGAGCAAACTGGAATACACTCTAAATTATGGTTTCACAACTAGCAGGCTCCCTTAACAAGTGTTCGAACAATAGCGAACTGCGCTCATTATTTCTCGTGTTTCTCTTTTCCTCGCCGTACACGCCTGACAGGCGATCGAGCTTTCTTTTCTCAATCGCTGGGAAACGTTGTGCCCGGCAGGTAAGCGATAGAAATGTCGAGCAACGCTACGCTGCCGAGAATGAATAATTACTAAAGCTAAGTGGGGTGACGGGAAAGGACCAGGCGGTCGCGTTTCGCATTCATTTAGCCAGGGCTAAATTAAGTCAAAAGGGTTGCGAAGCAAGCGCAAGTTGAACATAGCGAGATTGATCCGCCTGTATTGTTGTGCACTCCTCATTTCGAAAACGCTCTCGTCGCACGCAGCAGGCAAAAGAATAATAACCAGACTTCGATTCCGTGCGCCCACGCTTTGCCTGACTGCAAAGGACTGTCGTCGTCGAACTGGGGGGTTAAGCATCCATAATCATTATGGTATAAGCATCCATAATGAATATCCGAGTTCTATATAGATGACGTCGCGTTTTACATAAGCGTTGTAACGTTTCTCGTAACTTTCGTATACGTGGGCCAATCAATCTAGAGCACGGTCGATTCGTTGTATCCGAGTTCGTTATAGACGGACTGTATCGCAAACCCGACCTTGCCAGTTCTTGACGGTTCTCCGTACAGCGGCGCTTTGTAGCATGTGAACATGCGCGAAGCAGGCGTCCGTTGGGGGCGTCAGAGGGCGTGCCAATAGAGTAACTCTAGGCGCGCCGTGCTCATAATGCACTTTGTGAATCTCGTGCACATACAGTTACATATACTCGAAAACGTGCGGGCTGCTCAGCTCGCTATGTGGAGGCTATTTGAGCAGCATTTCGCCGTAGCTCTGAGGCTGTATACGTACATGGTATGTGACCCTGTTGAACTATATAAAAACTGGCCTTGTAACTTATAGCGACAGAACTCAGAAGAGATAACACGAGAACAATAGCTACAAACTTACAACGTAGCGCTTTTACTACTGTACTCTGTCTCAGAATAATCGGCCGCAGGAGTGGGAGCTACGAGCCGAAGCCTGAGCTCGAACCTCGAGCAGGTGACGCCATCGCGCGACGGAAGGAACACGCAGCGTAGGGACACAACCATTCGCACGACGGCGCTCTCAATTGGCTAACGTTTATACGTTAACGCTAACTTCCGGTACCTTAGCTTACGCCGTCTTTCGCGCGGTCGTGCGTGGTTGCGTGCGGTTCCACCATGCAATGCGGTGGTACCTGTGTCAAAGGGTACATACACGACTCTCTGTTTTATGGAGGAGTGTAATTGGTCTTCCTTGTCACTGCAGACTCGCAGACAATGTGAAAGACGGAGCAACAGAGTAGCTCTTAATGTCGGCGTCTTTATAGCCCAAATTAGTTCTTTGAAGGCCATGCGTGGAGGAGTGCGTTTAAAGCGTGTCTCTCGGGTGGGTACATTTCTTCGACCAGAAGACTGTCTTCACATGCTAACCTCCCTAATGCACGGCCCAACGTTTCTTTTAAGTTTGTTTTTTGTTTGTTGTCGTACATTGAAGAGGGAATAGGGACATTGGTAGCCGCGATGCGCCTTTGTCACAAAGGAAAACGGCGCAAGCGGCGCCTTTTCATCATTAATGTGCCGCTTTTCCTGCGGTGTCCCGAATCGCATAAATTAGCAACGCTGACACCCGAGGAAGATCGCTGCCGGTAACGGGCGGGGTGTCGCGAACACCTTCCGTGCGTATATGTATGCGGTTCGCGTCTATGGTTTGCGTATAAAGTTGACTGCTTCTGGCCTGGTGTCAATACACCGGCCGCCATTGCCAATGTGGGCTAAAGTCATTTCTATACCACGCGATTATCGAACGCGTGACCCAAACGCCCCCCAAAAAACGGGCATTACTGTCAAGGTTGCTCGTGTAGTCCACCTCTCCTCAAGACAGGCGAGCGTAGAGGCAAAGCGCATCGGTTTAAACCGCGACTAATGATCGTGCGGGGAGTAACGCTATGCCGCCTTGCGATCGAGGGCGTCCCCATCGATTCGCGGTACGCGTCCCGTCGAAGCGAAACACTTCGGACTTTGACAACTCGCATTTGCCTGTGTTTCTGAGTCATCGCATGCTTCTACCGCAGGTTTGACCTGCATGCAGATATAATGATGCCTCTAGTATAGTACATCTATCGGCTGGCTAATGACGGATTGCCTTCATTGCTGCCTATCATTTTAGCCAATCAGTGGGAAAAGGTGCTTAGATTTCAAAACCATCATGTGATGTCACTGCACAGGTACAGTCATTATCATACTTGACCAGAACACGCCTTAAGAGCCTTCTTGCTTCTCCAGCGGAGAATGCTGCTGATTTCAGGTTGGGGTGGGTTGAATGTGGTAGCTTGATGCATATAAATTCCGAAGCATTTGATTTTTGATCCATACAGCTCGTATTTGTTAAGGATCTGTCTCCATCTTTAGATCTGTCTGTCTCCGTCCTGCATTTGTATCCATCGCTGTAGATCTGTCTCCATTGTTCAGGTTAAGTCTGGCGGCGACTGTACAGCTCACGTGCTTTGCGCTGCGTTCATTTACTTTTTTTTTTTTACTTTTCCATTTTTTTTTTTCACGTAATCTGCGCAACGTCAGAAGTCGTTTCAACATTTCTAGCCACTTCTAGCCACATCTAACCGGTGTAGATTAACACACCGGTTATTATCACGCAGTCGTTTCCGGTTTGCAATCTCAACCTGCAGGTGTGGGGCTACGGGTTACGTCGTAATAGAGAGTTTTATATTAGGGGGACGCAAGCGTTGAGGCCCCCTAGTGCTGGGACCATGGTACTGCGCATGCGCAGACACCTGTGCGCATCTCTGTAATGACATTTTTTTTTTTTCGAAGTAATTTTCAACACCCGGCGTGGGCTTTACGTCACTCGAAATGCGTTAACTTTAGGCGTGACTCCCCGTACACCAGCTGCTTCCATGTACGCAGTGAAAGACCGGGCCAGCGCTCTAGATGTTCTCCTTTCACTCTGCGATCACTCTTGCTTCAGAAAAAGGCCTTGGCTGTGCAGATGTTGATGCGCGAATCGAGACTTGTGTTGTGCGGCAAACACCCAAATAGTGTTGTCTAGAGTAACAATCATGTGAGAAAAACAAAAGCTAGTTAGAAAAAAGAACGATGACTTATCGAAGGAACGCGGAATGCTTCTGATTGCAACTTTTGCATAGTATGGGGAACTGGACGTGTGAAACTAAGAAGACCAGTCGCAGCGATACGTTTTACTTAAGATACTGGACTATGGTGAAAACAGGGAAAAACAGGGGAAAAAAAAGAACGCTGTTACATCAAACAGATGTTTTTGCCGTAGTTGTACTACTACGTCACGTCTGGATCCTTTTTTTTTTTTTCAGTGTAGAGAGGTTTTGCTGCAACGCCAACTGCAGAGGTTACTGCAGAGGTTTTACTGCAGCGCACAACAAAACAGGAACAAAAAACGAACAAACAAAAAACACACACCAGAACAATTGGCGTTTTCCTGTGCTTCTTTCTTCTTCTTCTTCTTCTTCTTCTTCTTCTTCTTCTTCTTCTTCTTCTTATTATTATTATTATTATTATTATTATTATTATTATTATTATTATTATTATTATTATTATTATTATTGTCGACGCCATTCAAATGCGCTAACCTTAGATTCCCGCTGACTGGAAAGTTCTTACCCCATTTATTTAGTTACACAAGGAAAGCTATTATCGAAAACCCTGTTGATGTTTCTAGTCCGCTTCTTTTCTTCTATCCTTCTTCAATTTACGAGGGCGCATTCTAACGATCGGTTACGTCAGTCGATGTGTAACCTAAGTGCAACCTTTTCCGGACACGTTCGTTTGTCACCGTATCGAATTCCATTCAGCTAACCTCTTGGCTATCGTGGTTCCCTTAATAAACGGGGTCACCGAACACGGCAGCTGGAATGTTTCTCAGGCATGTCGCCGCTTCGAAATCGGGCAGAGACGCCGTTAATAAACATGCGGTGATTTCTATTTCTCCGGATTCCCACAACTTTGCGGGAAGAATTGGACCGCGTACTAATTTAGGAGAAATCTCTTCTTTCCGAATTCGCTCTCGCCACCATCGCGCCCTTTGTGGTGTTAATGGAGCGAGCCAGCCTACTTCAATACACGTACCTTCCGAAAAAAAAAAAAGAAGAAGAAAGAATGAATGAAAAGGGAGCAAGCAATTTCAGTCATTACTGGTACTCACATCTTTCATGTGTTCTGTTCAATCTGCAAGTGTCAGAAGTATAAGCGCAATGCATGAATTGTATGCCTGACCTGAAAGAGAGAAGCTATTCTCCACATTTTTTAAGCTCTCCGTGCTCCTTGTGTTTAGCGACGCGGCCCCGAAGTTTATTCCTTTACCTCCAAAACGGTACACTAAAAACAATACAATCAATGCTTGTGAGCCAGAAGAAGAAGCGGATATGAGGGGCTGTATTTTTTGTTAGTCACAACCGTACGAAGTAACAGACAGGGAAGCCAGTGAAAACAGAGAGGAAAATAATTGTTACGTTTAATTGAAATGTACAAATAATTAGTTAAAGGTACATGGAAGTGGACGAAAAGATGACTTGCCGCAAAGGTATCTCTGGCAAGTTATCTTTTCGCCCACTTTCATTTCTCTCTACCTACTTATTCGTACCGTTCAATTAAACATAACCCCCTATACTGGCACTAGCTTCAATCTTTGTTGCTTCCTAACATATTTTATAGCCACGTACATCTTGAAATAAACATCGGACATCTATTCTGATGATGCGCTGTATTGCATAATAACTTTAGAAGGAGGGGGTGGGGGGCTATTTGACAGCCGATTATTACACGACACAGTTAAGAAATGTACGGTACCCTTTCTCTTATAACCGGGCGCATCTTCGAACCTTGCTTTGTGCATATGACATGTGGCCCTGCCAAGTCAACACGTTGTCGTTTACAGGACCCAGAAAGAGAGTGTCGTTGGTAGGCAAGTCCTCTTATTGTTAGTGTCGTTCAACTCAAGAACTGTGGCATACAGCACGCGAAATGGCGGTAAGCACCGGTACCGATCACTGGAGATTCTTATTAAAGAGAACTAATTTGAATTTCTCTCCAGCCTTGGAACAATACCATGCTTTGGCTCAGCGCAAAACGCCTTGATTCTCGTCTTTCGTCGCATACTGAGCTATATACCTTTCTCAATTAAGTAAACGAAAATGACGTCGTCACGGTCATTCAATCTTACAATGTATGTTTGCTTGTTGCTCCATTAACTTTCAGCCTTAATCGAGAAAAAGTTTGGGTCCCATTTCGTTCGCCATGTGCTTCTGGATTGCGAAACGGTTCGCCGTTCGTGCTATTGCGAAAGCATAGGGCAGAGGTCTTGGTTTCCCAATCCCTTTCCGTTGTACCACAATCTGTTTCTCACGGTAATAAGGTGGCCGAGTAGTTATGGATTCGAAATTTTATATCCGCGATCTTCGCTGCCGTCGCCAGCGTAGGCCGGCCGTTGTTTACTGTGGCTCTTGGAGCTTTTACATTTATCGCGCTTCTTTTCGGACACTTTATGACTGATTCAGCGAAGAGATAGTCTTCATTCCTGTCATTCGTGTTTCTATTTTTTTGTGTGTCATAAACAGCTTTTTTTTTTCGTTTAGCTTCTGAAACCGTGCTTTTGTGGTTTATGCCCGAGATCGTTACGAAGCTTTGACGTCCCCAGTCCTGTCAATTTGACGCATGCCTAAGGAGTAAGAGAAGTGTTTCTGGAAGCACAGTATCGCTGTTTCTTGGCGTTGGCACACGGAAACGCGAAGCAACGCCCCGCTTGGTGGCTTAGTGGCTATGTGGCGTGGTGCCGACAGTCACGAGGTCGCGCGTCTGATTCCCAACCACGGCGGCCGCATCTCGGTGAGGGCGAAATGCAAAAACGCTCGTGTAGCGAGCATTGGGTGCATGTTAAAGAATACCATGTGGTCACAAATATTCCGCAGTTCCCCCCCCCCCCCCCCCCCATTACGGTGTGCCTCATAATCAGATCGTGGTCTTAACATGTGAGACCCCGTTATTTAATTTATTTGATTAAAACGCAAAATAAACGAGTATTGCGCCTGGTTGCATGATGGCCCCAACGTCACGCCGATAATGCTTTATGAATACGAATACTAGCTATTACGGCTTCATTTTTTTATGTTTCTGAAGAGCGCAGGCATGTTAACTGTTATAGCGTTCCATCTTGCGTGTTCCGTTGAACAAGGTGATCGGTGACGTTTAAAACGTCTTTCTCTTCAAGTTGTTTTCTGAATCCCAGTGACTTCACGTGCAATCACGTGATCGAAATGCCTACAAAAATGTACAAGTTAATTTTTTTTTACAATACAGAACTGCTATAATTTGAAAATATGAGGATTTCATTAGCGCATTATGAGAACGTTGCACGCACCAGTCAAGCGCTGTCATGTGTGTAACACTGCAAAAACGTTGCTTCACGCGCCGCCTCGAGTTCTTCGCGAATTCGAGTTAAGAAACCACTTACCGAACTTTTTGCCGTTGATTTCTGTTTATTGACGTTGAAGAAACAGCTTCGCGTGAATAATGTTAGACGCAGACACGTGCATGGGTCTTGTGAGAATGTCTTAAATTAATACTCTTCTAATTAGAAGCATTTAAACAAAATATTTCCCATTTAAGTGTTAAGTGTCTCTTGGATATTTATTTATTTATTTAGCCAAGAGGACTTCATATCGAAAGAGCACGCATTTTTCAGCCATGCGCTGGCAGTTATGGACTGAAAGTGTTAATTGTTGCCCCAGAGAGCACACCGGTAGGGCCGGTTTTGCTCGCAAGGGCATGTCTCGATGCAAGTCCGGTCGAGGCAAAACCATTTGTTTTCGAGGAATAAATAAATAAACAACTAAATAACCGGAGGTCATTGCGGGCCTTGTTTGCCCGAGAAACCAGTGAAAGCGCTCAAAGAGGCCGTGCTGAAATCGTCGCAAAGAATTATTTTGTTTTTGTTGTTGCTTAATCAAGCACCTGTCGGTCCTCGTCATTTGACCTTCTCGAATCCCATCCACGGTGTTTTCTATCGTTGCGCGGGAAAACGCTGATGTCTGCGCGCATGATTAAGCGGGTGCCGCGCGCCCTTTTTTTATTATTTCTGACACGCGCTTCGGCTGCGTAGCCCTTTGATGCCGCGCACCGCTTCCTCCTCTCCACTTCGCCTCGAACTTTCCCGTTTTGTTTCGTAGCAAATGATCGGTACATAAATCGCTCGCGAATCGTTTCCATGGGCCGCGTTCTGAGCGTTTGTTTGTTTGTTTGTTTGTTTGTTTGTTTGTTTGCATACTGATTCGTTCGCAATTCTGCGCGCGTGTTTGCCTGGTGCGTAATGCTACAGCCTATTTCATCTTCCCTTTTTATCTGGGAGCTGAAGGGGAAAATAAGGATCAGGAAGAAAGGGAAGGGAGTGAAACGGGGAAGACAGGCATAACTTGAACCTCCGACTCTGGAAAAAAAAACAGAAGAAAAAAAAAACTGAAAAAAGGGAGCGTTTCGCGCGTGGAGGATTTCGATCGTTCTCGAGAGGAGTAATGGCGTGTGTTTCCTGCCGTGGAAAACACACGGCTCGGGCAGACATCGCGAGTGTATCGTTAAATGGGGTCGCCGATAAGGTGCCTGAAAAGGGTTCTCCCGAAACAAGGACGTCGCTCAACCTGTTTTTGTTTCTCGAGCCTCCAGTTTTCCCGTGAGTGGAGCGCGCGTTATTATTACATTTTCGGGCGACTCGTCGTCGATGCAACGGCCCAAGTCGTCGCAGCGCTTTTAAAGGAGAGGAAGGAAGATGGGGGGAAAGGGTTGTCTGTCGGTGCAGCACCGCCAGGCGACGACCGTGGAAGCTCGTGCGATTCACTTTCAGATCGCGCTCGAGATCGCGCCGCTTGTCCGTGCTTGCCTGCCTGCTTGCTTGGCCGGAGAATCGCCGGCACTATACAACTTGAGTGCCGGTATAGATCTCCCAGCCGGAGCGCGGTGCGTGGTTTGAATTTTGCAAGGTCCTCTCACGCAACTGCCTTCTCGCGCCGCTGTGTACTCTCTCCCCTGCCGATGCCACCGCCTCTGTGCAGTTCCTCCTCTCTCATCCAGTACAGATTGTTAAATGCGTTCGAGTCGGGGGATCGGTAGAGCACGTACGAGATCTTCATTTCTCTGCCGCCGAGTTACGGCTGTGTTCTTCTCTCTCTCTCTCTCTCTGAGTTGGTGTCTGTTTTTGTATTTGTTTTTGTTGTTGTTTTTTTCCCACTCCCTGCTGCTCTTTTTGAACCGGCGGAACGAGTGTCACCGCCGTTCCCCGTTATATACTTTGTTGCTATGGTATATACTTGTATACTTTTGCTTACTTCGCTACCTGTTAGATACTTAGTTATATACTTTGTTGTCGTCTACGATGCGTTAGTGGCGGTAACAAAATGTGAGGTGCGCGCCTCGATCTGGCCTGTAGAGCTGACGTGGCGTTCTGCCCTCCCTTGATGGCGACTTTTCTTCAGTGGCACATTTACATAGATACTGTCAAGACAGGCGCGTGAGAGGAATGCAGCACGTTTTCGCCTGTCATTTCAACTTCTGCTCTGTCCCTCCCCCCTTTTCTTCTTCTTCTTTTTTTTTCGCGTTGCGTTTACGCTTCTATAACCGGAGCTTAAATTTGCCGCTCGGAATGACCCGACGTAGCGTTAAACGGACAGGCACGCTGCTGCCATGCTGTGAAGTATTTTGCCCCTGTGAGAGACGAAGCGAAAGTGCAGATTTGAAGGTGCTGAAAGGCACTCGTATTTCGAGATTCCAGTATTATTTCTGTCGCGTGCTGACTCCTTGATTCACTGATCGATTTCTTGCTGCGGCTTAATTTCACCTACACGGGCTTTTTCTTTAACGCGCACCACTGTTTCTGACACGCGAACGTCTCTGACCACGCATCTAATCGGGGTCGTGACGCAGTTGTTCATATTGCCCATTTCGCAAGTTGGCGAGTCGTTTCTTCAGTACCCGACTATAGAAATTCCTAATCGCTTCTATGCCTCCATGCAGACTTATTTCACTGCTACCACCATCCTTTATTGCTCCTCCACATTATCCTTTCCTATGCGTTACCCTCTCCCTGCAGGATGGACCGCCCTGGTTAGGGCCGCGTTTCTCAAATCCTGCAAAGAATTTACCTCTCTCACACTGGAATCACCTAAACACTCTACGAGAGCCTATGGATAGGTAGGCTGTGTGTTTCTGAATGATGAATAATGAAGGCACGCTCGTGAAAAAAAAAAAAAAGTTTGTCTCGCAACCATCCGTGCTCCAGCAAAAACAAAGTATACCCCCGTTAACCTCGCTCAGCATTCGCGCTGGCACACACTTCCGCACCTCCTTACCGTCTCTATAGTGCGTATAAGCGTGCTTTAAATTTCAAAACCCACTCGATAGTGCCAAAACACCGAGGCGAGAGGTCCGAGTTCCGAGCTCACCGCCGCCGAAGCTGCGCCCACTTGAACCGAGAAAGAACCCTTTCACGGTCTCGGCGATGCCCCAGTTATATATAGAGAGCCGGGTTGGCGTATTTACGCGCTCGGAAGAATACCGCACTACACCTGAACCGCAACGGAATTCTGCGTCGCCGATTCTTCGCGTCAAAAGAAAAACTCGACAATGTATATAGCCCAGCGTATACGAACGGTTCCTCACCTCGCAGTCGCCGCCACCCGCAACCTCAACCGTGGGCGGAGCATTGTGCGCGGTTTTTCGTTCCATGCCGTTACTTCTATACGCGTTACGGCGCTCGCTGAACGGCGAAGAATTTAGCCGCGTTTTATTTTTTCCCTCTTTCTTTCTCCCTCCCTCCCTCTCGCTACTTCCTCCTTCTCCTCCATTGTCCGGAACTCCATTTTTCGGCGGCCCTTTTTCGACGTGTCAAATGCATTCGCCGCGTTTTCCGCCGCGATTTCGCCTTTTGCTTCGCCAAATGTGTGAGAGGAGTTCAACTGTTAAACTCGTTATTTATTATTCGGGCCCCGGCGCGCCGCAAAAGCACGAGAAAGAAGGAATCGAACGAAACTTTGGCAAGTCGCTGAACAACCGCCGGGGGCGATTGTGCGCGAAGTCAGTGTTTATCTATTAAAAAAATATATTTATTGTTATATACGTATTTCTCGATGGGTGTCTGTTGTCTTTTTCTCTGCCTTTCTGTTCAGTCCTCCGGTAATAAACACAGAAAGCGCGAGACAATAGGGACGTCTATATAGATACCAGAATTTGTGTGCGAATTTGTACATTTCAATGTGTTTCAGGTTTATCGTGCCGGGTGTGCGAGTATCGACTCTCCTTGCGGTAACAGTCATTTACTCCTTGTTGTAACAGATCGAAAAGGAAAGATCGTTGAATCCCAACCTTCTCTTCATTTCTTTATCTCTTTTCAATAAGGACGTATTTCTCTCTCTCTCTCTATTTAATTCTTTAGCTCCTAGTGGAGATTGTGCGCACGTTCTATTACCTTCACGCCAAACCCGCAAGATTGCAGAGATTAACTGTAAGATATATTACTGGTGCGATTGAAATTCCGCGAGTCGTGGAGACAGCTTTGGCATTCGTCTCATTTGACTTCCACCTGCTTCCAGTGTGCGGTAAAGTACGATAACGCGCTTATTTCTTATTAACTATCGAAACGTAAAAAAAAAGAAAGAAAAAAGAAATACATCTTCCGCGACCGGCGTGCCAGTCGAGAGTCAACTCTGTAATCCACGAAACGCAAACCTCCGAGCCCGGGTTGGAGGAGCGAAAATAACGCCATGGGCGCACCGTGGAGGACGCGCATACCGCAGGGGCCCCCGGAAATCAGCGCCGTCGCATGCCGTGAACGGTGCGCGTCGACCGCACTGCGTGTACCGTTACGTATACGGTCCGATGGGCAGCGTGACGGGCCCTATCGCGGTTTTTCGCGTCCCGATTTAATTTCGATGCGACGCACCGCGCTGCCAATGGATTCTCTCCCCTTTCAGGGACATTTCGCGAGAACGCTTGTCACCGCACCCCGTGCGCGACAAAGTTGACACCCTCCTCGCCCCTCGCTTACCTTCCACTGAAGGGGGAGAGGGAGTGAAAATAAAAGAGGAGCTCTAACTCCATTTCAATAGAGTTGGAAGGCGGTGATGGGGCTTAGAATCAGGGGGAGAGGAGGAGGAGGGGGCAGCCGGAGGAGGGCGAGCGATTGGCATCGATTCTCATTGAAATGCTCGACTGTAGTAGAATCGATTCGCTTTTGCATCATCAGTCGGCCTTATTTACCCTGTACGGTCACAGAGACGAACCGTGCCGCCGTGACCCGCCCCGTCCGTTGCGCCAGTCCGATCCGGAGCCGTCGTGTTATTGACGAACCCCGTATTACCTGCTGGCGCTACTAAAAATACGCGATCACGGCGTGCGACATGCGCCCCTTTGAGCCCCCCTCCCCCCCTCTCCAACATTGTTTGAGAAAGCGGTGTGTGTCCCAAGCTGAATAGATCGGGCACGTGGTTCCTATTAGGCGCTGCTGATGAGGCCGTGGTACATGCTGTAAACATTTGGAGAGCGTGTCACGTTTTGTGATAGCTGCGGGCCATGCGCTGACGGGGACGCTTGAAATGCAAAAACAAAAAACAAAAACAAAAAAAAAAAACACCACATCTGGCCGCAGGAATGGAACGATATCTGGCAGCGCTCATTTTCATCATAGTACCGCGGAATATGGCAGCACATAGAACATTAGGTTTATCAGGAGCCGGCCGGTTGTGCATTATGAAAAGCAGCTGTATAGTGCTAGAGATCTTTTTTTTTTTTTTTGAAGAAAGACTTGCTTGATAGAGTAGCGATCATGAAATGACGACATGCTGCCCACGATTAGTGATGTACGCTGCTGCAATTATTTTTACTGTACCGAGTTCCCAGTTAGCACATGCGACATCTGATGGGGCAATTGTCATTGGAAGCGCTAGTATACGGCATTGCAACCACATGCGCCCACGCGAGCGCCCACGCGTATATGACATCACAGGCACTCGTTGACACGTGCTCTTAGCGACGACTCAAAAGACGCGAATAAATAACGAGGTATCAGGAAGACAAATACAGGGGACGTGTTTTTTTTCGGAGTTTTGGGGATTCATCGTGTCCTTTAATGTATAGGTAGCGCGCAACGACATGACGGGATGCCTATATATAGAGGATTTTATATTCAATTTATGGTCGCCGCCATCTCGGGCTGTTACACAAACAATTTCCTAAGTTTTATGAGAAGTTAAGTCACGTAACATGGCCATGAAACGCTGAACGCATTTATACAACTGTTTTCGATCATGCTTGCGAATCGACTGTACTAACGTACACTTCGTTGTTAAAAACAGATAACAGCAGCCTTAACAGCCCAAGATGGTGATACCTATATACGCTTCCGTAAAAAAAATTACTCCATCTCCCGCTAAAGGGAACCATGTGTGGATGCGAAGCAGCGGGTAGATGGTTAGCTTAAGCGGGAGATGGTTTCGCGGCAGCGACCCGAGCGCTCATCGCGGCGCTGCACAGGAGAGAGAATGAGGCGCGCGCGCTCCGTCATTTTCATACCGCGGAACTACCGTGGCGCCCCCAGCGGAGTATGCAGCGGTCGCACCACCTGTCGTGCGCGCCGCTCCGGATTCCTAGAGGAGAGAAAGGGGGGAGCGTAGGAGAGGAGAGAGAGGGGAGGGACGCGCATGCGCTGTGGGGTGTGGGACGCGGGCGCCGCTCCGTACAGTAGAGGATTCCTAGAGGAGAGAGAGGGGGAGAGGACGCGCATGCGCTGTGGGGGTGTGGGACGCCGCGGGACGCAGGACGTGCAAAGCCCCCGCATAAGCTGCTTCGCATCTAATAGTCTATAAGACGCGTGAGAGTATGGCCATGCCTGTAGAGAACCAGATGACATCAGCAGCCAGAGTTCAACCGCACCATCACGGGACAGCGGCGAAGGCAGGCATTCCAGCTCAAGCCGGGCGACGGTTATGCGTACACACAGAAGAGCTCGGCAAACTGCCCGTGCGCTCTTGCTCGGCCGACGCGTGACGCTTCGGCGTGACCGGCACGTTTGTACGGCGCTTATCAGCGTCTGCCAGCGCCGAGACCGCGCACGTTAAGCGTGAGCACGACCGCGGCGTCTGTCGACGGAAAGAGGCGGGCCACTCCCCCGCTGCACACAACAGGGCGGCCCTTTCGGGGGTGCGACATGGAAGCACACGCTGTCGGCGACAGGTGTAACGACAGCGCGCTTCCGCGATCAGGTGCCGGCAGTCGACACCTGCTTTGACTAAACGCGGCAAGCGGCGCGTAATGACGTGTAGGTGCCGGCGCAACGCATTGCTCCAGCTGTCGCGCGCGCGGCAGTTGTTGTGTTTTGCTTCTCGCGCGCTTTTTTTTTTTTTTTTTCCCAGGAGTGGCGACGCGTGTTGTGTGTACGATCGTGTGTTTTGCCGTTTGCGCGTGCGCAGTGCCGGCCGGCCGGCCGGCCTTCGTTGTACTCTTTTCCCGTTGACCGGCGTGCACGCGCCAGCCGCGATGACGTGCGTCGGTCATTTGCCGATCGGATCTGTCGCTGCGGTCGCGTTCCCGAGGGTGTGCTTTTCGGGTGGTGACGCTCTGGATGTGACGTACGTGCGCGTTTCTGTCCTGATCCCTCATTTTATACTCATGTGTCCTAGACGCGACACACGCGTACGGAGGTTGGTAATCTGCGCAGTGGGCACCGGCCCCGGGCTAATTTTCTACGCGGCTGCAGTGTTCAGAGTTTGTATCCGACATGATCCATGCTTATAGTAGACGTGATGTGTACCTCATCTCTTTTGAGACAGTTCGTGCGGTGGACGAGTCTTAGTATGACGTAGAGAGGGGAATTAATACTCCGCCGTCCCCTGACGAAACGTTCCCGAATAAACAACCGCCAACGCTTGCACGGTCGCACGAACTCCTGCGATCATTACCGCGAACGATAGTAGTCCAATTGGTTGTCGGTCTGTATGGGTCACTTTTATTTGTGCTTGGCGAGACATGCGAGAAATGAACTGCCCCAAGCGATCGTGTTGCCTTATTTCGGCCATGACGCTTGAGCAACACGCACACGCCATATATGACTGCGGCCTTTTATTTGATGGACGAGGGAAACGCAAAATAGCTCAAGGTGCGTCATTTTTCCTCGAAAATTGGTCCGCTGCTTTACGTACATGCGCACAGTCGGTGTCCTTTTGAATGTGACTGCGCGAGCTCCAAATGTATCTTCATTGGGGCGGAAGGGTGAACAATTAAGCGACCTTTTCTCGTATATTATATGTGCGTTCCAATATTTGTCTTCCAGACTGGAAGCGACTGAATAAAGGAAGCTTTAATCGGCAATTTCGCGCTCACCTTCAGAATGACGCCGACTGTATATGCGACCGACAACCAATCTGCGTAACTTGCGTCAACCCCGCCAACAAAACCAGGTTTTGCTTGAGTTCTCATTCTAATGGTCTTCACGCTGTGTCAACGGCGCTAAACTCGCATGCGTCGCTGCGTTTACCTCGCTTTTCCTTAGCCCCCTTCGCCGAAAAACGGCAAACTCGTTAACACGACAGCAGGAAGCGCAATGCCGCTTCGCCCTGGAGCTGAGATCGTGGAGGGAGAGGGGGTGGTTCATGTGTCACTTTGAACCAACACAGACGACGTTATCTCTTTAGAAAAACGGACCACGGGGATGAACCGTTTCTTCTTTCTTTTACTTTGTTTTAGGGTAAGGGACAGCACCAGAGCTGTGCAATTCTCCCGACAGCGCGCGCATTACGCGCCCTAACCGTCCCAACGTCAAGAAGGGTGCACAAAGAGGCGCTCTGTTTTTCGGGCCGCTCGTCCCACGGCCCGAGTGCGCGCTTTGTCCCCAACTCGGAACCGGAACGTGCGAGCGCCCCAGCAGCCGGGCGAGAGCGCGCGCTATCGCACGTACCGCTACCTGCTTGCCTGCTACACACGGCTTGGCTCTCCGGCGGCCGATATCTCCGGCTCGCTTATACGGCGGGGGCACATGGCGCTCGTTGTCGGATAACTCCCGCGGTTCCCAGGTGCCTGGTATGTAGATATATACACAAACACGGCTGTGTATAGCATACGTGTCGTGTCGTCAGTGGCGAGATGCGAGCGGCGTCGTCCTGCCTCGCGAGCCTGTCACGTATAGTACAGCGCCATGCGGAGAAGCCGGACCTGGCTGTGCGCGAATCTGGCGGAAGTGGTGCGTGCGCGTACGTACGCGAGCGATCCTTTTGTCTCGGTCACTTCTCCGCGCGACCTCCTTTTTTTTTTCTTTTTTTTAATATACCGAGGAAACTTAATCGCATGTCGAGCTGGCGGGCCGACGGAGAGCGTCCACGTTTGTTCGTATGCGCGCGTTTCCGTGGAACCCTACAAAGTGGCGCTATGCGGTTGGTGTTAGTTCATCCGTGCCGAGAGCGACGTGAAGCCGTGGCCGGAGAGCTGTCTCGTGTGGTGCAGGGGGAAGGAGGGTCTGCACCTGGGGGCGAGAGAGACGTTTTAGGTGGAGGAAGAGAGGAGGAAAGAGGTGACAGAGGAGGGCACAGTCGTTGCCTTCCCCCTTGATGACACGGCACGCGCACCCGTCTAGCCGTCGTATAACAACGGCCACAGGTCTGGCGTTGGCATTATGCGCGCTCGCGTCGGCGCTCGGACGCCGTCGCTTTGATTAGGCACGCGTTGGAACTGAGCGTGCGGAATGCGTCAGGCACGTGGGCCGAACGCCGGTTGCCGAGGCCTTGGGGAGGGTTCAGTCCGAGCGCGCGCATCATAATCGTGCCATCGTCGTCGTGTACGCGTTTTGAGTGGGGACCGGACCAAGAAACTCGAGGAGGGAGTCAGGAACGGGACAGGGAGGGGGGGCGACATTGTGTAACGACGTCGCCGGCGCCGTAGCAAAGCGCCTATAAATGACGCTCCGTCCGTCGAGCATTTAGAAGAGCGTGCTCGTGTCAGCCGGAATCTGCAGAAATATAGACCGAGAGAAAGCGCTGTCCTTTTGTTCTCAGTGATCATCAGGATTGTATATAAACTTATACACCTGCATGGCTTTCTGGGCTGCCACATTCCGAGCTCGTAGGTGCACTTTTTGTTACTGAACTATATTGAACATTATTTGACTGAGTTTGGCACAATGACCAGGCGATGTTATTACGAACACAGCCAAATTCCGCCACGCTGGCGTTTTCAGGCAACTATACAAGGCGTGGCCGCCCTGTGAGCCAATCGGAGATGACAAGATGGTCGATTCGACAATAGGGTGATCTTCGGTGGTGGCCAAAGTGCCACCACAGGTTTCTTGTGAGCGTATGTAACCTTTAGCGTCACAAATATGTCCAGGTGAATGTGGTTTCTCCCGTCGCTCTTGTAATGCCCGCCTCAATAGGCGCATGTTTTCGGATCGTTGTTCATTCATTGCACGTGGTTGTGCAGGCTTGCGCTTCGTTCTTAAATTTGTTACAAAGTTCCTTTGTGGAGTCGTTAATTCTAGGCCACATTGCCTACTTCTGAGTTACTGGAATAGCTGTGCCAGTGGAAGATCGCATTGTACTTTCGAAAGAGAACATTAAACAAAGTTGACGCTCGTAGCTTGAAGGGCGACGATTTACTCGGAAGAAGAGGACGCGAGATACGCCCGGCAGCTCCAGCAGTGCAGGCGAGGGCGCACAAAATAAATCATGAGTGAATCACTTGACGCTAACGACCAGCACTTGCACCCGGCGAGCAAGAGATCTGTTGGGGCGAGTTGGCGCCTTCGCCAGTTAAGCACGGATGGAAGTTTGTGTGCACGCCCTCTGTCCAGCAGGCGGCGCTGAGGTACTTATATAGGTCATGGTGAGGAGAAAACGCTATTATTTTCTTTGGGTACTTCCAGTCATCGCTGTGTTCCTTCTTTTAACCTCTTAGTGCCTGCTTTCTTTTTTTTTTTTTCACCCGAAGTAAATGAGTTGAACTGCACCTACAGTTACTTTTATGTAAGGTAAGAGCACCCAAAATGAGTTTCTTGCTGTAAATCTTGCTACTTCAAAAGGAACTTTCTGTGCGAAAACAAGAACTATCCTTATATCCGCACTTTTTTTCAGAGAATCTTCCTTTGAATTGAAGGCGAACCGTATCGCATCTTATGGCAGCTGATGAAACATCTGGTACTGCGGAGACTGCTCAGAAATTTATGCGCCTGTTTGGACGCAGCTGCATTTGTGTCATGAAACAACGTTCCGCGTGCGCAGAGCGTTGTTTTCCCAAGTCAGAAACGATGGCACGCCGATGTGTTTCATGAGTGCTCGTGACGTCGTCCGCATCCGGTTTTCTCTTCCGAGTCAGGAGCACAGAACAGACAATGCGGAGCAAAAGCGTCTGTGCGAAGCAGTTCTTGAGCGAGGAGCCGTGCCAACATCCTTCTCGAACGCGTATACCCTGTGCATGGGAGGTTGATTCATTTCGCGCGTGTACGGCACTACGCTTATTCAGGTCGACGCAAAATAACACGCACTCCCTGCCGCTCCCGTACTATGCTTCCATTCAAGCTACATTCGGGCCACGCTGGCGCGCAACCAGTGAGCAGCGTGCCCCGCATGTGGTGCTCGAACCGCGTACTATATACAAGTCAAGCCTTCCAGCCCTCTCGCGCAGTTTGTCTAAGCCAATTTCAATGTTTGCCCGCACCGTCACATGCCGGCCAGTGAGCGGGCTTCCCCGGCTTCTATCGCGGGGGCCCGGCTGAGATAAGGGTCTAAATAGCGCGAGGCGAACGCCCACGTCGTTGTTCTCCGGGTTGAAGGCGTTGTCCGTATGTTGCGTCGTTGATGTGTTTTTGGTCGACGACACAAGGGCGTCGTGATGTACGTGTGTCTCTGTCTGCCGGGGGAGCCCCGCGGTCTCTCTCACCCGCGCCTCCAATCTCCATTGACAATGAGGTTCGGGATCGCGGGTTAATTGCCCCCGGAGATGGCGTCGGCTTTCTCCACAGCGCGCGCGCGCGAGCCTGTGTACGCGATTGTGGGCACAACGGGCTCGCCTTCTTCGGCGTCGGCGCAACGCGGATCGGATGCCGGCCTCGCGTAGATAACATCGCGATGTCGGTCGCGTCAGCGCGCGCGCGCGCGGTTCATGCTCTATAGCACACCCCCCATGCCCGGCGGATGTGCCGAACCCTCTCGTTTTTCGGCGGCGCGGCCCCCCTTGTCAACGGATTGGCCCGGTGTTGCGGCCGGCTCTTGCATCCGTGCGACCGACTGGTGCTTCTACCATGCGGGCGATGGGGCGGCGAATGCGGTTCACCTGGCGTGTATAATTGCGATTTCGCGTTGCCTCCATCTTGCGCGGTTGTCATCTCTTGTTTATCTTTCCGACGTCTCCTCCGTCGAAAAGGTAGACCGCGTACACGCTTCAAATGCCGAAGACGCGGCGATGCTCATGGACTGGCGGTGGTGGTGGTGAGCTATAGCTTGTGTGGCAAACGTCTCGTATACTACGGGGACGTGCGGGTCGTCCCCGAAGAGGACGCCAAATTTGCGGCTGTCATTGGCGGTGCCTTTTCTACAAGCCCGAGCAGATATACTACGCTGTAATTTGCTGTGGGCCGTTGCGCAGGTTTCGGTTTGGCAAATGAAATCTTGCGCCATGATGGGCCGTGCGCACGACAAGAGGCTATCTGGGGACGTCTGCTGTTAAGGCTGCTGTCAGACCAGTCAAAGCTTTAGATCTGCGCTGTTTAGTTAACTGAGAGGAGTAACTTGGTTTAGTTTACTGCGCTTAGACGTTTCGGGGGTGACACCTTAAGTGGGGCCTAGAACACACGCAATCGTAAGAAGGGCTTGCAGGAGGCGAATCACCGCTTTAGCGAATTTAGCCCAACAACGCAGAAGTGGCGTAAGAGAAGATTCGCAGAGTCATTGATGGTGCGCTTCGGTGTATTTCTGTATGCAAAATAAAATACAGATTAGCCTGCAGTTAGCATTAGCCATTCAAGAAAAATAATCGCAATCGTTAGACTTCGAAACACGCAAGAAATATTTATGTGAACGTCCACAAGAATGCGAGCAGTGCTCATCTCAGCGTTGTCGAAAACCCGTGAGCAAGGGTGCATGCGAGAAAGGATAACAACAAAGGAATCCGTTGTGGGCAGTAGTAGGCATATGTCGTTCAGCCTCACATGGTACACATCGCGAGTGGTACAACGAATCGTACAAATGAACAGCGAATGGTACAAAAACAGGCTTAGTCGGTTCAAGAGAACTCCGATAAAAGTTTAAGCCACGCTTCATTTGAAACCATACGTTTACATCCGCATCAGTGACGTATTGCTGTCTTCGCATTTCCACCGATCTTCTGATTTGACAGGCCATTTCAAGCATTCCAGTTTCATTTTCCGCCCACGGAAGTTGCTTTGCCCAACTACGCCAGTGGTACGGTATTTTCTTGGCTTCGTTATCGTTCTCTTTCCTGTTTACCATTGTAAGAGCTTGATGTAAGGTGAGCGATGTTTGTCTGAGCTTAACGAGGTCGAGATCGTGAGAGACTTCAAATATCGTCGGTACAGTGTACACAAGACTTACAAGACTACAAAACATTAGAAGATGTCTAATTCACCCTGCCTATAAGCAATTCAAGGTTAAAAAGCGGCGAGGGAGAATAAAAATGAGGGGTCGGGGTGCTGCATTTCCTGGCACTGTAGTTTTAACTGCGGTTTCAAAGACCACCGCGTGGCAATTTCGAAACGAAGCGATATAATTGCTAATTAGCGTGGCTTCTACTTTTGAAGGGCGCTGGGTCTCGGTGACGGCACGCCTTGCCCACGTAAGTCGGGACGAGTACTTAGAATTAAAGGCGGGATAATTGGAGAGGGCGAAAATGTAGCCTGACCAAATGCGCGGCGTGTGCGTTTATTCTCCCCTGTATTGACGCAAATGAAAAGACGCCCCTGTTGAGTCAGAATACTCAGCTACCTTCTTGTTCGCATTGCATGCAGCCGCGGCGATTGCTAGGAAGACATGACTTCCTCTACCTTTCGCTCAACTTTCTCACGGAGCAACGTACTAGAGCGAGTGCAATCACGTTGATGCCTATACGGCGGATGTAAAAACGCTGCCTTTGGAAAAGAGATTGAAGGGATAGCTTCGGTGCTGCGTTTTGTCGCTCCATCGTGGCAGATAAGTGAACTGAACCGGAGAGCCGATTAAAAACTAAATCAACAAAATTGGCGCCGGTGGAGAAGCCGCGGGGACTGCTCTTTATTTCTCCCTTCAATGATCATCTCTCGAGTCTGCCTCGCTATAGAAAGAGAAGCCGCAATCAGGAATGGGCAAATAGCCGTCCGCGCAAAGGCACCAAAACCAGCTTTCTTGTTTCACAAGCACAATGGCTGTGCCGCGTCACTCGCGCCCTGACGAACGCAACACCCCCCCCTCCCGTCGTGGTTCGTCGTAAAAAGACGCCAAGGCAAACACTCGCCGACAATCGGGCCTGTCGGCCGCCGGGACGGCCGCCACCGCTGGAGCGACGAATGAGCGGGGCCGCCAAGAAAGAATGCGAGGAGCAATCAAACCGATTCGCGGGCCCGGACAAAGCTGCTGCAGCAGCGCCCCGCGGTAGATAGCGTCTCTTCTCATTTGGCCCGACCAGTTGCGACGACGATCCGGCCGCAGAAGAAGCGCCGGCAGCAGCAGCAGCGTTTTTAGCCGGGGGCATCGATAAATGGCGTGCATCCCGGGCAACACGAGCTGGCCCCGGCAAAGCCGCGGCCCTGCCACAGAGTGGTTCTGAATACGGCCCTTCGTCGCGAAGGCGGTTTTTGGAAAGGGAGGGAGGGGAGGTCCCTCTACGGAACATCGCCGCAGGGCTGGTCGGTTGCGTGCTTCGCCTTCAATTAGGGCTCGTACACCGTCCCCCCCCTCCTCCGAAAAAAGAAGCGACGACCTTCTTGCGGCGCGACCGGCGTCCCCGGTCAGCAGCTGCGGCGGGAGCACGAGGCAAGCTTGGTCGCGACCCGCACGACGACAGTGTCTGTGCGTGCGTGCGCAGTTCGGCCCTACTACTACTACTTCCTCCTCACCCACACCCCCTCCCCTTCCTTCTTCGACGACACACGGACGGTGGTGTCGCTCCTTGGCCACCGTGTCGTCGTCGCCGTCGTCTTTACCGGCTGGGACGATCTGCCATGATGTCGCCGAAAAGGAGGAAGGGCTCACGCGATCTCCTATGCGTGTAAGGGCGCACTCTCTCTCACCCTCTGCCTTGAACGCTGTGTACACGGTGTGCGTGCGTGGCTACTCGTCGAGGAGGGTGCTGGCGGCTACCGAGGCTTTCCCCTTCGTGTACTGATATCAAAATCGGGGAGGTGCCGGGTGCTCGCATAGACCTTGCCCCCCCTTGCTTGGCCAGTCGGCCGCCCGGTGCACGCCACCCTCACGAACAACTACCGCCGCGTGGCGGCGGCACGGAGAAGCTGTGGAAGGAGGCACTCACCGGTCCCCCCGTGTTCCTCGCTCGCTGTGCTTCTCTTGCTCCCGTGTTGACTACTCTCCCGTCATGCCGTATCCCTCTTCGTTGTCTCCGCTTTCTCTTCCCCTCCCAGAGTGTCCCGCGTTGTTTTACTCTTGTAGCTTTTCATCCGCGGCTGAAATTTGTATCGATTCTTGGGCCCCGACTCCGTTCAACCGTTTTATTTCTTATTCCCCTCACCAACTCGCTGTCTCATCAGGTTTGGAAGTAAACTCGTTCCGGGGGGGTTGCGCGGAAGGCCGAGCGGGCGTCGCGCTGACGCTGCCGCCGCTCGGGGGCCAGGAAGAGCACGCGCGGTTTATTTTGCATGCCGAACTGGTTTTGAGCCCCTTTCCCGAAGACGCGCCGCGGCCGGCTGCTGGTCAGGTAGATAGCGATTTCGGAAGATCAATGGACGGAGCCCCCTGGTGGCACTGCTCGGTCAGGGCATTTCGGATGAGCACCTCGGCGACTCCCTCTCGGCTATCTCGACTCGAGCATCATCTCGCGTTTGCTGGAAGCACGAGACCCGCGCGCCGGCTTTCGGTCTGCGGTTGACAGATTTCGCTCTCAAAAAGGGAGGACTTGGAGGAAGGAAAGGAGCCCATGAAGCGTGCGTGTGTCCGCACGCCGGCGGAAGGGTTCTCTTCGATGCGGTTGTCTGCTGGGCGTCCGGTGGCATCTTCATTTCGAGCTCTCAGAGGCTACTTTCAAATTTGAAAGTCGGCGGCGGCCGCGTGTGCAGTCATTCATTACGAACGGTCGACGAATATGCTCGTTCGTGGAGGCTCTGCGAGAGACGGTTCTGGCAGCAGACCGTCCACTTGCTCGGAGCGGAAGCAATTACGGTTCGTCAGCGGCGTTCCTTCTGCTATAATAGCGATGGCACGACTATATTATCGGGATCAAGCTGTCATTGAGTATCGTATCAAAAAAAAGTATTTCTTTTTATTGATTCTGTCTGACAACATATGATGCATGGAGCTGTTGTACTTGTAACCTCGCTTTCTTGTGTTCGTGCATCGAGGACGGCAGAAGCAGGGGAGATTTTTCCTTTCTCGGCAGGCCGCGCTGCCTGCGCCTCTCAATCTAAGTTTAACTACCACTGATGTGAATGTGTGTAATGTATATAGGTGTCTATATCGTAAACCTTGCATTCATCTGTTGATCTGATGTCATGTGTTCATGTGCCCTCGCTTTGGTAAGGGTGTATATTGCATTGCCATCCGTTTAAGGTGAAACGCTAGCATTTATGGCAGAGGGGGCCTAGTCACACGCTGTCATCTTTTTCCCTGCTCCTAAGTGGACCAATTGTAGCACACTCGCGAAAAAATGTATATACTTAATTTCAATTTACAGTGCTTAAAAAATTCCATGTATTGCAATCACTCGGAGATTCCTTATTGTAGTTGCGGAACTTTGTTTTATGTGCATCTCTCATAAGTTCACGATTTGCGTCGACTTTGACGCGCAACGTTGAAGTGGACACGACGGCTGTTTTTTTCGCGAGTTACCGAAGAAAGTACGGGTCATGTGACTCTGTGCTGGTAGAATTTGTAATTAAGCAAAGTCGCTGAGTTCACGCGCCGTTCAAACGTAGTGCATTTCCATGAAATTTTTTTGTGTTTGTGTGTGTGTGCGTTATCCGCCTTCTCAATATCAGGGAGAAAAGAAAGAAAGAAAGAAACAAAGAAAACATAAAATAAAAGAAAAGCACGAGAGAAATTGTAGCGTGTTTTCCTCCTCAGTGGGCTAACACGTTGTGTCAAAAGTCCCGTATAGACGAGGCGGAACACGACAAATGTCATCGCATCCCGAGCGCTCTCGGAGGCAAGACACTCCGAATGACTTGCTCCGTGTATGGAATCGAAAGAGCCGAGTCTTACAAGAGCGCACACACCTATGTCCACCCCACCACCGCCCTCATTTTTTTTTTTTATTCTTATGTGTGTCTTTATCGCTGTCTATGCTCGTGCTTGCCTTCTCGTCTCCTGGTCAGAAGCCTATAACATCCGCGGCTATCCGTGTTCTCTAGGCCGAACGTGTCTTGCGTTTGTTTGTTTGTTTGTTATTATTGTTATTATATTATTTTTGTCGGCGCCTTCGGAAAGACCTCTATACTGTCACCCTTCGAAGATGGAAGGAAAACTGATGGGACCGAATTTTATTACGCCGTCTCTCGGCGTCGGTCTCTTCTGGTAATAGCGTCTCGTCGCCATTTCTTGATTATCATTTCTTCTTTCTTTCCTTTTTTTTTACCGCTCGTGTCCCCTTCTCTATGGATCTCGAGCCTTCATCGTGGCGGAAATATCCGTTTCCGGTACTGGCCTATATAGAGCTAGCATGCTGCGAATGAAAGGCTGCAGGTCCGAAACGCTTGGAGGGTTCGAAAATGCGCCCCGCGGTAACAAATAGGCCCACGACTCCTCTCTCTCTCTCTCTTATAGCCTGGAAGTCGGGGTGCGTGTCGACACGCCGTGGAAGACACTCCCGCGGATTCGGCGATGGGCGAAGTATAACCGACGGGCAAGACAGACGTGATACATGTCGCCACTATACGGTTACCCGGCTATTCATGTTCGGTCGGCAAATTACGTCCATGTGGGAAAAGACTGGCAAGCTATTAGATGGCCGAGTCCAGTACATTGAGAGTGCTTAGTACGTGTGAGTCATTGGGAGAACTTTTTGTGTGTGTGTGCGTGTGTGTGTGTTTCGATATATTTCTTTAGCCATGCGCATTTCAAGGAATATCTGCTACGTCCGCACGATAGAAGCCCTCCAGGTTTTTAACGAAGGACCACGATTCTAATGATGATCTATATTCGGGAAGCGGCAGATCAAATGCCTATATATATAGGCATTTGATCTGCCACGGTGTAAATAAAAAGGGGAGCTGTGTGAATAAAAAAAAAACATAGAAGCTGAAGGAGATTACGATCTGCGATAGCGATCAGCAGTCCACACTTCGCATCTTCTTCCGTACACATTACTTAATAATAATAATAATAATAATAATAATAATAATAATAATAATAATAATAATAATAATAATAATAATAATAATAATAACTGCCCAATAGTCTATTGAAAGAGACGGTAAACAGAACATAACAGTGGCGACAAAATTTTTAAACTCGTAATTACAAAATAAGGGACAAACAATTGAACACGGCACAAGGGCTATCCAGTAAAGATTTTAATCGAAGTGCGCAGAAAAACAAGTCCAGCCGCTTGTTTACTGGTAAGGTTAGTCAGAGTAAGTAGCGACAGCGCATAGGCAAGAATATAACGTTCGGTTACAATGGTCACACATTAGAATACGTTGGCCCAATGTTGGTTCCACTTCCAGTGCTACCCGGGGGGTTGGGCCTTTCTGAAAGCAGGCAGACGAAAGTTTCTCATATAGAAAGACGCTTTCCACTTAAAACTCGGAACTTCACGAATAATCCCTGGTTGCTTGCACTGGAAGACATACATTCGCAAGCGAATTTTTGGATGCCATAGATGTCGTTTTTTTTTTTATCAGCTCAAAAAAGCGCGGAAGACTCGGGCAAGGAAGCAGAAGACGGCGACTCAAGCTCAGTTGTCCTTTTTTTTTTTTTCATGCCACTGGATGTACACAAACTGTGCCAGCATGCAACCAGAAATAAAGTACCACATTCCACGCGTGCGCGTCTCATCATGGATGCAATGCAATGCACTGGTAGAATCGCACGTATGGACGGCTCTGCCTTAAGGTATTTTAAGTTTTTTATGTCGATACAACTGTCTCAAACTGTTTCTCCCTAAGGCACATATCGAAACTGTATAATGGAAAACACTGAAAGTGCGTCAACAACTGAACACGCTGAACACACCTGCAGCGACCGGCAGAAGACACAAAAGGAAGACCGTTGCGTTCCCTCGTTTACCGTTCAGCGCGGACCTGCTTCTAATGTAATGAAAACACATGTCCTGCATGACGATCGCCCACTGTCAGACAGAGGGGAATGCCTAGAGTTTGCTTACACTTCGGATTACTCTGCGGGCCTCGCGGAGTGTTTGCGCAGGGACTTCTCCGATCGTGGCGAAGAAGATGCTGACGCTCGGCCCCGCCCTTGTTGTGATAGCCGGTATCAACGCGTTCGACACAAGGGAAACAACGGGGGCTTGTTTTGCTCGCCTTCTCCTCGGCTGTGGGAACTCGTGGCGTTTTTGTTGTTTTCGTTTCACGCGTGGAGAACGAATTAGTTAGACGTCATTGAGGCACCCATAATGTGCGAGGCAAATTAGGCCTCTGGAGACTAGTCTTGTCGTGTTTCTCCTGCATCCTTCGGCGTGTTTCTTAGTGGTAGTAGTAGTAGTAGTAGTAGTAGTAGTAGTAGTAGTAGTAGTAGTAAAACTTTATTATAATCAGAAACCGGACAGGCATGTTCCTTTCTCATATTTTTTTATGTGGCGAATAAGTGCTAGTTCATTATTCACTGGGATGTTGTTGTGAGTATGCATTCGTTAGCTTTATTTTTTTTTATTATGAAGCGAGATACAGACATATAGATATGAACGATTTCCCACTTGTACAAGAAGAGTCAAGCTAGCGAACTGACGGTTTTGATATAAGAAACTACTATTTAATGGCGTCCGACGTGAAGCGAGGTAATTAAGTGACAGGAACTTTACTTAATAAACTTACTGCTACTTATACAATAACCGTTACTTGCATTCATCTTCATAGCATCTAATAAACAGAAATTAGATGACCATAAAAGAAAAAACAACTTCTCGTCGGCTGGAGCTGCACCAACAGCCTCGTGCTCTATCGATATAACTATACGGCGACGAATGTCTCTCCGTGCACATTATTGCGTGCTTGTACGTGCGTGAACGTGAAAGCCTAGACCTGGAGGTGCTATGCTGCGTTATCGACACCGCTAACGCACTGGTGACAGTTGTGGACATTCAATAAAACGGCAATTGTCTCGCAGAACGTGGTATCGCAAAGCAGGCAGCTTCGGCAAACGTGGTGCATTGAGGGTGCCGGCTCATATATAAACACCTCTAGGCCACATAAAAATGCCCATTAAAGATCAAGATTTGATAAAGTGGGCACCGTTCAAAGTGCTTGAAATTGCTGGGCAAACCGAAGCACGCTGTTTCGGCTATCTGGCAGCTATATTGAGCTGGTCCAATAGTGCAGTTGCCTTGGCAGTTCAGGGAGATTTGTAGTGTTTTGCTCTTTCTGTACGCTTGTATTCTTATGAGTTTCGCTGTGAATGATAATAAAACAACTTTCCACGCTCATAAGTCAATATTTTTGGTTGTGAAACCCCTAGTGATGAATAGCCGAAGCCAGCAAATGCGCAAGTCCTTTACTGTAGAATAAACATAAATGAAAATTGGCAGACATGTTTTTTCGTCGTTGGCTTACTAGACGAAACTATATTGTGTCGATCTCGTATAAATGCGTTTCCGTTGATGGTTTAGAGACTCAAGACACGCGAGAAAGTGTTCGCCGTTTTTACCTAGACATGGTCTGTCCTATCGTGTGTGCGCGAGCTCACCGCGTCTTTCCCCCTCTCTCTATCTCATCTTTCTATTCCCTCTTTCCCATTCCCCATAGTAGAGTAGCCAACCAGACGCATTTCTGGTTAACATCTCTCTCTTCTCTCTCTCTCTTTCCTCCTCCTCCCTCGTCGTCGCAATACCCCCCCCCTTCCCGGCACTGGAGAAACCGTCCGCTTTGCTACGCAAAACGCTCGGCATCCCCTATCCTGCGCGCTGTATGGCGTGCGACCGACGCACTCCCTGACGTGCTCTCCCTTCGTATATCTGCCGACGCCGCGTCATTCAGCCGCGCGCGGCCCTATCCTGCACAGCTCGCACTTGTCTCCGACGCCGGTCTGAATGGATCCCCGCGGTCCCAAGTAGATCGAGAACACCGTGCTGAGGGCTCTCCAGTCCATCGACTCGTGCGTGTCAGTCTCCGCGCCGCGCTGCGCCTCGGACGTATCGGCGAGCCCCGCCGCAAAACCTATTCGCCTCCGATGCGCGTCCCATTGTCTCGGCGCTATTGACCACGCCGCAGAGCCGGGTAAAAAGGGCCGGCGTACAATACGGACCCCTCATTGTGTTCGCTCGTGTAAGCGGAGCATTGTCGCCGTCACCCGCGGAGCGCGCATCCCACCGTCGAGCTGGGCGTCCCTGGCCGATGCGAGCGAGGAGGGCGCCGGCGAGGAAGAGTGGATGGACGAAGGTGTACGCGCGGCGGTGGTGCAGTGTGCGCGCGTCTATGTATTTATGAGCGATCAGCCAAGGGTGAGAGAGGGAAAGAGGCCTGGACGCTAAGCGGCGCCGGGAGGGCCTTCGACCTCTTGACTCCTGGCGCTTGGCCTTTACGCACGAGGAAAGGCGGGCGCGCGCGCGCGCGCGGCTGTAGCGCAGTCGTACGGCAACGCGGTTCGCTTGTGAAACTTCCGGCGCGCTGACTCGGGCATCTCCGGGGCACGAGACCACGGCGGTGCACCTATACCGCGCGTGCTCGCGCAACCAACCGACCGACCGGCCCGGTCAGTGCCTGCCTTTTAAGGCCAGTGATCGCGCATTTGCTTTGCCGCCTTTTCTTTCTTTCTTCTTTTTTTTTTTACTTTATGTGCTTCTTTCTTCGCTCCGGTTATCCTCCGGTCAATGTGTTTGTTGGGTGTTTATTCTTTTCTTTCTATGCTTCGTTACGAACAGTCGTGTGAGGTTGTGACTCAGGCTGAACGGTGTGGTGTTCATGCACAGTCCGTGTTGGATTGAGCGATAGCGTGCCCTGATGCCCTTCGAAAGCTCACGCGGTTGTTCCTAAAGTGTTTGTGAAGCAGAGAGTGACTCGGTTAGAAGTAAACGAACGGCGCTGTAGTCACCTCCAGTGATTCATGCTTCGAAGGCTGCAAAATCTAAAGTGCAGCGCGAAAGTCTGTGCAGTTACGTCGTTGTGGATCACGAAGGATAATCCAGCGAGGCGAATAACTTTAGTGTATAATTATGCATATGGACTACTTGCTTTAGTCCAGTATATGTAAATGAAACAAAATGCGGGGAAATCAATCACGATAATGATAATAAACACGGTAGTGAAACGCGTATATCCCAAACTGTACCTTTCTTTTATTTGTGTGTAAAACGCACCTCTTTCTCCCTACTAGCTTGATCCATTTTCGGAAATGGAGTTCTTGCGTCGCTGCTATAGAAAGCAAAACTCCGTGGACTGTCTTGTAATTACGCATAAGAAGCGGTCAGACTAGCTAATCTTGTCTTTTTGCACCTTTCAATATTGATTTCGGCTTCGTTGTACAAACATCCATTTTGTTGTAATTCATTACTAAAACAAAAAGAAAGAAAGAAGAAGAAACAGAGACGTGATCCGCTGGGCACCTCATTGTTTTTCTCCTTTTTTTTTTTTTTTACATGAACCCCGCCATTATTTTGTCGTTCACATAAAAAAAAAAGGGTCGCGCACTCTCCTCGAAACTATCTCCGCTTTCGCGCAATTTCCTCACTACAGCCACAATTTTCCCTGTTTCTCTCTCTCTCTCTCTGTGCTCTAATTCGCCGTTCGTCTCTCATAAACACTCGGCTTTCAGTATCCTCGGAGCTGGCTTTTATCTTCGTGTCTTCGCCTATATTTTGTCTTATGTCTGCACGCGTGTGTGTGTCATTCTTCGCTCTTCACCTAACGCTATTTGGGAATTGTTTCAGCGCGAGCGAGCGAGCGCGCGCGCTGCTTCTTACGTTCCCCATTGTTCCATGTAGTCGGGCGTTAGAAGTCGAGAGGTCACTTGTAATATCTGTCCTGAGGGGGGCGCCCTTTATTAAGGGAACGAGGTCGTTCGGCGGCCATGCGCGCCTCGGCTCTACGGGCGCGAGGACAGCGCTTTCCCGAGTGATGGATTGCCTCCGCCGGTTGCCTTCCTTCGCATTGTTCCGCCTCTGGGCAAGACTTCGCGAAATAATAGACGCCGCCATGTTTGTCTTTGCATCACCGGCTCCGTCTAATTTCAGTCCTGGAGGCGACGCGGATCTCGTTGACGCCCTGTCAACTTCTATCGCGCTCAGCCGGACCGGGCAACTGTTCCCGTCGAGCTCTTGAAGTTTATACGACCGAGCTGGCTCTTATACGGCGTCGCTTTTATCCCCTGCAGTCGCCGTCTCTTCGCGCGCTAAATGGACGTTATTGAAATGCTCCCGCTGGGTTACTCGTTTATACGTGCGTTTATTTGCATTCACTGCGTCGTGGAACTTTGAGAAGCAGAGCTCTCGCCGAACACAAGCAGGCGCGTGGAGTGTGTGCCAGCGAGGGCGGAAACTTTACGTCACGTGACAATGTATATAGATGGAATGGCACAAGCGACTCGTTTGGCTTGATTTGACTCGTCAACCGTCACGCCTATTGGCCGATCGTCGTAATGCCGAGCGGCGAGCCGGCGCTGAAAACAGCGAAGTTGGCAGAGGGAGGGTAATCAATTCGAAAACAGGATTCGTCGGTAATATATACCCTGTCTCCTTCGCCTTGATTTCCGTATTGAGACTGCTATGGTATTGTTGTGTCGCTTCAGGATAAAATAAACCTAGCAATATAAGGTTGGCGCGGCAATCCTCGTTGCGCCCTTCGTGCCAAAGCTCGTGATGGTGCTTTACTGCTTCCGTTCGGGGCTTAAACGTAGTACGTTTTCTTCAGAAGACACGTTATGCCAAAGCGTCTAATACCGCCGAAATAACCCCACGCGAAAGTGCTTTCCTCTTGTTTGTATGCCCCCCCCCCCCCCCTTTTTTTTTTTTTTTTTTGACGGCACGCTGCCAGGGAGTACTTCCTGTAGTATACCTCACCGCATTATATACTTATACGCGCAGTGCGCATGCACGCCGGTACATCATAGCGAGCACCTGAGCGGCTGAATCAAGATAAGTGATATGACATACTGCTTATGCGGATTCATCAATGCAGGTGCTCTCGACGGTGTTTGTATTGCGCGTGCCCTTTCGCCATCATCATTCACAGTTGCGTCTCGCAACTACGCGCCTTGGTCTCGCCGCCATGAATATAGCCACAGCGATGCTGACGGCTATAGCGAGAGAGGTACACGTGTCGATGAGCACATTTCAAGATTCTGCCTTTATATACGGCAGCGAAATCGTGTCGAAATTCTGTAGCATCAAATATCTTTACACGGGCTTTGTGGTTCCGCCTTCTCAGCTTACACACCTGTTATCTTGCGCAGCATACATCACTCGCTCACTCTCTCTCTCACTCGCCAACTCTCTCGCCATCTCACGAACCTATGTAAGCGAAGCACTCGGGATCCTTAGCGGGGTTGCTCCGTCTGCGGGTGATAAACTCACGCTTATACACGCGAACTGCGCGGAAAATCAGGAGGCTTGCGCAATCGTCATCGCCGTGTTCGGTTTTCCCGGGCCCGCCCATTTCGATAAGCAGGACGGCAGTTTTCATTTTGAGCACGTATAAGCAGCAGGCGAAAAAGAGCGACCGTACACCTTCAGCCGCAACCTATACAAAAAAAAAAAAAAAAAGGATGACGAGACAAAAAAAAATAAATAAATAAAGGAAACCTAGGCGGGCGAATGGCATTTTTTTGAAGTGTCGGATTAGCGTCGAACGGCTTTGCTCGAGACTCGGGAAGCCAGACGCCGCGGTGCCGAACGAACCGGTCTCTGTTGGCCTAGTTGAGGGGGGTTCCGAACCACCGCAGCGGTTATTCCTCCGGTCGTCTTCATAAGCGAAGGCGTCGCAATATACTGGCTATACGCGACGCGGCAAAAACTTGGTCGTTGCGTCTTCCGCGCGCCTTGAGTCATTTGTATCGGATACAATATTCAGAGCGCTGATTTGCAATGCATAAAGGATCCGTGCGGTAGTGCGACATATTTATAATGCATGCATGCGGCGGCCTTCCACGCTGGCTTGATATGGAGCGTTCGAGTTCGCTTGCTGGGTTTTCGCGATGGCCCGCGCGCTGTAGTAGAGTAAGCCGCGTGGGCGCTGCGGAGATTTCGAGGAAGCGTGTCCTTATTGATGGGCATTTCCCTGCACCCCCGAAAGTGAGTGCGATCTTTGCATGCGGCGCACCGAAGCACTGCCGACCGATATGCGGTTGCGTTTATGGTGACAAACTGTGTACACACCAGAAAAAAAAATATCAAAACATGCGTGCCAAGAACGGTTCTCTATGGAAAGCACCAGCTTCGACGTTTGCGCGACAGTGTCGACCGTCTCGCAGAGACTACATGCATGCGCTTCAAAAGAGAACTTAGCGCGCGCTGGCTTCACAGTGTATAAGAGAAGAAAATGTGCGTCCAAGTTTGCTTTTTTCTTTTTTTAGGGGAATTGTGAAATTTCCCTGACCTATATTCCCAAAGCTGATTCTTTATTTTTATTTCGTTTCAGTGCGCGTGCTTTCACTGCAATCGTGCGGGCAAATTTTGACTGATGAAGCACTCACAGGATGAATAATTTACGCCGTTATGATTGCGCGGGCAGACACAGCAGATGAATATTAAAAAAATAAAAAGAAAACAGTACACGCATGTCAGTATAAGAAGCACGAAGAGAGCAGCCGGGAGCCAAGTGGCGATGGAGGCGTTATTTTTAAAGAAATTACCGATATATAAAAGTCTCAAATATCCCCAGCCGTGCTTGTTCGGAAAACCGTGATTTGAGCACCATGACCGGATGAATAAGGGAAAACTGAGCTTCTTGGCGCAAATGGCCGGAAGCGAGTTACGAATTTCGGTCACCATATTTCAGCGTGCTGTCCACATCGGCTTTCGATGGTGGAAGCTGCCTAACTATCCCAGCTACGCAAACACTAGCCCCGGTTCAGGCGTGGAGAATGTATTTAAGAGTTTATTTAGTCGTTTTCCATTTCCACGAGCAATAACGCATTGCAATGTCTTCGACATGCACCCAGCCGATGTCATTCAGCTGCGTGCATGTCGGCTGCATGCATATATAGATAAATTTCACATGTTGATATATGAATGTAACTAACCGAAGTGTACTTTGTACGCATTTCTTTCTTACTTTTTTTTCTTTTCGTTTGAAATTACTACTGTTTGCATTAGAAGCTGTTGCAAATAATAGTAATATCAAGCGGAAAATAAAAATCGTTCCTCTATGTACTTTCGCCAGTTCCTAATCACTGTGCGACAACTCTTACGACTCAGAAGCACGTGGTGCCACAAATATCACACCTCATCAGATATTTCCGCGCGCGAACGATTGGAAGTGTACAACCTTGAACTTCAACTTTACCGCCATACGAGTTACGACTTTCGTTCAAGAAAAGAAATGCTCTCAATGTTCCGAAAGTTTTTCCGTCGCGTCTCTTTACCCCGCAACTCACAGGACAGAAGTTGGAGGGAGCAACATTTCCTGCCCACACGGCGAACATTGTATCAGCGGGGAGATCATAAACAGTCTAACATAAAAGAAACAAAACGCCTTAACAAGGACAGGAGGTTTATCCGTTTCCCAGGCCCCCAGGAACGTTACACACTTCGGAGTCGCTCTCTTTCGAACTCGACATTCTTCGTCGTGCAAACACCCGGCCCTCCCTCGGCTTCGTTGGTCCTTCACGAGGCGCGCCGAATCCGGCTACTATGGGAGCAAAGGGACCCAGCTCTGGGCGCGCTCGGTTACCCGCTTATCACGGCCGCGACATCGCAGATTTGCGTTCTTATTAGAATGTGGGACCGGCCGCCGGCTTATACTCCGCGCGCGTCTGTGTGTGCGCGCTGTTCGTGCATGCGGTGTGCCTAGGAAACACTGTACGGTGTTTCGGCGCTGATATTCAGCCAAACAACCCCCTCCTCCGGCGAAAAAGAAGAAGGCATCCTGCCGCCCTTTCAGGGCGGGCTTTATAGTGTCACGTCTCGATATCGGGCGCCGGCCAGCGCGCCATCTGGTAGCCGAGAAGAAGTCGGCGAGTGAGTAGTCCTGACCACCGCCTCAGGGGCGACGACGACGCGGGGGACTGAGGAGGGAAGAGGGGGGAGGAAGAGCGCGCCGGCGGCCAGTTTTTTCCCAGCGATGGACTCTGGTCGGACCACTTTCAGTGGCAACCGTCTCCCCCCCTCCGTCTAACAGCCTTCCTCGTGGTCTCTTCTTTCTTGGCTTCTCGATGCGGCTGTGCCTCTGTAAGCGCGCCGATGCGGTGTCGCTCGATCCGGTGGCGAGCCAGCGGCGTTATTATGAAGTACGCACTAATAGGAGGACCCCATTCGGTCTTACCTCCCCTGCCTTTGCTCTTTACGGAGATCTCCCCCCCCCCCCCCTCTTCCCCCTCCTTTTTTTTTTTCGTGTACGTCTTTTGGGGCCTAATTCTTTATCTCGTTTCTTTTTTTCTTCGCTGACAACCGATAGCCGATTGGAGCCGGGATCCCGACGCCTCCCCCCCCCTCCCCATCCTCCCTTCCCATCTGCTGGACTGGCGAATTCATCGCCCGGGTTAAGCTGGTTACACAGCGATCGCCGCTTCTTCGTCCCCGAACGACACCTGCGGCAAAAAAAGAAACAAGATAAGCCGGGATGTCTGCCAAAAAGGGGCTCGATTATCGTTCGCCTTGTATAGTTTCTTTCTTTGTTTAATTGGCGTTTTCACTTCTTGTACCTCCTCATCGGCTTCTTCGTTAACCTTATTTTTTTTCCCTTTTCTTTTGCGTTCGCTCCCGTATTACTTATCAGTCCTTTAGTCATTCACCCCGGATGGGAGACGAATGCGCGCACCGAATTCGTAGGGCGCCAAAGGCAGTTAATGGCCCGTGTGCCGCCGCGTCTAGACGCCCTGCTCGGGTGGCTGTTGGTGGTGGTGGTGCTGGCGGCGCTTAGGTTTTACGTTGGGTTTAGTCGGATCCCGTCGTTATATAGTTAATGAAGAATACATTAACCCCCTGCGGCATTCCGGGTGCTCGACCGGTCGAGATGATTGCTGGCGCAGAAGCATGCTGCTGCAAGAAACGGCGTGCAGTTTTGGTTTGCCGTCTTTTATTCTTCATAGGGATGTGAGTTTTAATGAAGTTAGAGAAAAAAGAAAGAAGTCGCGGAACGAATGCAAACAGTCAACGGTTTAGTACACGGTCACCCGGCCAGCTATAGCATCCCGTAACTTCCCTCGCAATCATATGTGGCTGCGGGTAAATTAGTCCTTCAATGGAGGCGCTTGTCAAGTTCCATCATTTAGGTTTGTTCTTGCAGATTCTCAGACAACTTCACCGCATAGCATCGTTAAATAACGTCGGGTAAAGCTTGGGACACGACGAAATGTGAGGTGTCTTAATATTTTTCTTAGTTCTTACGCGCTGTTATTGACTGATCACGAATAGCAAGCTAGCCCCGAATTTCGGCTCTGTTAAAGTATAGCGTCCGTTTCGAGGTAAATCTACCGCTCTGTCTGATGAGTTCATCCTACTGTTCGCCTGCCCAAGTTGTAGTTTTTGTGCTTCTCGATCTTGGGCTGCGTTTTCATTGCACACTCTTGGTCAACATACTTTAGGCCGAGGGCCTATATACCGAAGGGGAAAGCTTTGAATCTTTAAATCATCCTCTGGGTGTTGTCTGTCAGTTCGCTTGCTTGGAGGCGGACAAGCGTCGTCACCGAAACGTCCTTCTGAATCTGTGGGAACGGAGCGCGAGCGAGCGCGCATTTTCCTCTCCTTGGCTTTCCTTGAGGACCTGCGGGGTCGCAAAATATGTCTCTACTCCGATAAGAAGGAAAACGAAACCCACGAAAGAAAGAAAGCAAGGACTATGCGTCTGAGAGAGGAGGTAATGAGAGAAAGAGAGAGCGAAAGGAACTGAACCGAATGAAAAATGAAGCAAGCGCGCTCACACTCGTTTAACGACGTTCGCCGTCTTGCATTAGCTGTACGCGTTCAAAAGCGGCTATTCTTCTTTTTCTTTTATTTCACCCGCCGCGTCCGCTGGCTTCCATCACCCTGCTGACCGGCCGGCATAACATATCAGCGGGTAATGGCGTCAATTACGACATCAAAGGTTTCATTAACAGCCGCGCGCGCTTCTCGAATTTCGCACGGCGCAAGAAAAGGCTGCGATGTGCGCGCGCTGCAAGCTGCACCGCCGCCGCCGCCGCTTCGGGCTAATCTGTTTGGCTGCGCTCGCCCGGCTCGCCGCGCATAGCATCTTGTTAACCAGCGAAACAGCCAACAGCAAGAAAAGGCTGAGCGCACCCACGGTGGCAAGGCGCCCATCGACGAGAAAATCATCCTCTCCTATAGGGTCCCGCGTAAGCTGCCGCTCAACCGGAGGACGCAGCGACATTGGTGGGCAATTGATTAGGCTGACAAGGAAAACGCATTCTGCAACTTATTTTAATCTGTCGTTTTACTTTAGTTTTTCTTTGTACAAATGGCTCTGCAGCGCCTTTCCTTTTTTTTTTCAGCTTTTTTTTTAGGTTATACTTCGCATGGTTCCGCGCGCGCTACACACGCGAAAACGCGGTAAGGAACGCAATAATAAAAATAGAAACTATAGAAAGAAAGAAAATTAGGGATCGCTCATTGGTGTACCTGATAGAGATGCTGATCGAAGCTATATACTCAGTAGAAGCTCGCCTTTCAGCGACTCTGCGCGCTGAGCCTAATTCCGCTCAACATTAATTAATCCTAATTACCTGCTCACCAAATTGTCCGCGGAGTGGCCGACAGGGCGAAGATGTTGCGACATCGCGATCAACTTGATGTCAACATCTTCATTTTAGCGCGCGCGCAAGGGCCGTCGCCTATCTTGGGCATCTCCCGAGGCTTCATCCGCCCCCCGGTGACATTCACGTAGCACGCTCTCTTCATTAGGCGCTACAGCTTTTAAGTAGGCTCCATTACCGTTTTCGCAATCATGATTAAGTGCAAAAAAAAAAAAAACTCGAACAAACGGTAAAGTAAAGGGACCGTCGAAGGTGATTTTGAATTCACGAGGGCAAAATCACTTTACGCCTCCTCGATCGAAGCGGACCCGTGGTAAGAAATCTTGGAAAAGCTAGGAGAAAACTTCCGGCCGTGTACGGAAGGCCTTGAGGCGGCGCTTCGGAGACAATGGCGTTCCTAAGCGGATTGCGAAGGAAAGGGCGTAAAGAGGTGCTTAAGGGAAAGGGGGATGGAAGGCGCATACGCGATGCGGCCCGCAGACTTCAGGGCGAGAACACGCGTTGCTGGGTTCCGCACCACTCCGAGATTAATAACGCTGCGCCGGTCAGCGCGCTTCACAACACGGACCCGCTTATACGATACGACCGCATGCGCGCGCTTCCACCCACCGCCGTTCTTAAGTTCCCCCGGCCTTTATAACGAGCACTCACGGCATACCCTCGTCACGCCACGTTTGTTTGTCCGTTTCGGTTTTAGCACCCCCTCTTTCCCTGCCTCCACGTCTCCCTATAGCATCGGGGGCCAGAACCATCGCGTTCGGGTGCGCTAATTCTCCTCAAACACATCGGCACGCAAATGCTGCCGAAGTCTCGCCGGCCGAGTACGCGGCGAGTGGGGGCCGACAGTTCGAGAAGCCCGGGCCTGAAAATGAGGCAGAGGGGGTTGTCCACAGCGCCGCGAACGCACGCTCTCTCCCTCTCGCCTTTTTGAGCGAGAGCTGTTCGACCGCCGAGTTTTCAGCGCGCCCGTTTGCACAAGTTCGCGCAAGTGCTCGTGCAGAAGCCGACACGCGCTGAGCTTCGTCGCTCTTCGTGAGGATGTGCTATAAGGCGTCCAGGAGCGCTGCTCATTTTTCTTTTTAAGTGTTTTTGTTTTTAATTGTTCGTTCCACTCCGCCCGTTTCGTCGCGTATACATAGCGTCGAACGGGGTGCCTACGGAGAACGCAGTATGCGGCGGGGCAACAGCGATGCGTGGGTAGAAACGACCGACTGTGGAAGGGATCGAATGGGCGGAGGCGCGCCTTCTTACGGAAGGAGGACGATAAACGGTTTTTCCCCGGAGGTTTGGTCGCTTGCTCCTTTGGCTGGCCCTTCGGCTTGCCTGCGAGATTTCTTCTGTAGCGCCGGTGTCAGCACGCGCGGCGTGCAGTTTACATTTTTGCCTCGTGTTTCAGGCGCGCGCGCACTGAAATGTTGAAGGCAGCCGATGGTTCAGGCCGTGTTTCCGCTACGATACGAGTTAGAACATATGGGAAGCTACTCGACCGCTTCGCGAAGTATGGTTCTCCGGATCTGGCTTGTCTGTACAAGGATGGCATAGAGGGAACCAGAACTGCAGGTGGTTAAGTGAGAAATAAAAGAGGGTGGCACATTCGAGCATTTTCACTCCTGTCAGGGCTTAAATTATCTTTGCTTTTCTGGCAGAAATATTTATCAAATAAACAGGAATTTTGTCTGCATTCATGTGTGAGGCAGTTAATACTACTTTTCTCCACGAAAGCCTTCCTCGCATTCTCATTCAGGGGAGAGCAGAATGAGCCCGACAAGAATTGCGTCCTTTTTAAGTTTTCATTTCCGTTTGCTATTTTGACGCTTATGCTTCCGGAAGGCCCATCGTTGCCCAAATGTGCGGATGATACATTCATATAAACACCGTTGACTCTCTAATTCTAAAGTCTATGCGCTTCGTTTCGCAATTCCTTTTCTCTTATGATATTTATGCCTGTCAAGGTCTATACTTCACAATACTGCAAGCCGTTTATCAGCGTAATGATTCGCACTTAACTGCATGGACATCTTGCACACCACTTCTCGTAAGAGTTTGTGTTTTCTGAAACCTAGCAGGGCCTTTTGAAGTTATAGTCACCACTCCGCTGCGTACGCAAGCGTTCCCCCGTGCCCTGTCTATAGTGCCACGAAATTCTCAAAACACTTGCTCGATCGGAGAGCACCCTTGGCTCACCGAAAGCGATAAAACAATAAAGTTCGCTAAACATTCTAACTCCCCGTAATATCAGCCCAGTTTCCGAACAAAGCTGTTCATACGTTCTAATATTATCCAAATGCAGGATAGAAGAGGCAATCAGTTTGCTGCCTCGGCCTGCTACCTGTCGGAAGCGCCAGTCTATAACCAGCTACCGGTTAAACGTAACCGCGCTTCGTTAGAGGCTCTGTCTTCGTTTGGTCAAGTAACGGTCGCACCACCTCGCCGGCCCCGATGCAAGAACACTCCTGCTCGCTCATCGCCCGTTTGCGCTCGCTGGTGCAGCCAGCTTGTTCGCCTCGGCTCGACTCTTCCGCTTTTAATTCTCTGCTCGCGGCGACAAGCGTCGGTCGCAGGTGGGAAAGGGAGAGAGACACCCGAGCGCCTAAGGGCCGCCCGTAAACAGGTCCTCCTTCCGCTGCGCGTGTTCCTACTCGCCGAAACCGGGTTCCTTTCTTGGGACGCCTCAGCCAAGCATCCTACCGGGACCGGCTACTCCGGGAGACAGCGACGGTGCCGACGACGTTGCTGCCGCTTTGCCTCTGGGCACCGTTGCTGCCGCAGCACGTCGAGGTCAGCCTGCGAGAAGATGTTCTGCTGGGGAGAGGAGGCAAAAAAAAATCCTGAAGAGCGCGTCGAGCGCAGGAGGGGATAACGAAGCTACAACGGCGTTCCGCCAGTGACGCGCGCGCTCGCCGCGAGGGGCCGCCACTTTCCGGGAGTGGTCGCGTTTCGTGACTTGGCCGTGGTCACGACTTGGCCCCTGGGGGCGCCTTCTCCTCAAGAGACCGGGCGCGACCTCGGCTTGTTCGTCCGTTCGCTCGCTTTGCACTGGCAGGCGGCGTCAGCACGTTTCCTCGGCCGTGTCAGAGGTCGTCCGCGCCGGCGTCCGCCGCTGCGGTGGAGAACGTGAAGCGATTCGTGCCGCCATCTGTCGTTCGCGGGGTGAGGAAGTTGGAGGGGGGGGGGGGGGGGGATCGCGCGATTTCGCTGCCGAGATGGCGACGATTGCCCGGCAGCAGTCTGTAACGCTAATCGCAGCGTGCGAGCGTGCATGCCTCGCTGATTAGCGGCACGTCCCGCTACGATTAGGGTCGCTGCTTCCGAGATATCTGCGCGTCGTCGTCGTCGACGTCGATGCTGCCTGCCGCTGCTTCTGCTGCTGCCGGGGACGAAATTTGGGCTCGAAAGTCATTGGACCGCGTGAGGAGCTGGGCCCACTTTGGCTGCAGTCATTTTGCACGCACGACGCGCAGATTCCGTGGCCCTCGTTCTCCACCTTGCTCAAGGTACATAGGAACACTTCGCCCTGAGGCTACGCAACGGATACGTCCTTGCTAGTGGTGCTTAGCTGGGCCGCCTCCGCGCAGGGGCTTTTACTCCCTTGTTCCCTGTGCAGAAAAAAAAAAGTTGCTCCCATTTAGGACGTTATTAATTTCCCCCTGTTTGAAACTTCCAATTACGCTCCGAGAAGGCTTCAATTGAAAGGCAGTGTTTTCTCGGAAAACGTGAGCGCGTCGTTGGTGAATAGATTCCTCGCCCGGCAGGCGCGTTCATTCGTTCTAATTTTAACATTGCTGCCTGTCTCAGACGTTGTATACGATCTGTTTCTATTCGCCGGCTTTAACTCCTGAGTATGATGTAGTGAAACTTTCACACGACGACAGAGCCTCTAACGCACCTTTATCTGATGCGCGTATCATACTTTCTCATTACTGGTTGCAGCGGGGGGTGGCCTGCAACAAGAAACTTCGTGCCGCCACGTTTGTCGACGGTCTTTAAGTAAGCTGTTCCGAAGCGTGCGCGTTAAATTAGATTTATATATGCTGACAGCGTACATGAAAACCTGCATAATAGATTGGACATATATTTTGCGTCACGAAGCAAAAGTGGATAATATGCGAATAACACGCAGCAGTTTATCTCCGCTATTGTCGTTATCGCAGCAAACTTGTTTTCGATACACATCTTGGTATCAGCATAATTCAGCGATATGCTCATTTACGAGGCTGAAGTTGTTTTAGGAGCGCGGAAAGCGTCAAACTGATAATGTGAAATTCTAGCCTTTCTAGCTCCCACGAAGTTGAGTTTTGCTTTTCTTCTGTGTGTTCTACTTATGAGTCTCAATTTATAATAGCCTGAGGCGATCTTCTGAAAGAAATCTTTACAAAATGTAGTAAGCACTTCTTGCTTTGCTTGTTGGTGCACGACTGTCAAAAAAAAAATAAATACTTTAAATACTTGAGCGAACACGCTCATGCAACACGCACACACACACACACACACACACACACACACACACACACACACACACACACACACCCCACACACACACACACACACACACACACACACACACACACACACACACACACACACACACACACACACACACACACACACACGCACGCACGCACGCACACGCACGCGCGCGCACACAAACACACACACACATACACGCACGCACACACACTTAAATAGAGGTATGCATACAAACGCGCGCACACATGCAAGCACAACGAGGGTGAGAGAGTGTGAAGCAGTCATCTTTGCTTGCTCACTGCTGTACTTTTGCGCGAGACCGATTGATTTTTTATGCCAGTATTTACTTTTTATAAAGCGCACCATCAACGAGAAATTTCTTCGTCTTGATCATCATAGCTATTCTGTTTATTCACCTTCCTCCGCCTCCTCTGCATCTTCTTCTTCAGTTAAGAACGCGCTGCTTCGACAGGGGGACAGAAGTTCCCGCCAGAATACGCGCGTTTGCTGATTTCGTTTCGTTATTCTCTCTCCATTTCGCTCACATCTCGACTCGAAGAGCAGCCCCGCCCCCCCTCCGCGAGCGATGCGAAGTTTCGTAACACGCCGCATGCGCAGCGTACCCCCCATGTTTTCCAAATCGGCGCTGGCGATTCTCCGAGGCTATGCGCTATAGCCCCCTTCACGCTTCATTGAGTGCCTCTGAAAGCCTGTCGGAAACAAGCAAACAGACGAACAAAAGAAAGAAAGCACCAAGACGGGATAGTCGCAGGGGGGGGCAGTCCATTGCGCTTTTGTTTGGCGCGCCCGCGACGGATAGCTTTGCTTGAAAAGCACCGTTCCGCGCAATGTCAAGAGAGCAGCGGCTGCCCCTTTCGCTGTCGTTTGCTTCAGCAAGAAGAGTCAACTGCCTCGGTCGTTTCGCTAGGCGCCGTCGGAACGACGTTTCTTTCCACGCGCCTTTCTTTCTCTCTTTGTTTTCTTTTTGACATTTGGGCACTTCCCTTTCAGAAGGGGGGGTCGCCAAGCGATTGTTTTGCGGCGGTTTATTGAAAAGAGCGACGTGGAGACGCCGAGCTTGCTCAGCAGAATCGCGCGGCCACGCGCGCGGTTTTACGAGCGTTCCTTTCTTTGTGTGTTTCTATTATTTTCTCTTTTTTTTTCTTTTTATTCGACTTCGCCGCTCCGCCGTGAAACTGACGTGACCTCGGAGCCCAAAAAGCCGCGGCTTTCGATTCGCATTCACGATGCGGCTGTCCCGGAGGCCAAATCTGGAAGCCTCGAGTCGCGGTCCATGTACACGTCGGTCCCATGCTGGGTACAAGTTACGCTCGACGCGGTGCGGTCGATGCGGTGCTGGAGGTGTTCTCTTAGAGAGGCCCCAGTCGAACAACGCCGTCGTTGTTGTCAGTGGCAGTCTGCCGAACGAAGCGCATCTGCGTTGTTGAAGAAAATGACGACGCCGGCGGTAATTTATGGCGAGAATGTCGCGAGCGCTGGGAGGGGCAATGGTTTCTCGTCGACAGGTATAGACAGACAGCGAGCACAGTAGACGCTGAAGAAGACGGGCCATATGTCTGATCGTTTTCTGATTGACCACTCTGGTGTTATCGCGGACGTTCTACGACGTTCTCGGCTTGTCTCGACACGATTGTGTCGTTCAATATTTCTTTTATCAGTCGTCGCTGTCGTTAGTGGTTGTCACGCGTATACAAATGCGCGGCACTGAATGGGCGTTGCTAAGCCTACTTCCCTTCATTGGCTTGCCTGTTCCATCGTTCAGGATTGCATTAGATACACGCTGCGTGGGCTATTACGCATCAATATAGGGCTCGAGCGGGTATCTAAGCCTTCGCGCCGATAACACACACACACAACTTTATCATATATATATATATATATATATATATATATATATATATATGATAAACTTGAGAGGGTGGGGGGCGTCTGCAAAAACAATACGGTTCTATCAGGTGATGTTCGTGACATTCGTCTGGGCAGCAGGGAAACTGAGCGCAATCATTTGCAAGTGCAGTTTGTGATTAGTTTATTCATAAGTTATTGCTGAATCATCTCGGAACGGAATGAACTTGTCCCCCATTTTCCTGCGTATACTCGATAAACAATGTCGTCCACTAATGGGAGGGGGCGGGGGTGCACGACGGAGGAAGGGGAGGGGGGGGGGGGGCGTTTCGCCGTTGCTCGTCAGCGTTCACTTGCACCGACGATCAAGAATTGTGTGAACGTCCTCGTAGTCAGGCAGCAATGGTCGCTAGTGGTCGCATCTGTCTCACGTTCTTACTCCCGCGGTCTTTGACGCGCTGTTACCTAAACATGTGCAGCAAAACTAGCTCATCAAACTTGCAGTGTCCCCAGTCTGATGCATAGAGACAATTGGTTTCTCTCGCATTGACACGATTAGATGACCAGCCTTTGACTTGAGAGGAGATAGTTGAAAGGTGAAACATTCCTCCTGGAATGCATTCGCACGCTTGTGAATGAATAATCGTGTCCTTCGATATTGTTCGCAGCTGAGAGCAACCCATCGTTTCAAACTTGCTTGATTAACACAAACCATGTGTCAGATCCAACCACCGCATTAGGCTCCGTTAAATTCCACGGCGCACGACCACCCTTTTTTTTCCCCTATTTTCCTCGCCCTCATCACGAATTACTAACTGCTAAGGATAACTGGGGGCCCTAAACAAGCAGCAGAAGAGACTCCGACTCGAGGCAGGAAACTGTCGATGGAGAGAAAGGTTCGGGAAACCGAAGTCGCCGTTCATCGATGCGCGAGGCTTGGAAGGCGCTATGCCGTTTTATGTAAAGGTCCTCTGGCCTCTGTGATCACTTCTGGCCATGTTATGTTGTGCTTGTGCGAGCACTTCTTGATGGTACTATCCCTTTCTCACCTTTCTATTACCTACTGCGTGTCCTCTATTTGGTGTAGTCAAATGGACACTTTAATTTCTTCTAGGGGAAGGAGTGGGGTGACTTTTTTACCTCCCTCTTTTTCTCGCCTGCAGTGGTTACTGTAGCAAGCTCTACGCGGACAAATGTTTGCTGACGCTTCAGTGAACGAGACGCCGATTTGAGCATTTTTACGAGCGTTCCTTTCGCATAACGCGGCACTTTCTTTGAAACACGCAGTTAGGAAAGAGAAAGCAAGTGATAGCGCATATAAGGAGCGTGTGTGCTGACCGGAATAGGGGGGAAAGGGGAAGGGAAGGGGAGTGCGAAACCTCGCCGGTGTCCGAGCTGGGGGGCGGGGGGTCCTTAAAAGCGGCGAAGAGCACGGCTTTACCGCTGCATCCTTGAGGACGCGAAGAGCTCGTGCACATGAAGTGCGCGACAGTGCTGAAACGCGCTGACGTCTTCCTTTTTATTACGAGATAATTTGCGCCCGCGTGGTAAGGTAATGCAATTACGGAGAGTACGCGGGCAGGAGCGTTGAGAGTCAACGCCAAGTCCGCGGAAACAAGTAAGACAGCAAGAAGGCAACTGACCTCTCCAAAGTGGGATGAGCTGAAGTGGCACGTGCGACGTGGTATAAGCACGACCTGGCGCGCAGGCACTATGAGCATTCACTGCGTAGCATTACACTCCGCTTTCATTCATTCATTCATTCGTTCATTCATTCCAGTTTCTAAGACGGCAAAGGCGTTAAAGAACGGACCACCGATAAAAGATGTTTTATTGTACCAATGTCTCTCATTGATTGATTGATTGATTGATTCATTCATTCATTCATTCATTCATTCATTCATTCGTTCCAGCATTTTCAATGACAAAAACGTGAAATGATCCAGCCGCCATGACAAATGTCTCGCAGTGTAAATGGCAAACAGGGAGAGTAGAAAGGATGATGTTGGGGAGGGATATGAGTGAGCGGTACGAGTTAAATCATAGTCCTTGCAGTTAATAAAGAATAACTTATTCATAAAGGAACTTCGTGTGTGAAAGAATACCAATTTTACATCGTTGATCATTCAATGTTCGCTAAGGACGTGACTTGGGCCAACTGGTTTTCCTTTCGTGTGTTCATTGTAATAAATAAATAAATAAATAAATAATAAATAAATAATAAATAAATAAATAAATAAATAAATAAATAAATAAATAAATAAATAAATAAATAAGATGCACTCTGAATACCTTCTGGCAGAGTTTGTTCACAAGGTGAAACATTCCTCCTGGAATGCATTCGCAGGCTTGTGAATAATCGTGTCCTTCATATTGTTCGCAGCTGAGAGCAAACCATCGTTTCAAACTTACTTGATTAACATAAACCAAGTGTCAGATCCAACCACCGCATTAGGCTCCGTTTAATTCCACGGCGCACGACCACCCTTTTTTTTCCCTATTTTCCTCGCCGTCATCACGACTTACTAACTGCTGAGGAGAATTGGGGGCCCTGAACAAGTAGCAGAAGAGACTCCGACTCGAGGCAGGAAACTGTCGATGGAGAGAAAGGTTCGGGAAATGTAGGGGAAAGAGAGAATGAGGAGAAAGGGGGAAGATTACGGGAAGAAGGCATAAAGGGAGGCGCACGCGCGAGCCCCCTAAGCAGAGAAAGTGAGAAGGGTGCGGTAATAAGTTGCGCGGCCAGGCCGATGCGACCTCAGGCCAGGGTAAGGGGGCAGCAGGTGCGGTTTCGCCCTGGGGACATAAAGAGTTCGCCGGATCCCCTTTTTCTCTCTTCGCTACGTGGCTCGCGTGAACGCTCTCTCCCATCTCTCCCTCATACCGGTGCGCGCTCCATCCAAGCGCGTAAAAGCGCGCACGAGCGTTGCAGGGGAGCTCGTGGGATCAGGCTGACGGGATAAAAAAAAAAAGTAATAAAAAAAAAGTTGCCTTCTCGGATGACTTGACGAGACCGAGCTACGCAGGACGCTTCGGTTGAAAGAAAGAAAGAGAGAAAGAAAGAAAGAAGCGAACGATACCTATGTAGTTCATGTTTGTTTCAAGGTGAAGACGACAACTGGTATGAAGTGGTGAGTCGGTTTAAAGGATAACCTTGTCGGCTGCCTTTCTTTCTCCTTTCCCTGCATCCATTTTTTTTCTTCTTCTTCTTCTATTCTTTGCGTCTTTGTCTGCTTGGAGTCGATGAAGAGAAATATGAGCTGGTGAATATAGGCATTATTAAGCCGAAGCTCAGTGTTTTGGAAGGCCGTTTTTGTGTTCTTGCTGAAAGCGTAAGAAATTCAGCTCGTTGTTACGTAATCACCTGACTGCCTGGACATTGAGCGAGAAAAAAACGCATTAGGGGGTAGATATTTTGTAAATAAAAAGAAAGGGGAAAATGAGAACAAGACGTTTGATTTCAAGCACGTCTTTGACGGCGGCAGTGCTCGAGTTTAACTGCCTGCGCCTGTGTTAAAAAAAAACATTTCCACAATTATTTAAACCTAATAGCTTCCCGCGAGACCCGTAAGAAATATCATACACTATGCGAGCTCGATAAATCGCGTTCTCCACTCATTCTCAAGTTTTGGTATAATCCTCAGCCGCTAAAGTTTGCGACAAGAATAAATCAAACACACACAGAGCGACACAGAATGAACCAGACATTTATCGCGAGACCAATTATTTGCGAACTACACTGTATGCCCTCAGGAACACTGGCAATTATACGTTTAAGTACCGCTCCGCGCTCCCAGCGTTCTTCTGGCAGCGCGGTGTATATAGCTTCGTTTATGGTAATCTCAACTGACCTGTCTCGTGTGTCAACAAGGAACCATCGTGTCATGGTACTTCATGAAGTTTGCGCTGCCGCGCAATTGGTTGGCACCATTTATCGTGCGGAAGTTCGGAGGAAATTTGTCTTGTCAAACGCGCCAGAAATGTCAGGGTGGAGTGTGTAGCACATAGATGAGCTACCGAAGTCAAATTTATTTTTCTCCTGTTTTTACAAATATGAGCTTACATCTAAACGGGAAAAAAAAAAGTTGAAACGAGTGACTGTCGCCGTCACCTCTCCCTTCCCCCTCTCCATCCCCGCCGGGCCTTTGAACAAGCGAGCGCGCATGAAGTCGCCTCAGTTTGGGGACATCGTGTGCTCGCTCTTTTAATGACGATCTCGCCCAGGCGGCTGCCGGCAGCTCTGCGACCAGGAAGGAGAGAAAGAAATGTATAGAGATATAGATATATACGAGGGCTTCTCGTCAGAAGCGCTCGGCGGAGGCCCCTTCACCACCGGGAGCGCTGTATACCAGCGTGAAGCCCCCCGGCTGCTAGCGGGAGAGTAAGTGAGATCTATTGCCCTGGCCCGCACTATACTACTCCTCGTAGCGGCGGGGCTCGCACCAGTCGACGACGGCGCAAGAGACAAGAGCCGGCAACGCTCTCCCGACACCCGGCGCCCCGTAACAAGGTCGGGCGCGTTAATAACGCCGGAGCGGACTTGGGGCGTTATCAAGAGCCTCCCGGCGAGATGACAAAGAATCGAACGGGGTTTCCACCCGGCGAAGCAGCGTCGCTCGCTCGCCCCCCCCCCCCCCCCCTCTCCTCCTTTTTCTCCTATCCGGGAGGAGGCCGCGCGCGCCCGATACCCCCCCGTGTCCGCCTCCTCTGGCACATGAGCCAGCGATGCCGCCAGCCCACCCTTTCCTTTAGCTGCCCCTGGCTATAGCGAGATCCCCTCCTTCTAGTCGTCGTGCCTTCTTCTGTGCTTTGCTTTTTTCCTATCTGGCATACGTTCCGAGGCTTCTCCCTCCTCTTGTTCCTTTTGTCCCGTACGCGATGCGCGCCGCTGGTCCCGTTGGCCTCTCGTCGTGCCGTGTCTCCTCCTCCTCGTCGTCGTCGTCTTCGTTGCGTCTTGAGAGCGAACAGATGGGCCGGCAAATATGAGGCAAGCTCGGTCTGAGCCCCTATCATCCGTCACGAGGACGCACAGCAAGCGAGAGTAAGCGCCGCGGCGTCGTCGTCTCTCGGAAACAACGACAGCGCGCTTTGCCGCCCCCAACCCTCGCTGCCTCAATAGCTGCGGAGCGGAGGCCGAATTCCGCCACGTCGCTTTTCGGGAGCGTCGTCTACACGGACAACATACCCCCCCCCCCCCCCTCTGTCTCCTCTCTGCTGCCCAGTTTTCCTCCTCTTTGCTCCCGACCTTTCCTTATGTGTATTTCCTTTTTCGTCCTTAGCCAGGGTTCAGCGAGGTTCTCTACGGTTGTCGGGTTTGGCGTGATAAAGACACGCCGCGCGCCTGTTCTTTCCCGCCGTACGTCACTGCGGGACCTTCCTTTTTTTCCCCCTTTGCGTCCCTGTCGCCCGTCCCTTTCAAAACAAGTCCCGCTCCGAAAGACACGGGCGCACTGTTTGCTGCCGTCTGTACAAGCGCACCAATGCAGAAGGAAAGGAAAGCGCGCGCCACGCGCGAGGCGAAATTTCGAGTCGATTTTTAGCAGCTACGAAGCGACAGGTCAACAAGGGTCCCTTTTCGAGCTGTCAAACTCGCCGGGCGAATCGGCGTTTCCTGGTTTGCCGGCTTTCTTTTCTCTCGGTGGTTCATTCGTTTTTAACACGAAAGTGTTTTATGCCGGGGTCCACCAAGACTTCACTGACGTATTTCCGTCACGGAAATACGTCATAGAACATAATACAAAGAAAGAAACCAGAAGAAAAAGTTCCACAAACATGCAAAATTTGGAAATCGAACCCACGACCTCTCGGTCCGCGACGATAGATCGCCGAGCGTTTAACCCATTGCGCCACAAACGCATTTGCAGAGAGCTACACAGACGCGCCTTATATATCTAACACTCCTCCGTGTACCCGCGCTCTTGCTCGGGGCGGTGCCGCCGCCTACGAGCAGAAAAGAGAAGTACTGCATTATGACACTAACGCGCACCGACAGTGAACGCTTCGGTGGTCGCAGCACTACGACGCCTCGATGCCAGCATTCGAAGGGACGCTGGCATCAAGAAGCACTACCAACGCCACTTAGGTGGCGTTCACCGTACTCAGCACAGCGGAGCGTGGCCTCCGCAATTAGCTCTGAAAATGTTTCTGAAGTTGATCGCGGAGGCTGCATTTTTTCTTATTTTCCGCACCGCGGTCGTCAAGTAGTGCGTGCGTGAACATTGTTCCGAGAAGTCTTTGAGCGGTATGCATTTGATGTTGTCCCTGAATTTCAAGCTGCCTTCAAGGATAAGATCCAAGTTTCAACTTGAGTAGCGGTTGAAAGACTAGATATTTGAGCTAGTTGATATTTCACATTTCATCACCACAACGTCGAACTGCATGGGGGACGGCGAACAATACATTGTGTAAAAAAATTACACGAGCTATGACGGTGAACCGTTGGAAGCTTGAGTCTGAAGCTGGATTAGACGAGCAATTCTCATTTGTGCCTTAACCACACTATATTTCATCGATACCCACAGTGCTTTTTTAAAGAGTGAAGCTTTTCTTTGCAAACCTCGCCTCGTTTCGTGACCGTGGGTGCTGCGGCTTGGCTATTCTCTTGCTGAATAGGCCAACCAATCACAGCGGAGTGCGCGCGCCGCTGGGTTCCTTGCACGACCACCAGATGGCACTCGCCTCCGCGCATCCGCGGAGAAATACATGTATAGCATACCAGAGTAACCCAAGCAGGCTAGGTGACTATTTCTCATCGCTCCGTTTCAAAGACATGCCAATAAATCATCACCGCCGCAGCGGTGGCGCTGGCCGTGCGGCGGGAAAGAAAAAAAAAAGAAGAACCAGAAAGCTTGTCTTCGTGCATCCGCGGCAGCGGATGCTACATTGCATTAGCTACTCTACTATGCCTGAATAAAGCCTCCCGTGTCACTTTCTGCGGACATTCAATAAACACAAACTCGTATTTCGACTCCTTATGCACTCACAGAAAGGTTCGCTGTATAAAGATTCCAACTCGTTGGAGCTGCTACATTTTTTGGGGGGTTATGTATGCTGTCCAATATTACATTGTGACAACTTTCAGTCGTGTCCCTCGTGTTTTACTCGGGAGCTCGGTGGGATCATTAGACATAAGCACAAGTTTCTTTCCCGCTTTCTGTTCTCATTAGAAATACGGAGTGACCGCTACAGGACGAAAAGATACCGTCACGCTGAGTCTATAACCACAGTTAATATGCGGACGCCGTTCGTTGCCTCCGAACCAGAGACACGAATGAGAAAACAAGCCACAACACCCGTTTGGCCTGCCATTTACCCGGCCAGCGCACACAGACGCACTAACACGCACGCACGCTTCCACGCGAGATCGAGAAAGAAACGCGAGTCACGTTTAGCAACGAGGCACAAGCGGCGCTGCCAGCGGTAATGCAAGCGCGAGCAGCTGTGCCAGCAAGCAGTGAGACCGGGAACCAAGAGGTACGATAGCAAAGAACAAGAAGAAGCGAGAAACAGAGCAGGATTGGGAGCCGCTCATCGACGAGCCGGTCAGGGAGCCATCGCGTTGCATCCTGTAACGAAGACAACACTGACCACCAGGGAGCAGGTCGGGCTGGTAGGGGGCAGCGGAGGATTTCTCCGCTGGGCCTGCAGATGCAACTAATTCCCTCTCAGCCACGCGGTCTCGCCCTCAGTGAATCGAGTCAGCCGGTGTACCGCCGAGATTCATCAGCGGATGAGGAGGGAGGTGAGGTGATGGCCGGCCGAGGGTGAGTCTTGCGTCGGGGGCTGCAACTATACTGACGCCGCTGCCTCTGGCTCGGTCCGAGAGCTCATCAGAGAAATCAATGCATTCCCCGGTCTATTGAGCCGGAGAAGCTTAGCGAAGGTGAAGGGTGGAGGGATGGGGGTGGATGAGGAGGAGTTGCATCCTGACTCGGTCCTCTACCTCCTTCAATCGGCCTCGTGCTCCGGGAGACCAGCTCATGTTTTCTTCCTCCGTGGGTTCCCCGCCACCTTTCTTTTTCTTTTTATTTTGTTGCCCTCCTTTCTTTTTCATTTTTTTTTCTTTTTTGTATCGTTCCCTGAAACATGCTGCCCCGGTCGTTTGCTTGTTCCTCTTATTTACTCGTGCTCGCCAATTCACTCGTTCGGCGCGCTTTGCTCGTTGGTCTTAGGTGCGGCCGAATAAAGTCGACAAGAGTCCGATAACATCGTGCAGGTCAGCGCGCATTTTGGCCTAGTTCGCGTTTGGGATTTAAAACGGCGTAAAAGAAGTGTGCTGCGGACTTCACCACACCTTTTTTTTTCTTTTTTTGACGTAAGTGTTTACGCCTAGGCTGATTTTTTCTTTCTCAATTTGAACGAAGTGATTCGACTACTTGAGGCGATAATATTGGCCCTCGAGGTTGCTGCTCTATTCTGTGAAAGAATCGGCACGCTGTAGTCAAACAATGTGACCGAATGTTTACAACAATTCAAGCGCGAAACACGCACGAATAGACACCTTAATCTACAGCTGCCTAAGCTGTCCATAGGTTTTGCCTGCAGACTTCTACGACCTTAGCAAACTCTTCAGCTCAAACAGAATGGTTGAGTGAGGCGCATTTACCTCGCAACATTGATAAAGGGGACGGGTTGTTACTTATTCGTTCTCTTGAATAGATTACAGTCCTATCTAAAGAAAAGGGAAACAAATGAAAAGATCGTTATATGGGAGACGTTGGGTGTGATAACGATTGAGACGCGTGTTGGCCATGCTCTTTTGAATTTATGTGCCATCATGCAAAACAGTAGTGCATTGTTTTTGTAGGCTGCTCCTCTGTGCAGGTCCCTCCCTTGAAACATTACTCTCTCTCTCACTCTTCTTCTTAATATTTTTTTCGTTCCAAAAGAAATTGTAAGGCGTATCGAGCTCCCACCTGTCTAAAACACGGAAAATACTGTCGCAAAAACAGTAAAAGAAGAAGCTTCCCCCCTTTATTGCACGGACATATCCAACCAAGCGCCCTTTCATTTTAACCGATCGATGAGTCTCCGGGGATCCCCGGACAGTTCGTCGACTATTCAGGTCACTGTTAACGCATGCTCGCCATCTTTTCTTGGCCTTATTGGTGTCATTATTGCCTACACCCCTTACAGATGACGCCGCGCGTTGGCTGCTTTAACATATGCTTTAACGTATGTTTATTTTCTTTGTCTGGCGCGTAGCATGGAACAAGTAGCAGAGGGAAATGAACGTCGCAAAAAAAATACACACACACACACACATATATAATTTTGATCGCGTGTTCGTGATACGACGGTTTAGTAAGTGCGCTTACAATTTAATGTCGCTACTACAATTTTAGTCCACCGTCAGCGTATTTAAACTACCCCCGCGATATGGTGAGCAGCACTTCAAGACGAGCCCAATGTTTCTAAAATTTGGCATAATTAGTTTTTTATGCTCATAAATAATAAACATAACTCGCTGCAATTTCCGTCTTGACTATTTCTAATCACCCAGCTACTCGCCACAACAGCCATCTATTACAAAAAAATGTTGCAGTTCATACTAGAAATTAAGGACAACCATAGACGAGCCCGAAGCCACGAATTTTCACGATTAATTGAAAGAACAGCTCCAGTGTAATAGCAAAAATGGTTCACAAGAGACCCACAAGGGACCTACTCATATTTGTCCCTTGACATGACATGTTTTTCCCCTTGAAATGAGAACACTGAATATGACTGCCTCTCGGAATAAGGAGGCTAAGCTGAAGCCACACAAAACGTATTTTCAGCTTTCTTGGCATTTACGGCTCGGATACTCGACTGTTCTTCGCAATCACAGGAATACAGCCAACGCGAAGCGTGAAACAATTCGATTGATAGAGGTGTCGGGGGCAGGTGGTTCTTTCGCGCTGTACATGACCGCGTCGTCGTCTTCATTGCTTAAAAACATGTACAGCGCGCAGGAGGAAGTCTTCGTGCTGTGCGTGGTTTTAATTACCAATAACCAGCTAGCCCAAGCCTCCACCCTTGTTAGTCTTCACTGCGTGCGCTATTCAAAGTTCAACATTTTTCTTTCTTCTTTTTTGTAATATGGCATGCACTTCGATACACGAGCACTGTTACAGCGCTCGTGTTTGTTCACTGTGTTACGTCCTTGTACCAAAGTGCGCTGCTATATCCCATCATGATTAACCAACTAGCCTACCAGTACGTCTTAAGCAAATTCTTTTTCTTCTTACCTTTTCCTTAAAGTTCGCACGGCCCTCATTCAATGCAGCCTGTGTCCCCTTCGTCGTCTCGTCGTCATCGGCGCCGGAAGACGAGGCAAGATTTTCGCCGTCCAATAAACGGCGTCATTTGGAGATTCCCTTTCTTTCTCCCTTTTCTATCCTCCCTTTCTTGCTCTGTCCCCTTCTATCCAGCGCGATCGAAAAGTGCTCTTCGAAAGAGCGCAGCAGAAGGGGTCTCGATCCTACGTGTATTGATCCATTAAATAGGAGAAAAAAGAAAGTAGAGAGGGGTGGGTGGAGGGGGGGGGGAGGGCTATTGGAGAGAATGAAAGCAGTGGAGTGCGCGCCCGCCACATGCTGTGTCGCGCGCTCGCGCACACAGAATTTCTCATTCTTGTTCGGGTATCTCCGTCGCACTCTCTCTCGCTGCCTTCGCTTCGCCCTCGTTCTCCTTTTTATTCCGGTCTGCCTCGGTGCGTGCGAAGAAGAGCGGGCGGGGCGTTGTCGGACCCTTTCGCTGTCATTCTCGGGACGTGCTCTCCTCTCGTCGTCCCATCCCGACGCCGCCAACACAGCACGGGGGTTCGTTCGGCCGCTGCTTCCGCCAGGCTTTCGTGTATAAACGATCCCTTGCGCGGCATTCAATCCGAAGTCTAGCCACATTAGGTGCTAGCTTTGGCGTTTAATGAAATGCATTTTTCTTTTCTCTTTGCGCGCGTACAGTTACCCGCTGCCTGTCTGCCATTCCTCGGCGCACCTTTTTCTTTCTTCCGAAGCACGGAAAGGCTCGATGTTGATAATCGTCGGCGTGGTGCGGGTGAACGGAAGTGAAGTCAGACAGCAAAATGGCTTTACCATGTTTGGCCACTTGAGCTTGATGATTCTTTTCCTTGCCTTGCGTAAGTTTCATAGTTTTGCGATCGACAATGACTCCTCCTTCATTTCTCTTTTTAATTTCTTAGCATTTTTATTCAAGAATGGCTCGGCATTGCAGCCCTCAGATGCATCGCTACCGATATGACTTGGTGGAAATGAAGTAGCCTAATTGTTGCATGCGGTTAAAGAAAAAGAATGGTTTATTTAGCTTGTTTTTCTGAAGTGTACCGAGACTAGGCAAACGCTGCAAGAGATGGCGCCACGCATGAACAACGAATGTAATTTGAAGAGAACCTGATATAAAATTATGCGGCCCCACAGTCTTAGTTGAGATCTGTAGCTTTCAGTTTTGTGCGTGTTAACCACACACACATTGCGAGGACCATCGACGAGCGTAGAAATCAGTGATGTCTTCTCCTGTAGCCCTGCTGTTGAGCAGAAAGGAAAGCTTGCAGTATTTTGCCAGGGATTTGGCAAACACTACAAGAGATGGCATCAGGCATGAACACCAGGTGCAATTTGAACAGAAACTCATAGAAAATTATGCTGTTCCACAGCCTTAGTTGAGATCTGTAGCGTTTAGGTTTGTACGTCGAATTAACCGAGTGCGATAAGAACTATCGACGAGCGTATGAGTGAGTGATGTCTTCTCCTATAGCATTGGTGTTAAGCAGAAAAGACAGCTTGCAGTATTTCGTCTGCAGGCATTTATAGTTTCTCGATTCTTTCTCGTTGAGGCGTACGTAACGTAGTAGCAACAAATTCAGATCTCGCATCTGGAATGGAGAATTGTTCCAGCCACTTCAGACTTAGCCTACCATACGCATAGCGCTAAAATATCAAACGATCTTTCGCGTACAAAGGGGTCACTCATATACGTTTCCATTCCGGATCACTATAGTTAAGCGCAAAGGATGGATTACACTTATTTCTTTACCATCATAGCGTGACTATTCTATTACAAAACACGTTCGGGAATAGCATAGAGAGCAAGAACAATATTTTAATCCGCTCCCGTTCCTTCCTTCATGCGGTGATAGAGACCTCCACCGCCAGGTTGCGCCAGCGGGAGGAACCTCCCACTTCGACCGAGTGAATTGATGGCGTGGACCTCGGTCTCCGATTACGTCTTTCTTGGGTGATTAATTAGGGACGTGCCAAAGACACGACATCTCCCGGCAACTCCCAACCACCGAGCCAAGTCTCCAAAAAGGGACGTCGTTGCGACAGCACGGCAGACTTTATGAGGGATGAACCAGGCGCTTTCACGCGACTCTATACACGCATGCCACGTATAAATGTGTCCCGCGGACGGCCGCCTCGGCACGCAATGCGCGGAACCTTTGGGGAAGAAAAGAGAATGAACGCTACGAAACAGAAAGCGAGGAACAGCTTCTGAAGCTGAACAGCAGAGAAACGGCCGGCTGCTAATCATCTTCCTTGTCTCCACTATGATTGCAGAGGACAGTGTCGACGCTGCGTTTCCTCAGCGGCATTCGTTACGCTGTCAGTCTTTTGCACTCTTCAGATGGGACTTCCAGAGTATCGTAGTTTTATTTTGTTGTCTTTCTTTCGTCGCCGGGAATGATACACGGTTGGACGTGGTTATTGCAGCCTTGTACTTTCCGGTTTCTTTTTTTTCCGTGTCCTCGTCTTAGTTTCAGTATCTTGTGCTTCTCCTAATGCGTCCACTTTCACGAGCGAGTGTATCCCCGCTCTCAGATTCCCGCAGTGCGATATTTTTTTTTGGCTTTCACCGTAATCATAAACGGCTTAGCCGGTGGTGGCCCGAGCTCCGAGTCTGGATATTAACCGTCTTAAGCCCACGCTTTTAATATTCGAAGAGGGGATTATGTAGTGCTCAAAAATGGCAAATGGGATTCGACACACTAGTGCCGGGATATGGAGCTCTCGCCTGAGTGGCCACCAATCTCTATGAAAAACGGCGCCGAGGGGGCGGCGTGGAAAGTGCCTCGCTCGGCCTCCTCCAAAAACCACTGAGATTTTTTTTGTTTTGTTTGTTTGTTTTTTGCGCGTTGATGAACAGCGGCACGGCTTAGCTTTTTTTAAAAAAAATGGTGGCCTCTTAGTGTTGTGTTTCATCTCTTCAAAAATGTTCATGTTATGCCTTCTCTCTCTGTCTGCTTTACTTAGTAGTATGTCTGTATTCACTGCACGATGATGTGAGCGTTGGCAGCTTCTCATAGTCGACGCCGACGCTGAAAACAGAATGATGGTTTGTTCTTAGCAAAACTTATCAAAATATTTTTTTTTCGGTAAGAACGTGGATTATTTTAAAGAAGCAATCATACCCCTCAGTATAATGTCGCGGTAAAATATATACACGTCTTTAGTACAGAGCAGTTGGAAGTATGAGCGAATACATTGATTTATGTGGTTGATATTTAGGTCAAGCAGCTTCACCAGGAGATAAATATTCAGTCTGGTACCCTGCTCGGAGGAAGGGGTAAGGCGAGACGGAGAGAAGGAATGCGCCCAGTAAAGCTATCATTAACCTTCGCATGAATTTTTACGCCACGAAATCGCGCTGCGTGCTTCCATCTCACAGTCCCGCATCTCAACCTCGCTGTCCAAACCCGTCATCCTGTGCGCCCCTAACTTAGCAGCTAACTACACTTTCATCACAGGCAGAAATGACGCACTTTACCCTTAACACGCATACTCCAACCACGCATTGTAATGCTTGGTGGCATAGTGTTCACTGTGAGCGCACTCCACGGCCGAGTTTGTTAAATTAGCGGGGCCAGGAGCGATAATAAATGGTATCTTTTTTAGTCATGCATTGTCCATGAAAAATGAATCGTATATGGTTATCAAGTGCAGCGCGGTATTTCCGCCGCTCAATGTCGTCTTCACTTTCAGGAACTGGTACTGCACTTCAATGTGAGGAATTCCGAGTTATCATAAGAACCCGATATCATTGTATTAGGTTGTGCTGTCGTGGCGGCAGAGCTACCAGTTTTTCAGCGAAACGCGTTCTTTTTGCTAACTGGTGGAATGGCGCTTTTAAAAACTCTACGTTAGTGATGAAAATTAGTTCTCAGGAACCTAATTTTCTGTCTCATTCATTTTTCAACGTTCTCTTAGCCAAGAATAAACTAACCCGTTCCAAATGTGAATCCACGACGCTTTTCGACTGGCGACGTTATATGAATGACGAACGCGACGCGCGTAGATGCTGCTGTGACTGTGTAAACATCACCAAAGGCATCCTTGAAAGCGGGCTTTTTTGCAAGAAGCATCCTTGTCAGGAGAAGCCCGCTTCTGTGATCCTGTTCGTAATACAGTCGATTGCATCGCGTGGACATCGGGACAATGCATGCACAAAAATAGCTAAATAACCTGCGGTATAGCGTCTATCGGAAATATAGTGGTGTAAATTATGGTATAATGAAATTTATCGAAAATTTTACGGGTGGAGACATTGTAGGTTTTACAAAGTAGTTCCCAAATGGTTTAGAAGGTTATCGAACGACACGAGTCCTCATAGAGTGAGTTTCTTTTTGAGGACTTGTGCGGACATTCCTCCTATAAAAGAATGAATGAATGAATGAATGAATGAATGAATGAATGAATGAATGAATGAATGAAACAAAGAAAGAAAGACGTGATTGAAACCTTGCCAGTCGGGGGAAATTCTAACCACGAATCTCCGCATAGCCTTTGATATGCGATTTCCCAAAAGGGTGCAATTGCAGCTAAATATTTTTGTCGTCCAAAAACATTATTTGATTTTCGCACTATTCGAAAGAGACTACATGATTTTATAGCGAAATATAGACACAAACCTTGAAAGAGCAAAATCATGAAAGCTCACTAAGAGCGTGTGCAAAAACCTGCGTTCAATAAGACAGGTAATTTTTTTTAATGAAGCTGGTATGGTTACATCCATCTTGTGGACAATACACAAAGATTCAGGAACCACTCGTTTTCCTTGTGGGCATGAGAGTTTCGGTGCACACTTCAAAGACGTGGACTTCTTTCGCTGTCACTTGACGCACGCCTTAGTCAGCGACCTGCCACGTGGTCAGAGTGCGTTAACGCTGACGAATTAACTTGCGCTATTCCTTCGTCGGGGGGTTGCATAACTTTTGATGAATGCTGCGCTGCGCTGCGATGCGGCAGGGTGAAGGTGAGCCACAAATACGAATGTAAGGCAACGCGCTTGCGCGAAACCTCGACATCGCCTGTCTGCTAAATCGCCTCGCGCCGCAAGTTCTTACGACATGCGCAAGCGAACGCCGCTCTCCAAGAACCGCGGACGCGCCGTATGTCGCATTGCACCCCCTAGGACGTCATCAGTTTGTTGTTTAAGTGACGCCATCTCGAGTTTGCTCAGGCAATTGGCGCAAAGCGGGGGACCGACTCGCCGAGCTACCGGGAACTCGAGCTCCCTCTGGACGCGGTGTGTAGCGAGCAAGCGGCGTGGGCCCACCGCGTCGCGTATTATGTGGACACTCTCGGCGCAGACCGCTCGTCGCGTAATTGGCTAATTCAACTCCGAAAGAGAGTGCACGCTAGATGAGAGCGGAAGCAGCGTATACCGAGAGTCGGGAACTGGGAAAGCGGTTGGGGGCAAAGAGAGGCTGCGACCCAGCCGACCTCTGGCCTCCTACAAACATGGATTTGCATAGCCGAGAAGCGAGGATATTAGGGTAACGGGAATGGGCGCAGGAATGGCGTCGCGATCATCTCTACCTCGGCTCCGGTTGCCGCCTGGATTTCCGGGAATAGCTGGTGCGACCACTCGGCGGGGTCTGCGTTACTGTACGTTGCGTCATTTCCTTTTTTTCCCCCTCTTTATTCCCTCATGCAGCCCACACCTTTGCCGACCCGCCCCGGCGCGTGCACGACCGTTAGGGAGGCTGCGCGTGCCTTAGCACTTTGCGCCCGGCGGCGATGTTATGGCAGTCTCTTAATTCTGCCTTTCCCCTTCCTCCCTCTCCTTCCCTTTCCTACCCGTGACCTCCCCTATTCCTGTCGCCGTTGGGCGCGCGATTCTCGACCCTTGGCTGCTGACTCCACGGCTGGCTGAGCGGGCGGTCCCGCGCTGTCGGCTCGTCGTCACCGGTGGGCGCGTGTTTGCCCATATTTACGCGAACGGAGGAGCGGGAGCGGCAAGGCGGCTCGTCGCTGGGTGGTCATGCCGACCGGAGAACGGGAGAGAGCGTGTGCGGGAGGGAGGGAGAGCCAGCCCGTATTTGTCTTTGCGACGGCGCGGTGTCCCAGCTGCGTGCGGCTGATCGTCGTCGGCCCTGGCGCACGCCCGGAAGCCATAACAAACACCCCTGGTCGGGTCCCCGTCTTTGTTCGGCCGCCACGTAGCTGCTGCCGTGTATGCGCGCCAGCGCGCCCCTGTGTGAGCGCGTGTGCGTGCGTGCGAGAGACAACACTGGAAGGCCAGCCGGCGTGCTGCGGACGGGCGCGCTGCCTAGCCTGCGTCGTCCTCGTGCTCTTCCTCTGCTTCTTCTTCTTGCTCATCCGCGAGCTTGCGTGCGGTCGGTGCCTGGAAGACCCGCAGTGGTGGGAGGCGCGTGCCACGGAAAACTTGTACAAAGATTAACGTCTCGCCGGGCGCCCCTTTGTTTCGATTTGCGCGTTTGTTGCGCCCCCTGCCGCTAGTTTTCTCTCGGTTCATGCTTGGCAGGGTGCGTTTCCCGCCAGCGCGCCCACCTTCAATGCGCGTTTAGAGAAGCTCGCGCTGCGAGTGACAGGTTAGCGAAGCTCGTGAGCGAGAAGAACCGTCGAAGGGGGCTAAATAACGCGTCACCCTTAAGGTCTTTGTCTTCTGACTTGAGCCCTTGGAGTTAGGTCATCCTAGCCTCACCTATAGGAATACATGAAGTGTGCTTTGATTGGCAAAGTGAGCGCGCTTTGTTGAATTTGACGCTCTGGTGGATGCAGGCTGGGAGATGAAAAGGTCATTCGAAGAGAAACAAAATTATGACACTATTGCTCTACTTACATTGCACGAGAAGCAAGCCTCGCTGCTTGTGTGTTCTTGACGCCTACGTGTACTGCTTTCATTTCTCGCTGACGCAAGAAATTTGCCCTTATATCACGTGCACGCGAATCACGATTATCTTGTCAGATATGTTTGTTCAAGACAACGAACATTATATATAACGGTAAATCCGTGCTTCTCGTGAAATTTATGCCCACGTCCCTCAAAAAATATATATTTCGGCAGAATAACAGTGTGATTGCAGGATAAAGCGGGTGTTCCATTTCGGCCGCGAAATCGCTCAGACTTACACATAACGCTCGTGCCACGTTACGAAGCAATTGCGAAATTTATTCGCTCACTTTTAACTGTTGACTCGCAGCATGACCTGTACTTCGAATGGCACCGCACGCTTTGCAGCGGCGGCAGTGAGATGGAATTCCCTGGTCGCGCATTGCGCAAGTAACTCGACCGCTGATGCAAGCTGGCCAAGACGCTGTTCCGCGCGACGCGTTCGCAGGCAAAGTTGTCACGCCTCCTCCCCCTCAACGCGCGTTAAATTTCGGTGGGCGGGCGGCGGACAGTCGACTTGATAAACGCCACCTGCCCGTGACGACAGCCTGTGTCTGGGACGGCGAGAGGTGTTGGAGAGATGGCTTCATGCAATCCACGAACGGCCGCTGCGTTCAAAGACGTATCGAGTTCTGTCTGTGCGGCCCCCCGCCACGGACATCTATATATCTCTCACTCGGAACACTGCAATGGCGTGCAGCAATCCCCCCCTCCTTCTCCAGCACTAGCGCTCTCGGCGCAATAAATCCCATCTCTCGCTCGCACTCGGTTTACGTAAGACACGGCTGGGCTATTTTCGACGTAACTACATCAGGCGCACGTCCAGTGTTGTTCTCTCCTCGCATGGTGCCGATATGGCCTCGAGGCGAGAAGAAAGACAGAAAACAACAAAACTAAACAAAAGCAAAATGTGACAAGGCGCAGGGCGGTTAGCTGGAGAGGGGATGCAAACGGGAAAGTAGTGGAAATGGCGAGGGTTGCGAGAACGCGTCGAACGCCGTCGCACATGGCGCCACTGCGAGGAGGTCAGTCAAGCTGGGATTGTTCAAAGTTCTGATAGATCCGCCAGGTGCTGTGTTCCTAATGTTTGGGCGCCAGCCCCGGCTGCGGCGGCTGGTCGGCGAGCGGCGGAAGAATACAAGCAAGCGATAACGCTATGAGGAGAAGAAGTAAAAGAAAAAGAAAACGAGGAAGAGCATTGGGAACGAGTGTAAGCGGGGCCCATGTTACCTCGCCGGGCCCGTGTCCGCTCGGTAATCAGCAAGAGGGGACGAGCTGGGTCATAATGCGTTCGGGGCAAGGCCCGAGCCATCGTACGCGCTTGCCGAGGCTGCGTACGTGTGTGCGTGTGTGTGTCTGCGCGTCTGTGTAAGCCGGCGTGTACGTATTCGGCGCGGGTGGTGGGGGTAGGGCGGGCGAAATGTGCTTCGGGGGTGCGAATACCGAACCGATGTTGAGCAGAGATTGCTTTCGCCTGAGAGAGATCGAGGCGCCCTTCGCACCCAGTCGGTGGTGCTGGCGCTTTCACCGTGGTCGATGGTCAATGAAGGTTGGGAGATGAAGGGGAAGAGGAAGGCAGCAATTCTGGAGTGACTATCACGCCCTGGCTTGGAGCAGACCTAGGCGAAGCTTCTTGTTTCCGACCTTCTGTGTAACAAATGAACACATCTGTCACGTTTTCTTACTCAAGCGCAAAAATTGTTTTGAGAAATTTGCGCTCTGGTTACTAATGTCTCCTAGACAAAGAACTGACCATATTTTGCAAGTAATACCAAATGAATGTGAGCTGCTTTTCAAGCAGTAAAGATTGCTGGTGGTGCTTTGTCAGTGTGCATGTTCTCGTGACTCTCTGTTTCATAGTAATTATAGCAATAAAGGCGGAATCTTGCATCATGATGTCATACCGCCCCGATGGAAGCCTAGCAAACGCAGAAAAAAACTAGGTGCTGTGAACATCCAAAATGAGGCGCTAGACATGGTCTGACTTCACGGTAGCTATCGTTTGTTGCAGAGCCAATGGACGTTTACCTGTTTTACGTCACGCGAAACGCTTAAAGATGCTCGGGTGACAAGCGCGTGTCTTGTCACCCTGCTCATACCGCGTCGTGCTATCTTGCCGTCTTGATTCGTGCCATTTATTTTCGCTCTAAAGCCTAACTTGGCAAGATACGTAAAGGGCTATGATTCGCTTGCGCTTTACACAATGTTAATCAGGCTGCTGTCGTTTGCCCGAGCTTCATTTTAAGTAAACTCGGAATTTTTCGGCGCTGTGAAAACGATTTTTTTTATTCCAGACAAACAGGAAGTCAGTAACTGCTCAAATGTTCGCAACATTTAGAACATTTTGCTTGTTATATGGTCAGTTTAATATCGTATTGCGTTTCTTGTTAGTCCTTGTATTGCTAGAAGCCGTTTCTGATTGCCGGGAGGAGGTAGAGGAGGAAAAAGAAGAAAGGAAAGGCAGGGAGATCAACCAGACGCACGTCCGGCTTGCTACCCTACAAAGGGATTTAAAGGGATGAAAAGAAACAGAGGAGAAAGAGGGAAGAAAGTACTCTCAGTATGAACACGTGCGGTTGTCCAACACTTTACAATCGGTCACTGAGGCCAGTCAGCTTCGTGACCTGTAGCAATTCCGGTAATGTATTTATTTGTATACTACGTATTCCTTTGTAAACGTCTGTGACATCTTTTAGTTTCTGTCTCTCCGGCAGCAAGAAGTAGCCAGCGCCATTGAGTAGCCGACACCCGTTTACACAGTAGCGTCAGTAACAGACAAAGTGATGGGGCTAAATGTTCGCGCCTGTCACGTTTGGTTGGTACCTTCAGCAGCGCATTCTAGGGCAACAGCTTCCTCGGCGTGATCTCTTACGTGTGCGCAATATTTCCACTCTGCAGCAGCTGTGCGCGACAGGTTGATGCCTCTTCCTTTATACCTGCCTGCCCTCGTTCTGGTTGCGTTACTAGACCACGAAGCTTAAGAGTACTCGAGGCACGTTTTTTCTCCTTGCCGTCCAAGGCGTGCTCGCAGTTTTTAATTAAGTAAATCCCTGATGCGTGGAAGCATATGCGAACTGATGCGCTCTTAGCGCCTCCATTGTACATTCTAGCCAGAGGGCTCGCTACAGTGTTGCGTCAGCCGCCATTTTGTTTAGTTCTGCTGCCTGCCCACGGCGGCCGCTAACGTTGACCAAGTCTTGTGCTCCCAGCTGTGGCTTGCGCCCACGCGAGTCAGCTGCACTTAACGAAACAAGAAAGTTGAGGATAGCTTTTGACATTTCTTTGACGTGGCTGTACCTCTACGAGAGATGACAAAGATAAGTAGCTCGAGCAGTCGGCGCAAAGGCCCAGCGTGTAGGAAGCACTGTGCGCGATTCTTTAGCTTACTTTGTTGTATAAATTTCTTTTCTGGGCTGTGCGTCTGGGAACGTCGGCGACCCCTTAGTGTTGCGCAATGATATATATATCATCTCGTCAGCGGCTTATTCTCTCTCGTTCCGGTTTCTTCAGATGTACGCTTAATTCGCCCCCGAGACGGATTTTAGTCGGAGACGTTAAGAACTTTCGTTACGGTGAAACGAAACGAAAAAAAAAAACGGAAGAGAGAAAGATGGCAAATGGAAACAGAAGCGCTTTGACGGCTAGATGAAAGAACCGTCGCTCAAGACAGTTAATCATCGAAAGTGCTGCAAGCGGAGAATTGTTTCGAAACGCTTCTTCTCGAGAACGAGCAAAAAAAAAAAAAAAAATTGGATTCAGTCCTGATTTATTGTTCTCCTCTCCCTCGCGCAATGCCATATGAGCTCGGACGGGAACATTCCTTATCGAAAACCTCTAATCCGCCTGTTGTGCCTTGCTCGCTTACGAATGAACCGTAGCGCAGAGAGTAAGCCTAGGTTACAGATAAGAGGGATCGCTATTTCTGTCCCTCCATGTATGTACAAAGGCTCTATAAAGCTTTTGTGCGTGGGCGGCCAGTTTTATTTCAGGAGCAGGTCGTCTGTATACGTTACACTACTACAGCTAGCACGTGTCCTACGACCTGTGCTGAGATTTTTCTCCGACTTCTTTAGCCCTGGGCGTCATTGAGCAACTCTCTTACGGTACGGTGTGTCAAACCTAGTGAAACTCGTGTCTAATCTTTTTTTTTCTCCGCTTATTCGATAGCCTCGTGTATTTGCCGAGTCTCCCGTATCAGTGGCTGCCACAGAACACATGTCCGAGTCAACGGATGGGAAATTTTTGCCAGTGATGTCGTCGCAGTCAGCTCGAGGTTATGAAAGCGTGTGGGCGTTCTTGGAGGGGTTGTGCAAGACAAAATGGGATGCTGATTTTTTTTTTTTTTTTGCCGTGGAATGATGACACTACGGCTTGTCTGGAGTCTCAAGTCTCCGTTGGTTTGTCGATTTGTAAAAGAGGTTGGCTTCGGTGTCTTTATCTCTGGGGTAGTCGGTCAACAAGTCTAACCAAAGCTTGTTGTATGATGTATACATGTGGGAACGTTTGCTCGTAAGCCTGTAGTCATCTCATATAAATAGTATCATAGCTGCCGTCGTCGCTGGCAACAGTAAACCAGGTACAGTACGTACAGGGAGAAATCATTTCGTGAAAAGTATTCGTATTCCATGCCTCGCAACCAGATATCGTGCATATTCTGTTTTTTTTTCTCTCTAGCAAGGATAACCTGGCACGAAATTTGGCCATAAACGTAGACCTGTGTGGGCTCAATCCATGTGCTATGTTTTCTGCGCCACTGACACATTCTACTCGCAGGTTTTGAGTGCATGCAGTTATCACGATACCGTTTTTGACGATAGCCTTTCAGGACTGATATCAAGTGACTCGGCGCTTCGTCGCCTGGAAAGTTGAATGTGTGTTAAATGTTCTTACTTCTCATTAGAGAAGTAAGAAGTCAAACTAAACTAGTAGTTAAAATTAAAATTAAATTATGGAATTGTACGTGCCAAAACCACCGTCTGATTATGAGGCACGCCGTAGTGGGGAACTCCGGATTAATTTGGAGTCCCCCACTACGGCGTGCCTTATAAACAGGTGGTGGTAGATTGCTTTTATCAAATAGTAAGCAGGTTATTTTTACCATAAATTGAGGCTTGGTGACCCAATGAATACGCAAGAATGAAAGACGAGCTTTCTCTGCAGAGAAGATCTCCCCCCACCAGATCTCCTGGCCGCTCCCTCGCCTGAAGCGTGGGAAGCGATACTCATGAACCCGAACCTGGAGGTTCAACTTCGTGCCATCAAAAGAGCCGAGGAGGTGGCTGTAAGGCACCACCTGGTAGCCACCCCTCACTAAGCAAATTAACAAAATAAAGTTGTTTCCTCCTCCTCCCCGTGACATTTTGCAAGTTGCCTCAACAGCTGTCCTTGACGCCATGAGTCTGAACAGCTTTTGCGCGTTTCCAGTAAGCGCTTATGCACAACGAAGAATTATGCCGCGTTCTAAAGAAACCAAGGACAGTTTCGAACATATTTCTTGCGCTGAGCCGGCCTGAATACGAGAACTTACCTGTAACCTGTGACGTCACGCTGACGTATAGGACCTGTGGTTGGAGCGCTTCCGATAATTCAAGAAATAAAAAGCCTTGCTTTCAGTTCATCAGCTAGCAAACAACGTTATCCAGTTAAATGAATGAACGAATGAAACTTTACCACTGTAAATTGATTCAGTGTTGCGCATTACTGTCCCATTGAAACTTGCATTTGAAAACGCGGGTAATGCGTAACGAGATTCGCGAAGCTCGACTCTGTACACGTACCGTGGTTCAGCTACGTTGTATCTTCCCTAAGCACAATAATAAAAAGTAAGAAAAGTGAGAAAAAAAAGAAAAATAGAGGTGCTGAGAGCCGGACAATGAAATGTCCTTCCTAGAAGAATCGCATATAACGGGCCACCTTCACCGAGCGCTAAGGGGCAGCTTCATCTTGTTTTTTTTTTTTTTTTTTTTGGCCTCGGCACATGCCATTTCTGTCACTTCTTGGCCCATCGTTGATGATTAACTAAGGTTCCGAAACACGCTGGCGGCGAGAGAAGAACGGGCAAAAGGAGAAAGCTCTCGGCCAACATCTGGACGCGGCCATAAATCTGCGGCGGCCGTGAAGCTTATCGGGGAGACGCAGAACTTCCTTCACGGCTTCCCCCGTAGTATCACCACAGGGCACGTGGTCTCCAGAGAGAAACGGGATTTCTCTCCCCTCCCTCTCTTTGCAGGCCCCAACGGTGCGGCCGGACAGGCGGGCGCCCACTGCGTGTCGGTTAGACTACGGTCTCGTTGTATCATCTCGCGTTCCAGCCTATGAGGTGCGCTGTCCACCCGAAATTCTGAATGGGTGGAGGGGAGGCGGAAATCGTTGCGAGCGAAGAAGACCGACCGTGAAAAGCAGATAAGCCGCACCTTGCTGCCGCAGCAGTGGCGGTGGTGACGGCGGTCGCACTCGCAGGGATTCTAACGGCAGCCGGAGGACGAAGTAGGCGGAGAAGAAGCGAATAAAAAAAAAAGTAAAACGTCGGCGTGTGGGTCCGCTGCGCATGGAAGCGTATGGGACGTTGTCTGGTGACGCGTGCCCGCACCGTGGGGGGCAAAACCCCGACGTGAGCTGTCCTCTGAGAGGTCATAAGTCGGAGTCCGGGGAAGGGAGGAACGGGAAAAAGGGGAGGAGAGAGGTATCGAGGGAAGCAGGAAGAGCGTAACAGATGAATCATTGTTTGGCTAATGGAGAACGCCACGTGAGCACAATGGAAGCTCGATGGAGAAGTGCTCGCTGCTGCCGCGCTGACCGGTAGTGCAGCGGTGCCTCTGGACCATCTGCCAGCTATATCAGTTTTTGTTTTGTTTCTTTGGGCGGTAGCTTTGATGGGCAACTTCAACTTCTTTCTAGGCTTCCGCTTGTGCGAAAGACGCGTAACCGAGCCGCCTTTGCTGGAACACCCAGTTCCCAACTGGGGAGGAGTATCCGCTTCATCTTCCGTGACGTCGCCCGCGACTAGGAACACAGCACGCCAGTGACTAAACCGCGGGCCCCTACCGTAGACGCCAGCCCCTTCGACAGCGAGGGCTTCCCCTCAAAATGCCAGCTTTACTCTCTTTGTCTACTTTTTTCTCCTTTTTTTTTTGGGGGGGGGGGGGGGTTGGGGGTTTCTTTGCCTCCTCCCGCCCCTCCAGCCGCGTCCTCCCGCCACCCATTTGCGAAGCTGCGTTGCTCCTCTAGCGAGTAACGCGCGCACTCGGTATTTCGTTTTGGTCCTTCTGCTCATTTTTCTCCATACAGCCCGGTTTTCGCAGGAGATGAACGCCGGAATGAAATGGCTTACGCCGCAATCTCCAGTTACCGCGGAGCATGTAATGTCGCGCTTTTTTTCCGCCATTCGCTTCCCCGTCCTCGTATTTCCCTCGCTGCGATTTTTTTTCCTACCCTTATTGCTGTTCTCGCAGTTCGAGGCGATTATCTCTTGTCGCCTTTGGCCGCCCAGCTTCGTAAATCCGGCGACTTTGTCGGGTCGTCGATTTTGTCGTTTGCTTTAACGCTCGCCCTTGGATTGTATCTCATTTCAGACACCAGTGCAAAGCGGCTCCTTTTAGTGCCTGTTTCGTTGCGCGAAGTTGGAGAGGGTGGCGGTTTCCACCGCCAACTTGACGCTGGTTGCTCTTTACTTGAAGTCGTCAAAGGAGAAACGAATTCCTCCGGCAATGGCTTCCGGGCTTGTCAGATCGTTTTTTTTTCCGCGTTATTGGGCCTTATTGGCAGCTGGGGCGCTGAACAAATCTCCTTCCAATTTCCACGCTGGCGGCATTTTCCACTATATGTTTCGGTAAAGTTGGTAGTGTCGTTAGTAATGGGGGGTGGTGGCACTAGGCTGTATCTATTTGCCGGTTTAATGCCTCGTTTACGTTAGCCCAGGTCACAACGCTGATCAGCGTTTTTTGTCGGCTCAGTCAGTGACTTGAGCGAAGCTCCTTGCGAGGGCCACGTGGTTGTCTCATGCTGAGCATGTACCAGGCGAAAGACACTGCATGTGATTTAATTGATGGGGGTAACAAAACGCATGTTATTGAACAGGCGCGGTTCAATATTCCCTTATTTTCTAGCACTTCCTCGTACCATATTTTAATGAAAAACTAGCCTCACGTGAATCAAACAGAAAAAAAAAGGTATGAAAACAAAATCTATTTTAAGGTGGGCTTCTCCACAAGATGATACTTTTGAGTGGAGAAGCCAGCTTTACAAATTGTTTTTGTTGTAGCGATTGGTTCTTATTTTCTAATTTTGGTTTTTGTATGCGTTACCGTCACTTTGACAATTTATTCTTACGACAACATCTCAATGACATGAGCAACTGTTATTAAAAGCGAAGAAGTATAGGGATTCTATCTGGTGTCCAGCCCGCAAGCCTTTGCTTTTGAGGACGGAACCGAAGCGTTGCGTTGTCCCAGCATGCTCTGTGATTGTGAATCACAGCGCTGTATGCGGTGAACGTTGTAGTTACCGACGCATCCTAGGTTACAGAACACTTGCCCGTTTCGAGCGCTTCACACACGCGTGAAAGTCGCGACCAGAATAATCTTAACGGGCTGCGGCTCTTAGCGCACTTATTTATTTATTATTACTTACTTTTTGATACGATGTCCTTCATTAAAGGTGTCGGCCCTACAAGATCATTTCACAACCAGAGCCTTAGGGGGTGTTAGCATGGTGGCGATGACTGCAGCGACCCATAGCGGGAAAGTCGAGCAAAATGCGGGCGCGGCGGGCGGCAGCGGTGAAGGTACGCGCTAACGAAGGCTCTCTGTAATAGTTCTGTTGCTGCTTAAGGCTATGAACGCGAGAGAGATATATATTTTTTTGCCGTACCATCTTTTGACGCTTATGACGTTATGCGCTGGGGTTTCTCCTGCTCCTCGAGCTGCAGGGAATGGTAAAGTTCCAGCCAGCTACAGACCGGTGATCACTCGCTGAGAAGCACCTGGGCGCGCACGAGCGAAGCGAGGAAATCAGCCCCCAATTAACCGGGACCCGTGAACCATGAAAACACGACTTTTGAAGCGAAGACTAACGACGACGGAGCCAAACGCGTTCCCGATTCGCCGCCGGGGACGACGACGACGTCTGGCGGACCCCAGTCGGCACCGAAGAGAAGGCGGGCGAGGAGGGAAAAAAAGAAGAAGCGAAACGCAAGCTCGAGTGATAGGAAAAGCGCGCCTCGTGCAAGAACGAACGGGCTTAAGGGAGAGCGATTCAATCGAATTTCTAGGATGCAGCAGAGACAGCGCGGTCGGCAAGACTCCCGCAGTTACGCGCTTTTCTTCTGCTTGCGAGTCTCGGGAAGACCGCGAATTTTCTGAAGACGAGAACGAGAGAAAGAGGTGGAGGGGGTCCTTGGGATCCTCTCCATTGCCTCTTTTGCCGCTTTTGATTTTCTCTCGCTAAGCAGAAGCTCAACCCTAAAAGGAAAGAGAGTTCGCAGTAAAGGAAACACAACCACAAGGAAAGTCGGGAATTGTTTAAGAAACGGGAAAGGGGCATTAGAGAGGGTGCCCGTTGGGAGGGGGAGAGGACGGGGGGGGGGAGGGGGAGGGTGTCCTGTGGGCGTGCGTAACTGCGGCAGCCAGCGTGCGGCGTGCCACGCCGGCGTGCCACGCCGCTTCTCAGCCTCGGCGGCCGCGGCGCAGTCGTTACGTAGAAAGCCGCCCGGTGAAAGCAACAAGGGTACGCGCCGCATATTGTTTGGCGCGTCGCTTTTCCCGGCGTGCGTGCCTTCCCCAACTTTTCCTTGGGCTCCCACTCCCGAACTCCGAGGCGAACGCGGTCGTGAACGGAGCCACGCACGCACGCGCACACATTTTGCTTGTGCGCTCGGCACTCCTTTCCTAGCGGCTTCCATTCACCTCCGGGCAAGATTCCTTCCTCCTTTGGAGCGGCACTTCCCATTTGGCACAGATGACTTACTTTGTATTCAGGTTGCGGAGGTATGGGAAGGAGTTGAGGTGGCTCTATATCTGGCGCTCGGCGCCGGCGGCGGCTCTGAGATGAAGAAGAGGAAGGGAGGGCGTATAAGATCGTTCTCGCAACTTCTATGTCTTTCATTCTCCTTTGCTGCCCTCCGTTTCGCCGCCTTGTTCGGTTCAATGGCGGAGTAAATACTTTCAGAGTACGGCGACGCGGGTAGGGGTGCGAGATCTCGTTTTTCCTTTTCTTTCTTTCTTTTTTGTCTTCACGTCTTTTTACTTTCCTGCCATGCTTCTCGTCGCAGCGGTATTTGTTTCTCGCTGGAATGCTTCATTCGACCTAAGCCGGCATTGAAGGAGCGATTGAAAAGTGATTTGCTGCGTGCCCCGACGGACCGGCAGGGCGGCAACTGTGCTTGGTCGACCGGGGTTTCTCTTCTTTATCTTGCGAACCGCGTGCACTTGAGCTGAAACTTTCGCGTCTCTCGCAGGGCACACATTAGTTCCGGCGACAGTGTGTAGCTGTTCTAAGAAAGGACACTAGCATTTCTGTTGTGATTTTGGTCTTCACTGAGGACGCTTTAGTCATTGTCTGACTTAAAATGCAGTATAGCATCCCGGTAGCATACGGATAGAAACGGTAGTGTGCAGTAGAGAGGATGGATGCATATAAAGTATGTATAAAAAAAGGGGGGGAGGGGGGGGGGGGGGTTAACGAGGGGTAAGGTGCAGCTTGGAGCGAGTTGGTTCTGCATTATTATACTACGACCGACGCCCTAACCGGAGACAAAACAGACAAGATGACGAGCACGCGTGCTGTCCTCGTCTGTGAGGACATCGCCTGTTCCCACCCTCTTGTGTGCTTTGTCTCCATTGTTGGGCTGCTCATAATAACAATAACCAGGACTAGTTCTGTTTGCATACCCTGCGCGGCACGAGATGGCTAGGGGATAAAAAGAAAATGGAAGGTTAGAAAGTCGCGAGCTGCGTTAAGTGCGTAAACAGTCCGGGGTTTAGCGTGCAGAGTTCACATGCACATCTTGCCTCTCTGCACGATTTGCTAACGTGTCAAATTGAAAACATGGCAAATTTTCTACACATTCGCATGATTTTCTGCGACATTGTACATCAGCTGTACCATTGAAGGCGTTATAATTTATTTGTCAAATTTCCGATACATTCACGGGAAGTTTCGTGTAAATCCCGATGCCTTTGGATGTTGTCTACTGTTTGCTTTGCTGTTGATACGAGTTTGCGTTTGTATTCTTGCACTTCTGGTTGCTGCTGTCGAACGAATTCTCTTATCATAAGTACGTCCTGCTTTCTTTGAATTTGATTGGTTGCATGTTTACTTCTTTCGTAGCCGATTTCGTGCAAGAAGAAAACAACGGCAATAAATGCTGGCGTAAGCATTTCTCTGTTTTTTGTACACATGTGCAAACAAATATAAAGGATGCAACGTTTCTGCTTTATGATTATCGCCCTTCTCTGCGAAGCTCTGTGCTGGTTTAGTGTGCAGTGACTTTTTCGGCAACCCTTAAATTGTTGGCATAATCTGTATCTCCGCGAATCTGGCCTGCTTATGTGCTAACGTGCCTCTCTTTTTTTCCTCTTGTCCATTGCAGCGTGCAAGACGGGAGTCGACAGACCGCTTAAACTTGTAAGTTTGCCCATATGCTCATTTGTTGTTTATGCTAAAGGAGAGATTCATGTAAACCAATCGCACATAACAAACTCTTTTCTGTTTTTTTTTTCTTTCACGAAGTAATAATCGCACCGGCTTGTTCAGTGCAGAACGCGTTCTCGTGCTATTAGGCTACACTGTAAAATAATTTATCCCTTGAAAGCGAATAAGGGTATAAATAGGTCTATAACTCATACCCTTGCACCCTTCTTGGGCGTAAGGGTGCGAGTTATAGACCGATTTACGCGCTTGTTTGCCTTTAGGGGTGTAAATTAGTCTACCGTGAAAAGACTATGGTTTGTTTAGCCTGTTGGCGTAATGAAACCTTGTTTCGACGTTTTTCATTTTGTTCTTGCATTCCTGAGTACTTATGACATTTATGGTGCTGCTTGTTGAAGTTAACCGCGCAGTTGTTAGCAGTCCGGTCTTTATTATATATATATATATATATATATATATATATATATATATATATATATCTATATATATATGTATTGTTTTCTGAGAAGTCCGACGAAAGCATAGGTCGGCAAACTCTCATAGGTGAGCAAAATAGACGAACATCAATCAGACTCACTCACAAATTATATTGTTTGCCGAGGGCTCACCCGGACTCAGAGTGACCAAAATTCTACTCACCCGTGCTCACTCGGAATCACCAAAATTCTACTCGGCAGAGCTCACTGAGTGCGACCAATTCGCAGCAGCGTTCCCCGGCATTCATTAACAAGCCAATTACTGCCGCACTCCAAAAGACGGCCCTACGAGTATTTTTCTGTTCACATGTCTCAACCAACTCCGAAATAAAACAGCAAGTGCTGTCCAGCGCTTACGATAGGAAGCACCGGAGAGTCCCTCAGCAGGCAATACTATCGCAGCTCCCTGAGCAGCGGTGAACGTCTTTTAACGTGGCGTGCTTCGAGAGAGTACATTTCCCTCGTGAGACGCAGTACGTTTCAATTAGCGAGCGCAGTCTCACGGTTGAGAGGAGCAAGACAGAAAAAAAAAGATAAAAGGGGGGAAAAGAAAGAAGACGTCTCGCGACGCGATAAGGGACGATGGATGAGTCCTGTGTTGATGTTGAGCACGAATCCTGTTTATACATCGGCTGTGTATCGAAATGAACCGATGGGTGGAGCCGTTGTGTGGAGCGGGGCGGCCTTCGCTATCGTTTCGCAATTTCAATCAAGCAGCTCCCGAAGCGCTCGCTGCACAGCGTGTAAAACACGCCAGTAATAAAACGCCCAAGGTCCAGACTAGATAAGGCCCGACATTTTCTTGACGTAACTCCAGACCCGCCCTTGCATTAGGGGTCCTCTTCGAAACGCCGCTACGGGCTTATCGCATTCTCAGGTGCATGGCGTAAAGTTCGGGCGGGAGGGGGGGGGGGATGAGTTTGAGCTCGCGTCTTACTTTGATGTCGTGCTGCGCTTCCCGTTGCCAAAACGCGATTAATTTGGGAAGCATGTTTGTTTTACGCACAGGAGTGAGCAGGAAAGAAAGGAATGTTTTTAGTGGCGTTAGATACGTGCTCGGCTCATCTTAGGTCGCTCGTGAAACCGCAAAATGCGAGTGCTTCATACCCCGTGATCTTTATCAGACCTTCTGACAATGCGCAGCAGTAGACAGAGGCTTATGACACGCAGCGATAGCCGACCTTTTTCTAAAGCCGTAGAAATTGATGCTGAAAACATCGGTTTGAGAGCTGAGAGACACTATAGCAGATTTGGGAGCGGCAACAGCAATCGTACAGGGAAAGCGAGAGAGCTAATAGAAAAGAAAAGAAGAACAGGTGTTAACCAGATTGCATGATTTGCTACCCTACACTGGGGGAGGGGGAAGCGGGCAGGAAAGGGGGAATGGGGAAAAAAATTCCGATGTTTTACGTGCCGAAACCGCGATCGGGTTATGAGGTACGCCATAGTTGGGACTCCGTAATAATTTTCACCACCTAGGGTTACGTGCACCCAATGCATGGTACACGGGCGTTCTCGAAATTCGCCCCCATCGAAGTGCGGCCGGCGTGACCGGGCTTCGATCCCGTGACCTCGTTGCTTTGCAGCGTAGCACCACAGCCGATAAGCCACTGCGGTGGGTGAAAGGGTGAGGAGAGGAAGAACAAGTGATGCGCACACACAGATAACAGAGTTCAGCATGCTATCAAAGGCGGTCGCAGTCAGTCCTCTCAAAATGTGCAGCAGCGCTCTTGGAGCCCCAAGAGCGGATGCCGGTCGATGCCATGGTCTCAGTATTTTTTTCTCCTGAGAACGCTCCGTCGTCCACTCGGCTTAAAGCTGCACGCACTATCTATCTTTAATTGTTAAAGCAAATGAAGTATATGAGGACATGTCGTATGGGTTCATCGCAAACGCTGCACTAGGCGCTGTCCATCATACCAGGCGGTAGTCGAAGGCGCAATGAAGGGTGAAGGGAAGTGCAGCTGTGAGTCGACAGGTTCCGGTGAATTCCAAAGGTTCTAATGTACTGCGCCGAACAAGTAGGCGAAGTTGCCTCTCTGCACCAGCTCTTGACAATGGCGCAGGTACACGTTGGACTTGTTCGTGGGCGGGACGCTCTAGTTCTTCGGCTATTTCGTTGCCGATGATGCCGCAGTGACCTGGCATCCACTGAAATCGGATTATGTGCTCGTTTTCAACTGTGTGGCGGTGAGATTCGCACGCTCAAGGATAATTATACTATTAGTAATAGCTGTGACTCGGTGAGCTTGTGACCACGTGTCCAGCGTTCTTCGTGAAGCATCAGTATGTTTTCGGTTAGGCATTAGCCGTATTTTGCCTCGAGAGCATTTTTGCAGCTTGCCTGAGCTTGCCCGAATTTCGAGTGGCACAGCAGTTAATGCAGCGACCTCCCTAATCTTTCCTGAGAAGCTCAAGTGAACTGATGCTCTTATAACCGTTCAGAATTGTGGACAATAGAAAATAAAGTTGTGTGAACATATGTACGTGTGGGTTTTTCACAATGGTTGCCCAAGAGAACTTGGCCCAGATAACTGTTGCACGCAATCAACGTAATAAAACTGACCCTGAAGTTAGCTTGCAGCGCATAAAGTTCATTCTCGTTCTGCCCGCGCAGGCGTGTACGATGTGCTTATTTAGATCTGCCTCCTACAGCAAAATGTGCGCGATAGCGTAATTTGCATAGAGTTCATAACGCAGACAAACTCCCTCTCATTATACCCGGAACGCGGGACCTGAACTCGATTATATTTCTCGCGCGCAATCTGCGATCTAAAGTGCGCTCAAAGTCAGCGCTCCTGGACTGTTTTAACCCCAGTCTTAGCGGCACCGCAAAGTAGATTGCAGCCTCCGGGGAATCGCCTTACCTTCAACGGGCGCTCCGGAAGGACGAACTAAAAAATAAGTAGAGCAAGAGTGCTGCTCAGCCGAGAAAGACTACACGAGATAACTGCCCATGCTGCTGCTGTGCGCAGAACACGTAGGGGAGCTCGCGCCCGGCATTGCGCAACGAGGCAGCGCTTAATGAAGGAAAATGGGGGAGGGGGGGTCTGCACAGTCCTGTGACTATAGGCCATGGGGAGAGGCGCCACTTCGCGGAATAAAGAGCCCGCTGCATGGCTGCGGCCTCCGCGTCCTGCAGTGTCGGCGTTATCGCCCCATAATGCCGTGTTGCTCGACGCTTGGGGAAGGAGGGTTGTCGTGTGCGCCGCGCCGCAAGCCGCCGACTCGGAAGCGCTCATTAAACACGTCGTCGCGATACGGCGTAGATTAGGCCGCCTATTCAAGCGGCGCCGCCTCGAGAACGCTGGCCGGCGACACTGCGGAGGTGCCGATAAGGGAAGAGCCTCCTACCGACGCTTCGGACTGCGGCTTTGGCCACCCCCTCCCTTCGCTGCCCGCCCTTCCACTCCTCCCGCCCCTCTCCCTTCGCACTTCCCCGCCAAGTCTAAACAGCGCGTGCCCCGGCTTTGCTTGGCTTGGCCTGGCTTGCCCTGGCCTGCAACGCGCACTCCCCTTCATCGCGCACGCGCTGGCACTATCGGGAGGGGTTTGTCCGAGTTAATTAAAAGTTGCAGAATTTACCCAAGTATTCCGAGAGACCTTGGCTGTATCGCCCATCGCACTTTCGGCCTGCACCTTAGCAGCTCTCCCCGTGTCTCCTCCTCCTCCAACCTTTCCCTCCTACCGTACATAAAGGTGCTGACCCTTACACCCCCACCCACAGCACATCCCTTGGCGCCTTGCCCCACCGCTGCGCCTCCTGGCGGCCCGCTTTCAAGTTTTCGCAGCCTAGTCAGACCGAGAGGTGAAAAAGTCTGCTGCGCGGCTCCGTGGCATCTCGAGTCGGTGTTCTCCAGCGGCAGCGATCCGCAGCTGGCTTTCCAGCCGCGAAACAAATGAACTGTTGGAATGCTCGCGATAGTGGCTGTATCGTATCTCTGCGCTTTATTGGAGCTCCTTTCACTCTGATTCTCTCTTCCGCCTTGTTTTTTCTGAGTCTTTCCTGGAACTCCTGGTTTCTGTTACCCGCAGAGCAAATATTGCTCCGGTCGAAGTTGAACTGTGCAGGCCCTAGTACTCCTGCACTTCTATACTTTTTCTTTCATTTGTTTTCTTTGTTTTGGTCGTTGTACTTATACGAGTGGCAGAGAGAAACCGCAGTTTAAGCTTGTAAATTCGGAAAAGCTTGCTTTATTCCTAACCTGCCTAATCGTAACTGCTTTAGATTCGTTATTAAGGTTAGTTTTCTTTAAAGCTCTTTATATTTGCTTCGGTGGGATGATGTTATTGTGACTTGCGATACGCTTCGTTCAAATATTACTACATCTGACCAAGTAGAAAGCTGACTTTTTTATTCTTATTTTCTTTTATTCTAGCGCAACTTAATATTAATGGTGTCACTGTAGCGGCGTGTAGAAGACGTATAGTGGTCGACACGTTTGAAGCCACGCTATCATCGCAATAGCTATGATAGCGCACTTTTCATAGCTGTGATAGCTTACTCGCGCCAGAAAATATTTAGGAATCGCCAGTATTTTTGTAGTTCAAGGTACGGTGTTTGGATGCTGACATTTACGAAACTGTATGGCCGCAGGTGCGCTCGTGCTCTGTACGCAGGAGCGTGCATTGACGTAAAAATAGTGAGCATCGAATTTGGTTTTCATAGTGTCTTGCTTTCCGAAATGAACTGTAGTCCTAGTGGGAGACGTTCAGACTTTGTAGATGTATACAAATCAAATGAGTGGCGTATGCGCATAACATGCAGGCGTTATTGCGTCGTGCGCACGTGACGTTTCTAATTGCGCTAAAGTGAAATAGCGGCATGTGACACTTGCATGAAACGCGTGGGGTTTTCGCATTACACGTGAAAGAGACAAGACATTTTGATCAAACGTTTTAACTTTAGTTAAGCTGAGGGACAAGAGTGTGATAAAGAGGACTAATTAGTCGAAGTCAGAGGCAGTTTGTTGAGACAAGGAAAATATGAAAAGCAGCATTCCATCCACACGAGTATTTTTATTAATTTTTTTTTCGTGGATAAGGGGAAAACCTAACTACAGCGTTCTTACAATCGTGACAAAAATTTTTGGCCTCCATGGGCGATGTCTGGAATCGAGTGTGACATTGCAGGTGTACGTGTTCACCGGTAGGGCCAGAACATGTCGCAGGCTCAGGTTTGCACGGCGCGCGCGACATGAAGATATAAAATTGTTCGCTGCGACCGTCGTCTCTCGGTCGCAGCGAAGGATTTTAAATCTTATTTTTAAGCTTATTTTAAGCTTAGAACTTTAAAACTCGCTATGTTGGCCGTGCGCAACGCGCTTATTGAAATCCTTTTAGAAGGAGCTCGTGTCTTCAGTAGCGAAATATAAAGCCTAAAGAAAAACACGCAGCGGGCTTTGTGTCGAAACGAGAGCCGCCGCCATAAATGTTCGCCATTTACGCTGTCGCTGCTCGTAAAAGCCTTAAGGAAGTGGGACAAGTGTAACACCGTTTGTAACACCAGAGAAGGGGGATCTGAGTATTTAATGCATCGATGTTTCCATCCGGTTCCTTATCATTTTTCTGTTCTTTTTCGTTTACGCCGGTAACGGAACGCACTCCGAGTGTATACCGTACCACTGAGAACCACAATCGCGAGCAATCGTGTTTTAAAGATCTCGCAGAATGTAGCACAATGTGCGTCGATACTTGGACCTTGACCAGTTTGTTCGATGAGATGTTTCAGCAGCAACGTGAAGACGGGATCGTAGAACAGCAAGGATGTCACACAAGAGGCATTCGTCCTGTTGTAGCATCATATGATGATGATCATGATGATGATGATGATGATGGTGATGATGATGGCGGTGATGACGACGATAATGACAAGCTCTTTGACATATGCCATATTTTACGAAAGCGCATCGGCTCAGTATGTTAGCGCAGTGGAGATAGCAGCGAACACTTCCGTGGCGTCACCACGTTGTCACCTGACGCGCGAAACTTGTCGCGATATTTCGATTCGCGCAGCCCAGGGTTTAGGCGTGGCTTTGTTCCACAACCTGCGGCGATTCCTGTGGCTCCCTCGATGAAGTCTGTAATAAGGGCAAGCTGCGAAAGGCACTGAACAGCTCCCGAGGACAAGCTGTCGCATTGTGTGTTAAAAACGAAGCACAGTGCGCGGAAGTAAGCAGCACGGACGCCTACTAACGGCTGAAGTGTGATTGAGCAAAAAGTGACCCTGCGTCCCGTTGTCTCTGTCTTGTCTTGCGCGCTTCAGCCTCCATAATGATCCTCACACACTACTAGCCAGCAGCCAACTGTTCTTCGTCACAAGCTGCCGCAAACAATGAACTTTATGTCGACAACAACGGAAGAGCTCTGCGACTTAATACAGGGCAGATTGTGGTTGTCCAGGTAGTCGCCGTTCGTAATAAAAATATACAGTCGCCGGATTCGCTTGGTATGTACAGGGCGTCCAAGTACCGGCTGTGTACTTTGGAACAGGGAAAGTTCCGGGTGGGAGGCGTTCGAGGAAGAACGAGACGGCGTCGTCCTCTTTTCGTCCCCGTACTCGTTCAATTACACGCCTCGCCAGTGGTTCCACACTGGAAGACTCCTAATTAAACTTTTATGTTAGGACGGGACCCACCTAAGTTGATTGTGCTCGGGCTTGTGGCACTGCGTCGGCTTCGTTAGTGCACCTTCAGTTCGAGTCGGGAGGGTGACAGGGCCGAGCTAGGCGCTGGTGTGGAAGAGAGAGAGGGGGGCGGTGAGGGGGGGGGGGGCGGCATTGGAAGAGGATGGGAGGTCGCAAGGCTCTAAAAGAGGGCAGCCACTCAGGTCTGGCCATCTCCACTCGGATTCCTGGACAACCGAACACCGAGGTCCATCGGTGCCGCAGTGGGTCGACGTTGTGAAGGGGTCTTCGACACGGACGGCGCGCGACCGGCGTGGACCGAATCGACCAGACAGATGATCCTCAGAGGCAGCAGCGGATCATTAGTTGAGGATTAAAGGCGCGTTCTCTCTCTCTCTTGCCTTCTTCCCCAAAACTCCCCCGCATTTCCCTCCTTCGCTTCGTTTCTCCCGTAAAACCCTGTGTTGTGACAGCCTTTAGCTCCCTGGGATAAGCTCCGCTAAAGGAGCAGAAAACGAGGCAGACAAAGAAGGCGAGACAAGGTGCGAGCCAAACGAAGCCTGCGAAATAAAAGTCAATCCCGAGTCTCGCGCGCAGCCCGAGCGCAGAGCTGCTAAGACGGTCGGGAGAAAAGAAGCTTGACTCTTCGCTCCTCCTGAAGCGCTCGGCAAGCACGCCCACTCCGTGGCGGCTGCTCCATTCTGCTTCTGCGAGCATTTCAAGCGGCAGAAGTGTGTGTGTGTGTGTGTGTCTGCGCTTCGGGTTACACAAACGAAGCCGGGCGCCGCTGCAGTTTAGTGCCGAAAGAAGGTGTAACAAGCTTCCGCAGGAAAGCAGATTTGAGCGACCGTAACGATGGATTTTTACAAGTTGACGCGCAATTGGTCCAAAGGCGCACCCGCCTTTAGACCCCTGTTGTACTCGAGAAACAGAACACTGTCGTGTTTTGACACGCTTGTGCCCGTGACTCTTGCCTGAGTGCTGGCGCCGTGTGTGCTTTGTGGATAACAGTAGTTTTTGCTGAGGCTGCACCTAGCGCTCTGTTTTTTTTTTTTTTTTTTTATGACGGCGGGCTGTGATAAGTCCATGTTGTAAGTAATTTAATAGAATTTTGCAGTTCTTTTTTGTGAGGCAAACGACGTGGAGAGAAAGATAGAGATATAAGTGGAAACGTGGGAAACGGCGGTGTCTCAAAATAGGCACCGACTGTACAATTCCGGCCATGCTGGCTAACCCCAGCGCCAACACGCTAGTTTGACGTCATACATTTCAAAGTATTTTTTGCCGCGTTCTTGCCTGATTTTTGTCCCAAAACAAGTTCTCAAAACTGAGTAGGTTGAGCTTGGTTCATTCAGACTACAATGTAATCCTCGTTTTCTGATAGGCTAATTAACAAGTCCCGAGCAGGTGCTTTCCGAATTTCGTTATGCCACGAGGAGATTCAAGCCTGTGAAAGCTTCAAGCTTTTATGGCGTGGGAACTTCAAGGCAGAATTTTTTTCTCGTCGCGTTTTTTCTAGTTTACCAAGACTTTGATAAAGGTAACACTGGAGTCTCTAGTTTTTCAGGAGTCTAATTATACAACACGTCTTTCCTCTCCATTCCTTTTTAGTGTTTCTTTGACGAGAGTTCCACATTCTCGCATCAGTGGCCATATTCCCCTGGTTATATTGAAGATTAGGGAGCCTAGATTAGGTTTGTGTGAGTTGCGCTGTGCGTACTGAATGGCCCTACCATGCAGATATATGCGCGCGCACGCGCGCTCTCACAAGCACAGAAATATGTACACACGGGCACGCATTATTGTACAAACATACGCGGACATAAAAAAAAACTACTTGAGAATCCCGTTTTCTCCAGCAAGAATGGGCTGATTGGTTTTAGAAGCCAATGGCGATGGTTTACGCTCATCTAAGTGGCTTCGTATAGGTGCCGGTGTCGAGGTCATGCTATTCTGGGTTTTACTTTGCGCGCGAACGTTCATTGCTTGCGGGGTATTTTTATTACGGACGCGTCCGATTCCCATTCAAAGTTATTGCTCACGCACCTATAGCACAGCGGTGCTGATGTCACTGCTAAGGTATTAAACAACAAACGGGGTTATGCTGGAGATCTCGGGATATGCAGTTATGGAGAACTCCGAAAGCTCGCTTCTTTCGTTTGACTGGGTAAGCGGTCCTCGTCGAATGGGATTCTCTTTTTTTTTTTTCGGTGAATTGGGCTATATAGTAGTACCGCTCTTGGCTGACTCGTAAATATATCTCAGATAACGCCGCTTGTTTCGTACATTTGCAGTAAGGGAACTGAAAAAAAGAAAGACAAGAGATTACATTATGAGTCTAATTTTCTTTACAATTTCATTTGCGGGAATCAAATGCTTTGTGTACTGTTTGATATCAGTCTGATGTTCGATATACTGTTTGATGTGAGTCTTAATCGTAGTGTTTGTCTTTCTTGTTTGCATTCTATCAAACGAAATTTTGAATGATATTTAGACGCAAGAATGAAGCGGCTGAAGGCATTTCTCAAAAGATAACGCAGACATATGGGCCACGGAGAATGGTCGGAGTGATTACAATTTGATTCGCGGTGAACTTCGCGAACTAGTTCACGCTTCTTCAGAGCCAGTTCTCTATAGCTCGTGAAGAACCGGGCGGGTACAATGCACTATACCTCTCCGGCGAGCGCAAATAATGCCGTGAGCTTGTTCCGCACAATTTCTTTCTCTGTGTGAAACTAAATGCGACGAGCATGTGGTACCATATGAATTGATCTGGTGAAATGAATAGCAAAATGACAGCGCTTTCTCATTCAGTTTAGGAAGTGCGCGTTTACCGGATGGACCTTTTGACACACCTTTTAAATTATGGGGTTTTACGTGCCAAAACCAGTTCTGATTATGAGGCACGCCGTAGTGAGGGACTCCGGAAATTTGGACCACCTGGGGTTCTTTAACGTGCACCTAAATCTAAGTACACGGGTGTTTTCGCATTTCGCCCCCATCGAAATGCAGCCGCCGTGGCCGGGATTCGATCCCGCGACCTCGTGCTCAGCAGCCCAACACCATATAGCCACTGAGCAACCACGGCGGGTATTTGACACACCTTTGTTGGCTAGTACCGGTACACGTCGATGTGCGACGCCACCGGTAACGCCTTCGAATGCTTCGAGGTTGTTTATGCGGTAGCACAGCCAGAGAAAACAAAAGCCTCGCGAGAAAAGCACAGAACAGGGCCACGGAGCGAGCCATATAGGGACTGACGGATACAGATAGACTTTCTTGCTATAGTCCGTTTCGGAGATGCATCAAGCGTCGTTTTTGTAAGGATATTGTCGTGAAGATGTCCTATCGACTACTGGACAATGCCACGGGCTAACGTTACATAGACTCAGCTCCATGTAGAACTTGGTATGGATGGCTTCCATGGTGGCCCGCACTGAATATTACGTCTTTCCTCATGCCCACTTACCCAAGGATGCCGCGAGCCATCATTGAAGTTTATTCTTTATACAATCGAAATATTGAAAAAAAAAACGAAAAAGGAAAATGAAAGTGGCCGGAAAGAAGACTTGCCACAGATGGGAGTCGAACCCACGTCATCAACATATATTATGCGTGGAAGGCTCTGCAGTTTGTAACTTGCAATTTTTTTTTCTGTCACTTCCTTGAGAGACTGTAAATATATGCTATATTAATTTTCGTATGATCTCGGTGATGTTCGTTTGAAGCAGCAGGCCTTACAAACCGGAAGTTTGACTCATTCAGCAGCCATCGAAATAACATTTTCATTGCCATCATGGCAAATTCACTAGCGAGCTAAGATACCATCTTCGAGCATCGGTAAAGTGAACACAATTCCGATTGTTAATCGATTACGCCGTTTGCTCCGGAAAGATAAGCGATTTTGTCCTTGAGGCAAACAAAAAGGAGCGCTCATGCCTGACCACCCCTTGCTAACATAACCTCATTTCCAGTGAGGAAGGAGTTTGGGGCATTTCACTCCTCTCGTAGTAAATTTCAGATTGAGCGCTTCCTTATGCACCCTTGCGTCGCCGTAATGCGCATCAAATGACAGATTTGTGTCCTGAAGATCCAATACCTTCGGTTGGACGTTGATGAGCGGCCCAGTTCAATGCGTACGTGCGCCAAAGTTCCCTTTTAGACTCTAGCAGGAAAAGCGTAAGGCTATTCGTGTTTGATCTTTCCACGCAACGCGCGTCATTACTTGATTATGAGTGCAGTGATAAATGCTATAACACTGACTTCAATACGCGCACATCACTTCAGTTTATTACCTTAAAAGCCCCGTTCGAGGTATTACATAATTGGCGGTTAGCATGTGCCATTCAAACGCGATAATCGGGCCGCATAGTGTCAGGTGATTTTCGCGCCACCTATGAGCAATGGGTGATCGCTTAAGGACAAAATGCAGTCGCAATAGGTCGCAAATGGTCTCGCTTTCATCGTATACCACAGTGCATCAGTTCGGTCTCCTCAGCGCCCACCGGTAGCGCAAAATGTGTCGGCAGCCATGTGCTCCGAGTATTGCGTTTGAATCACTGAGCACTGAACATAGGAAAACAATCAGATGATTACGGTAAAATACGAGTGGTAGCTGTCTACATGTATTCCGAATGACACGTTATGGCGGCTCGCCGCCGGGGATGCGTTACAGAACGGTAGCTATAACGCAGAAAGCAAGGTATACTGAACGTGAAAAATGCCCGCGGTATTGATCAGCTGGCCCAGTAAGCGGAAAGAGTTAACAAACACGGCAGTGTTGTAGAGGAGGTAACGCAAGGGATGGAGGATAGAGAACGGAAGAAGTGGTGGGGGGGGGGGGGGTAAGCGCGGAGACACCGCCCCCCCCCCCCCCCTCTCTCTCCACCCAGTCACCCAAACGCGGGAAAACAGATGCGGAGGCGCGGGAGAGTCATCAATTGGAACAGCGGCCGCGCGGCGCCGCGCGCCAGATCCAGTCCAATCGTGCCGGCGTCGTTAATCAGTGCCAGAGACAAGCGAGGCGCGCTACCTGAGAATCTAATTGAAATGGCTCAGCGCGGCGGTTCCCGCGCTGCTGTCCAAGCCGCTGGTCGTTCACACGTCTCATTGGCTTCGCCGACAGACGGCTCTTGTCTCGGCCAGCTTCCACAACCTTTTCTCTCTTTCTTTTTGTCTTTCCTGTATTCGTTGACGCTGCACTGTCGGGACCCTTTCTTTATCGAACTTCTCCGCGCCCCCCCGCGCACTTTGTTTTCCGCGCCGAGAGGAATCCACTCACGGGATGGCCTACTCCTCCCCTTCCCCCTCTCTTTCCCTCGCCTCGGACAGTTACCGCGGTTTTTTTCTCCCCCGATAGCCACTTCCTCTCCCTCCTCCTACGTCACTACTGACACCGCAGATTGCTCGATACGAAAACAATAAATAAGTAAACGAATCAGGGAAAAGAGCGAAAGGAAAGTATTGATACATCGGAATGGCGGAACGCTGCGCTTGCCGCACTGCGAGACAATTGGAAGGAGACAAAAGTAGCTAGGAGAAGAGCTGCTTTAAATTGCGAGCCAGGCAACGGCGATCCTCTGAATGCGCCTCGGTCGAAGTCCAGGCTACTGTATAAGTGCCGATTCTTCCGTTTCTTCCTGTTATCTACTGCGCTTTCGTGTCGAGCTTTCGGCGAAGCCCTTCCGGTTCCGGATTAAAGGTCCGGTCTTCTTGAGAAGAAAATCGTGCGGTCTTCTTTTCTTCTTTGTTATTTTCTTTCTTTCTTTTTTCTTTTAAGTATTAGTATTGCACCTGGAAACCGCGAGGTACATTCACGGTGGCATACACTAACTTCTTATACTTTTGAACATACACTTTATTTCATTTTGACAGTCAATTTCCTGTCGGTCACACCATTTTCTAAATGTATACCTTGAAAAGGAAAACCAGGAAATTCGAGACGAAGAGATAATTTATGGATTTCAGTAGAGGCGATGATTTAATATTGATCGCTGACCAGGTACGGGTCAGCTGAGCAATAAGCGAAGATATGAGCTAGATCGAAATTTTGGCAATTGTGAGATCAAAATTTTGGCAATTGTCACATTGATAAGGGCGGGCTGGAGCGAACGACAGAATTGAGTGTGGCAGTGAGGCGTGGCAAACAAGAAATGTGAAACGCGATATGCACTTCCGTTTTCTCTCTTTCTGGCTTTGTTGCCTTACATTGTCGCTTTTGATTTCATGGCATGACTCGAGCGCCCCTAAGCACCACACGGGCTTTGGGAGTCGCTGCAGCAGAGGGCTCCGGATTAATTTTCAACCATCTGGGGTTCTTTAATGCGCAGCTGAAGCACAGTACATGGGCGTCGCTGCATCGGAATGCAACCGGGAATCGAACCAAAGACCTCTTGCTTAGCAGCAGAACGCCATAACAATTGAGTCACCGCGGCGGTTTATTGTCGCTTCTGCCTGCGCTTCTTTGTTTGTTTGTTCGTTCGTTTGTTTCGTTCTTTATTTTTTATTTCTTTCTTTCCAACACGGTATGCCTAAGTTAGCGCGTTCATGAATACGCAGCACAAGCGTCGCCTCCGCTTCGCCCTCGGAAGCTTACGTTCAAAAGTCCGAAAACGGTGCTTTTTTTTTTTCGTCCCCATTTTTTTAAAGCCGTTGCGCCACATGGGCCGCAAACCGCTGCGTTGGCAGCCGGATACGCGACAACGCAGGCTGATTACCAGGGGGCAGCCCAAATAATAAGTTTCCGACATGGTGCGCTCTGTCCCGGGAGATATAGAAAGAGACGAGGCAGCAAGATAAATAAATACATGAATGAATGAATGAATGAACAATGTATTATATGTGGTGAACTTGAGCCAATGTGATGTTTGGAGCTCGTCAGTATTGGTCGAAGCAGAAGTAACGGCGAGCGTCGAAGCAGCGTACAAACCGAGGGAAAATAAAATAGAAAAAAAAAACAATGTTACGTTTAGAGGAAAGGCCCATCGTGCGGCCCTTTTTTTGTCGCACGGAGGAACTGCACAGCCTTCGCGGCCTTTACGTGCTTGCTTTGCTTCCTGGAACAGCGAGACATCGGCAATTCTAGAGGGGATAAACAGTATACCCGGCAATGTGGGCAGCCATTGCGAGCCTCCATTACGGGTCGGTAATGGCGGACGCTTCGTGTTTAACGCTGGCCCTGTTGCCTCGGCAGCTACTACTGCTGCTGCTCCTGCTGCTGCTCCTGGCGGTGCTCCTGTGGGACGAGTGTTGAAGAGCTCGAATAAACTCGGCACGCCGTTGCGCGTGCCACGGACGCGGTTCTGCTGATGATGACTCGTCTGCTGCGTCGGTCGGTTGGTGTTCCCTCAGCAGCGCGGGTCTGATCGATCACGCGCTTAACAAATGAATTATGGCATGTCGGGGCCGCCTCGATTATTTCTCTTCGGTCTCGTATGCTCGCTGACTGACATGCCGTGAGCACGACGACCCCACCTCCCCTTACACACACGCACAAACGCCTGCACGCACACGCAAGAACACAAACAAACGCGCGCACACAAACATTTTCCATCTCGGCCGTTTTTCTTTGCTTTTATTGAAGGGCGTAAATATATTGAGTGGTGCGCAATCCCTTCCGAGCGTTGTCGTTTGGTTGTCCTGCTGTGACTAACCACGGTCGTCAAAGTTAAGCTTCGTACGAAGTTGTTGGATGACCGATTGCGATGATTTTTTCTTGTACGTTAGCGATCGCATAGTGAAACAGTACTTATTTCTATTTCTAAACATACGGAAGCACTCGCGTGAATGCGCCAGAACTTTTGTGAAACTATCCATTTTTCCCCCTCCTGTCGCCGTCTTATAGTTGGTTGTTCGGTGTTCGGGTTAGTTTCAGTTTCCAGTTTACGCGCGTTTGGCGTACGCTGGTCCACTTGGAGCTCACTTGATTAATGATTACAAAGAATGTTGTTGGGGAGAAGACAAAGCGACGAAGTGAAGCAGCAGTTAGGTGTTCTTACTGCGTGCTTATTTTTCACGAGAAAGAGACGGGGTGGAGAGAGAGAGAGAGAGGTGGGTAGGGAGGCTCTTGCTAAGGTGGGGAAGGAGATAAGTAAAGGTTATCCTGCAGGAACTGTGAATATCTTGCCCAAAACTAACACGTCAAATATTGCATGGAACTGTGAAGAAGACAAATGGAGAGTGTTGTGCCTCACATCTTCGAGCCTTCATCGCGGTGACTTGAGCTTCCCCGCATTTCTCCGAGGTGCCCCGTCCTGTACGCAAGAGGGAGTGAAGGACCCAGTCAGCATCGAGTACTCCTTGAAGGTGCCTTGCTCGACGTGAAATAGTGAAGGGGAATCAACCTTCAAGGGCTTATTGTTTCCTAACGAAAAGTAGCATTACTCCTTCACCCTGCCGACGCGAGTGAAGGCCTCTGCGTCGGCAGGGGCCTTTAAGGCCAGACCAGCCCATTGTCAGAAGAGAGAGTCGGCACCAGTCGACATGGTCGGTCTGGTGGACTCCGAAGGCGCTTTCGCCGTTATTATAGCGGCTATATTTTCTGCAATGAATCATATTTCCCTGCTATATCTTGTAAATAGTCTATAAAGTGTTCTTCGTTTCTTCGCCTACTCACTGTTTCCTGTCTCTTTGTCCTCCAAGTCGTAACAAGAGGCAGATGCTGGGAAAGAGTAAGCCAGAAGCTAGGGGAAGGGTAGTTTCCTGCTTGGCGGCGTGATGACGGGCGACTGTTAGGTAAACAAATTAAGTATAGGCCAAACTACACAAAACAGCACGGAAGGTCAGCACTCTTATGATGGCGTATATGTATTATTCTTTAAATTCCACTCACCTTTCACTTGATCACCCGCATACTTCCCGTCGCAATCATTGCGCACGCGTTCCTCAGAAGCACTTGGGCAACATGCAGTTAACGTACTCGGGAGTAGTAGAAGTTTGATCGCAGCCAAATCCGGAAATCCGGCAGCGGCGGCGCCGCCCGTGCGTAGGAAGGTAAAATAAAACCACAAAGCTCGCCTTCACGCCTAGCGTTCGCCGCAAGCGTTTCCCGGTAAAGATTACGGTTGCATAAGCTGCAGTTGCTGGCAAGCGTGGGGAGCAGTCAGGGACCCTTTAATGCTATCGCGTTCTACTCTTAAAGGCGACGCTTACGCTTCTCCCATGTTGTTTGTCGATCGGAGCGGGAATAGTCGCGTTTGGGAGAGCTCACTCTGCCATCAAATTCAACTCAGTGTCTATTAGAAGCGCTGAGGGTTACACATTGGGAATTTGTTGCAGAAATTTGACGGTTGTTTGACTATTGCGCCTCCGCGTTCGGCTCATAGGTTCCAGAAATAGCGTAAATTGACTCGGGCAGCACGACAGGGGGATGCCAATTCGCGCCCACCACCTTTGACCACGGCGGCCCATACGAATGGGAAGCGAGCACGATTGCAAGGTTAGACCGTAGGACCCCCACTAGCCGCATCAAACGTTATAAGCACGGAAGCTTTGTAATGCGCGAATAATTGTCATTTGCCTAATTGTTAACGTAATTTCTGCACACTATTATCCATGCAGCAGCACGCACAAGAGAAAGAGAGCGATAATTGACGTAACCCACCGCCGCTCTGTCTCCGAGACATACCTACAAGCACACTTGTAGCGCCCTCCGTTGACCACGTTGGAATAGACATTACTAAGGCTTTTTACTGGTCGTGTTTTGCTTTATTTTATTTGTCAGTTTCTTTTTTTTTTCTCCAGCACCTCCTTTTCTTAATATTGCGCCCATTTATCCTTTTTGTTTGCTTTCTACTGCTTAACATCTATTGCGGCTGGTTGCTCGCCGATTATAAGGAAAACGGGGTCGTGTGCAGTGGTTTACGCATCAATTGCATGAAGATAATAACGTCGGTTTCAATCGCTGACGCGTGACGCTCAGAAGCCGAGTGTCTTACCCACCGGGTTAAACATCTACGCTTGCAGAAGGCGAATATATCTGAACCATATGAATGTGTTGTACCGCGTTTTCTGTGTTGTCGGGCAACACAGACAGATAAGCAGTCAATGAGTTGATAAGAATGATAAGGAGTGATGAGGGTTTATATTGATCTGATCTCAGTTGATAATGGTTCGACGCGGATGGATAAGGTGCTAAAGAGCGATAAGGGCTCATAATGGTAGGAGCAATTCTGATAAGGTTCATAAGGACTGATAAGGGTTGATAAAGGTCGGATCATGACCGATAAGGTTGATAAAGACAGGTAACGGTTGATAAGGGTCAGCTAAATTTTGATTAGGTTGATAACAACCGATAATGGTTGATTAGGGTCGTAAAAAGTCCGATAAGGTTGATAACGAACGGCAAGGGCTGATAAGGGTCGGATCGAGTCCGATAAATTTGACAATGACCGATTAGAGTTGATAAGGGTCGAATCATGTCTGATAAGGTCGATAAGAACAGATAAGGGTTGATAAGTGTCAGAGCGATTTCGATAAGGATGATAACGACCATAACGATCGATAAGGGTCGGATCGAGTCCGTTAAGGTTGTTAACGACCGATAAAGGTTGATAAGGGTCGATAAGGGTTGGATCGAGTCCGATCAGGTTGATAACGACCGATAAAGGTTGATAAGGGTTTATACTGGTCGGATCAAGAGCCAAAACATATTACTAGGCCAACAAAACATAATGAACAGTCTTCTGCTTCGTCAATCGCGGTAAACAACATACGTCGCGTCGTAACCGTGGAGATGAGCAAGTGGCACAACGGTTACGCATACGTAGGCAACTCCAGTGGAGTTTCAGCATAATTATTTTTTTGCTGTGCCTGTTCAAGTCCAGTTCAATGCTCGCAGAAATCTATCAGCGAGGCTCGTATTGTGTCGGCTGTACCCTGAGGACGAGCAATCTTTCTTGCTGCCCTTGCGCGTGTGTAGGCGCGCCAATCTTCTGAGCGAGCCCCTGATGTAGCGGCACCCCCGCAAGACAAGAATGTTGAGCAAGAAAGCAGATCTAACAAGATAGATGGAGCAAACCCGGGCAGTAACGTCGCGACAGGGCAAAAAGAAAGAAAAAGGAAGGAAATGAGAATAGAAGTGAAGATAACGAAAGAAATGCAGAATGTAAGACATAGAGAAATAAACGGAAGAAAGCTTACAAGTACTCTGAATAGTGTGAGTAAGGAAGAGGTCACCCGCGTCAAGGTACCGGGAAGTAACTGAGTAGTAAAACGATAAGTTACTAGCAGCAACACGTTTGACAAGTATAATGTAAAAGCTGAAACGTGCCCTATCAATCTGGCCTGACATGCCATCGGGACAACGCTCTGCTTCTTGTCTCCTTAATTGATTTTGCAAGAAACCCGGGCTAAAGTTGTTATTTTCCTCGTGCTCTGACAGCAGGAACCGAATTCACAAAGCTTTGCGTTCAGCACTTTGCGAAAGTGCTGTTTGTCATTGGCGAACCGCGTTCGCTAATAATATGTCCGGCACCGCTATTGGCTGACATTCACTCTTACGAACAGTTCGAGTGGAAGAACATTTTCTGAGACCGCTCCGTGTTTCCTACACTTTCTGAGCCACGCTTACCTCGTATACCACTTTCCAGGTGGCGGTGTACATGCCTTAGTGATTTTTAACAAAGCTCCGCCGTTGTTTTTTGCTGTTATTTTTTCACTTTTCTAGCGTTACTATTGGTCCGGACGCAGTGTAAGCAAGGTGATACATAGTATATGGACAAGACAAACGTGTCTAGACAATATTACTAAATAGTTTGTGCTAATATGCGGCACTAGTCATCTTGGTGTCTTGTCTACAGTTCTGCTGTAATCATGAACCAATTAGCTCGGGAGAAATCTCTGTCGTGCTCTTCTCCACTGTTTTATAGGAACGTCTGACATAAATATCGAGGTTAATCTTGATTTGCTCGTTAAATAAACAGTATCTCGTTGAATTCATCTACCCTGTACGTTTGTTTTGCGACTGCTGCATTCGACAATAACTTTCCCTACAACTGCGTCTACATCGATGGCTCTTGCGCATAGAAGGCGTGGTCGCACAGCACAGAGTAACACAGAGGAGCGACAGCACAGAGGAGTATTAAATATGTTTAGACTGAGACAGGTCTTCCTTCAAAAGTCAATTTTCGGTAACGTAGCGGTGATTGGTTGTTTACTGGAGGAGAAACTCATGGGGCCAAACTTACACTTTTTTAAATTTTGCGCCAGGAGCGCCGGTACCTCAGTGTAACGTCACGGATTTCAACGTATATGTTTTTGAAGCGCAGTAAAAGTTGTCTAAACGTACTAAGCTCAGTCTTTGGCTTTTTTTTTCTTTTTTCTTTTTAGAATACAATGCAATTTATCTTCATCAATAAACAATTTTTAGACCCGAGTGGACTCTGCTAGTATAAACGACCCCACGGCAAGCCAACGACCCGAGCTTGTGCGTTAGGTGTCGCTGCTATAGTCTGGTTTCTCATCTGTTCTAGCTTACCGAGCCTCCTTTTACGATAACCGTGCTTCTACTTCTTTCCTTTCTCTCTCTCTGTCTCTTTCCTTTTCTTCTTTCTATTTTTTTGGAGAGGCGTATTTGCTAATATAGGTGAACTTGTTTAAATTTTTGTTGTTTATTTAATAGAAAGGAAATAGTTGAAACCCACCGCGGTGGCTTAGCGGCTATGGTGTTGCAATGCTAAGCACGAGGTTGCGGGATCGAATCCCGGCCGCGGCGACCGCATTTCGATGGAGGCGAAATGCTAAAACGCCCGTGTCCCTTGCATTGGGGGGTACGTTAAATATCCCCTGGCGGTCAAAATTAATCCCGAGACCCCACTACGGCGTGCCTCATAACCAAATCGTAGTTTTGGCACGTAAAACCCCATAATTCAATCCGATTCATTAGTTCAAATCTACCAGTCTTGGACACAATATGACAGACTTGTGCGAAAGCTTCTTTCTTTATCTCGTTCTTTCTTTCTTTATGTTTCTTTTAGCCACGTGTTTGCATGCAGTATCAAGAATGTCGGCCACGCGCGATTTAAGTTCGTCGTGTCCGCAGCCTTGGCGGCTCTTGCTCGCATTGCGTGCTCACGCCGGACGCTGCGCATGGCCCCCTATGTGTCCGTGCATGCATTACACGCGTTTGAGGACCTACGACACTCGTCGCTTCTACACGTGACGCGATCGCTTGTTCTCTTGCCACGCTTCTTCCGATCGCCATTCTAAACATGTCCAGTGGTAGTGTGTCTCCAGCCGATCGCCTCATAAATGTGCGAATACGAGAATCGCTTTTCGTCGAAGGGGGCACCGAGAGAAAGATGGAAGTCTCGTCTCGCCACTCGCGTGTCCGTGATGCAGTGATGACACCCTTTCCCCGCCCCCCAACCATGACTTCACCCCGTTGCCCTTATCCTGGCCACTGGATGTATAATCGTGGTATTATCGCTGACTGCTCCGCTGGCCCTTTGTTTGCGGGGGCAGGCGCGAATACGTGTCGCGATCTTACGGCGCCACATCAGGTCTGCCAATTCTACGCCTTCTTAAAGTTGCTATCTGTTGACTGGTATTATTCATACATTTCGTGCTCCTTTTTTCCTTGCGTAGTATGACCTCCGAGGGCTCTTGGCTCGAACGCAGCGCACGATAGCGGAAATCAAAATTTGACACACTGCTCGGTTACCCCAGCTGCGAGGAATTGAGAGACTGCAGTAAAAGCTATCGGTGGAAGTTTTATCGCAGAGTGCACAATGTTCTATAAATGTGTGTGTCTGTGTGTGCCTGTATGCGTGTACACGCAGCTTAGTTGCGTGTCGCGTTCATCGTCGAACTCGAACTATTACAGCTCTTTCAGAAGGACCTTGCTGTCGCACGCGAGCTTTGGCGTTTCTCAAGGTTTACGTGCTGTGGTGGAGCGCTAGGGAAGTACAGCCCTCCTCTCCTTCCGACACCCTCTCCTCTTGTGGCAGTTGCGGGAAAGGAGGATGGCATTGGCCTTCCGCGCCGGCGCTCGCACCGCTGCAGACAACGCACGTATTACACGTCCACGGAATTAGCTCCATGGACCGGGCTTCCGTAAATTTCAATCCGACTGTTGATTTCATCGAGTAAACGCGTAAATAAAGAGGGAGAAAAGCGAGCAAACACAGGCCCCTTTCCGCCTCTCTCGCTTTTTTCCTTCATTTCCGTGGTGTGAAAGGAAAAAAAAACAGACAAATGCGAGGCTTCCTATCGCCCTGTTTTCGCCCGCAAGTCTTGCGCACCTTTCGGGAGAGTCAAACCCAGTTACGACTGGTTCGGACAAACCTCCCGCAATAGAAAGGCACCGAGGCGTACGCGCCTGACGCCGAACAAAAAGCAACAAAAAATATATATTAGAAAGAAAAAGAAGGCGAAGTGATGGAAGGAACGACGAACAACGGGTCCGGTCTTCCGTTTCATTTCGAAACCGGAGCCCAAAAGCCCCAGTTTACGAGCTTACCCTATAGTCCCTCTTTTTTCACGGTTCGCCGCGGATCACGCGCGCAGCGCCCACTAGCGGCGGCGACAGCGGCGCGCGTCACAGTTAGTGCTTTGTGTCGACGCCGGCGCGACCCGGAGTTGCCGAGGTTAGTTCCGTTTCTGATATGGTCGAATTAAAGAGGGCGAGAGCGAGGAGGTAGGGCGCCTCCGCGTTTCCGGAAACGGGGAGCTTGTGAAGCCTTGCGAGCGAGCCGCTTTCTTCGCTTTCGCTTCGACGTGAGCGTCGCTCTCAACGTCGACCAACGACAAGGAAGAACAACAGCGTAGCGCGATAAACGCTTGCTGCTGAGACCAATGAAGAAATGAAGAAAAAAAAGTGCCCCCCCCCCCCCCCCCCTTTTATATGACGTGGCCCAAGTGGCTTCTCTCTGTCTTTCGGAGGACGCGTTTCTCTATGGCCCCAGCTCAGCGCGCAGAACACGCGGCCCCCTGTTTGTCCAAAAGGAAAAAAGCATTCCTTTCACCTTTTCATCTTTCCTCCTCGTTCACTAATGCACTCTCCCGTCGTGGCCCGCGACTTCCCTGTTTCTCTCTCTTCCCTCGTTCCCTGTCCCGTCAGTCTTCTTTTTCCCTGCTGCTATTCCTGGGGAACGGGAAGGTTAAAGACGTGCGCTGAAGGGAGTACCCTTCTCTGGGTTTCTTTTTTTTTTTTATTTGTGCGCGCGCCGGCGGTAAATTGAACTGAACGACGTGTTCGTCTTTTCAAAGAGGACCGTTCCGATGCCGCTGCGCGCACCGCTTGCCCACTCTTTGCCGCTACTCGTTCCCTGAAAAGAGGGCTTCCTAGCAACTGCGTGTGGACAACGTCGACCCTTTCCTGTTGCCTCCTCTCTTTCATTCTCGCCCTTTCTTTCTTCCTTTCTCTCGGGGCTATTTGCAGTAGGTCTTCTGTGCTACGGGTCTTCTACATTTCTCGAGTCCCGAATGGCGCGAAGAGAGAATAGAAAAGGAAAAAAAAAAAGCGTGCTAGGCTTTTTCAGTGGCGGAAACGTGTTTCCTGTCTCGCATAGCTTCTGGGTCCAGTTTGACTCGCTAGAGAAGTAAAAAAAAAAAAAAAGAATCACAGAAGAGAAAAATGGCGTAGTTCGTGAAGGCCTGCGTTGAACGACGGTGGCAGCGCGAAAGTGAACGCAAACGATGACTGACACGCTGCAACGACTTCGCGGCGCGGAAAATAAAGCAAACAAAAATGAGAACAGGTCGACGCGCACTCTCTGTTTTTTTTTTTTTTTTTTTTTTTTTTTTTTTTTTTTTTTTTTTTACTCAGGACGCAAGGGAAAAAGGTGTTGACGCTGTGATTCACGGGGAATGAGCCAGGCGGTGGCGTTAAGAAAACGAAAAGGTCTCTCATCCTCCGATGAATGACGCGGAGCAGCGGCTTCACCGACAGACACCGGTGACGCGAGCGTGCGCGACCATTTCTGCGTCGTTTCTCGTCAACTATGCAGCAGCGCGAGAATAGAAAGAAACGATCTTGAGAGCCCTGTTTCTCCCTCTTTCATTTTCTCTTTGATCCCCGCGGAGAATGACGCGCGTGCCCCCTTCTAAGCACCTAAGACATTATGGACGTGACGCCCGGTTACACGCGGCTTACGTTTTCGGAGCTCCACTGTGGAAGTGACGAGTTTCTGTCTGCAATCAGCGGCAGAAGTTGTCTTTCAAGCGTACGCCGCTAGCTTCTATGCTCACCTTCTCTTCTATAACACGCGAAGCAGGCCCAGTATATATACAAGGCTGCTCGTACGGGATAGCGTTGCCCCGTAGGCCAGCTTTCTGGGCACCGGCCAGTTATGATATAGGTCCTGCGTGATAGAACGACAATCACAACCGCGATGGCCAATCGGTAATGACACTTAAAAACGAGAAGATTTGTGAATACTACCTAATACCCTCGCCGTTATATTATCGCAACCAGTTCCTGTAGACGATTATGAAATTTTGGCAGGCAACCCTGTCTTGAGCAAGTGACCTTCTTCGCCAACAAACACACCAGACACGACCGTGCATAGAGAAATCAGCATTTTATTGGAGCATAACACGGGAGCTGGAAGGACCCTCAGTCCAGAGCCTCGCTGGTGCGAATTCTTAAGGGGAAGTATTGTCATACGGACACTTTGAGCGATATCACTGAGCGCGCACTGAAAGTGGGGGCTTATTGGCTGGTTGAGCACTACGTCACGGGAAAGGGATAGTATTGCCGAAAGTGATCGGCCACGAATGCGTCCCCAACACTGCTTACCAGGTTATTCAAGCGCGTTTTCGAAGTATTTAAGCACTTCGAATAAAATCAGCATGAGTTGAATCTTGTGTATTCACTTGCAGCGATTCGGAACAAAAATTAATTGACTCTCAACTGCCGGTGATCCCTCCTTTTAAAGGTATTGAATTCCATAAAACTTTCGCCAGACGCCGAACGTCTTCTCCCGCTGGCAAAGAGGGGGGAGTAAGCGGGGTCTCGTACTGGAAAAACCGTTCCAAATAGAGACGACTCAAACTAATGCTAATTTATATTATATTAATTTATATTATCTAAAACCTGAGCATTTCCCTACACGTTTCATCGTGCCCTCAAGTGCAGACGAAACATGTCACGAGGCGCTGCTCAGCGACCAATGAATCAAGTATACGTGGTTCTGCACCGACATGTATGTGCCTTTCGTTCGGCGAGGGCAGAACGTAAAAGAAGACAAGTATAGAGCGTTACTTTAAATAAAGAAAGAACTAAAGAAAGGCTCAGCGCGAAGAAATGCGGAGCGAGGGAGGACAACACCGCTTGATGACGACGAGTTTCAAGAAGGATGAGTCAATATTCCAAAGACGGGTCCCCGGCAAAACGTTTTCCTTCGCGCTTGTTTTTGCAGACGAAAGGTGGGTGTTGAGAAAAAAAAAAGAGAGCAAGAAAAAACAACAACATAGAATGCTAGGGTCGGGGTTAGGAGTCGGGACGAAGAAAGTGGCTCGAGGGAGGCAGCTCGCGCGCCACAAGGTGGCGCGCGAAGGACGGGGCGTGGTCCCGAAACTTGGGTTCACATAGGTGAGGAGGTGGTGGGAGAGAGAGAGAGTTGTATGTAGAGAGGAGCCGTGCATGTGTGTACATGTATTCGTAGCCACAGTGTACAGAAGCTCGCGTTCGGGACGGACGAACACTGTACTGGGAGTTGGGGGCGATCCAGAGCGCGTCTGTGGCGGAGGAGTTGGAAGAGGCTCAGGGTGTGGATGGGGGGAAAGGGGGGGGGGGGGGGGCTCGATTTGCCACGTACATATTTTGAAGGCGCGGCGCGCGCCTTCTCTCCCGCCCGCCCCGTTTTCCCTGCTGCCTTCCTCGGATGAAAAACCGATTTGTATGCGCGCGAACAAAGATGTATGCACGCGAAGGGGTTGTCCTTATTTGCATGTGAAAGAGATCTGCCGCCTCGACGATGCGCGGTTCTTCGGCCTCCTCGCTTCCTCTCTCCGGCAGCCGCGTGTGTGTTATCCTCTCACCACGGCACGCGCTGCTGTTGCTTCCTTCGCGCGTGCCTGCGTCTGGCCTCTCATTTTGCTGCCCTCGCCTCCCCCAACTCTTCCTTTTGTACCCGCCTTGGCAGTCTGCGCGCCTCTATTCTCCGAGCTTCTGTTCCCCACCGTCGTGTCGACGGCTGCTCCGTGGATCCTTGCGTCAATGTACTTAACGCTGCTGCTGCTGCTTTTGTCCCGCTGAAGCGCGCGTGTACTTTGTATTACGTATACACTCGCAATCTCGGTTTGCGTCTGGGCCCGAGCTTTGCGGAGTATCGAAGTAGCCAGGAATAGCGATATCTGATATTCAGTGAGCTTTGAAAGAAGACGCGATGTGGTCACCTTTGGTAGCGTTTCGTCGAATGAGTGTGTAGCCTTCTTTGCAGTACGTTCGCGAGCTCCCGGTACGATTGTCGCCGTACCGCTGAGGGATGAGGGATGGAAACGGGAGAGAAATGCTCGGTGTCCTTAACCTGTGTCGCGACGCTGTTTCGCAAGCGACGGGATCCTGATAGCGTTCGGGATGAGGTCGGGTATCGTGTCGGGGTCACTTGCATCTCCCGGCGGGAGTTTGCAATCGACGCGGTAATAATATATTCTGGAATTACTTATGCGACGTTGGGTCACGGAACGAAGAGATTTGAAAGCGACTAAAGTGCGCGGTGGCACTTTAGAAGAAAAGCGCGCATTTTTTTTTTTTTCGAAAACGCAACCTCAGCAGCAAGCTTAATCGCCTTTTGCCTTTCCTCAATCTCTGCCAGGCATTATCGGTGATCCTCGAAAAGAGTTGCGTTTCACAATTCAGCTGCGTATTCGTCTAGCAGTGCCACGTTACCTCTTGCAAGCTTCTTGCTGATGCCGCAAAGAACCCCTTCAGCCCGTCTCCTTATAAAGCGTTCTATGCAGCGGCAACCACCGCGATCACCTGCGTGTGTTGCAACAAAAGTTGCTAGAGACATAAGCCTTAATGAAGCAGTCCGGGCGCTCTATCGCCAACCATTGCCCGATTTGATTAATGATCTCTTTTGTTTTGCCAAAGCGCGTCGCTATTCTCTGGGGCCAGCGTCGAGGCAACACTGAAGTATCTTTAGCGACCCTCTCGCTTCCCCTAAGTGCGGCGACCAAGTAAGCAGCGTTCATTGCAGCAGCTCATCGACGAGAAAACCTTAAACGAAGTTGCTTTTCTCGGCTTCAGGGAGGGGACGCTCTTGTTGTTCAGGGATCGAAGGCTGTGTTTCTTTTTTTTTTTTTAATTTCTCGCCTTTCTTTTTTCTTTTCGAACCGCACTTAGAGTCGCTGCTAAATGAATCGCGGGGAAAGTAAGAAAAAGGAAAAGAAAAGGAAGAACAATAATTACTGACGCAAGTCGAAGGAAAAGGAAACTGAAGCGACTCTCGGTGCCGGGGCTTGTTTCCACACGGGAGTAATGGCGCGTGAAGGAATCTCACAAGAGTGCGATTCTGTGGCAGACGCGCGTCCGCGGAGCGATGAATAATTTATCGAGAGCCATAGCTCCGCTCTCGCTCACTCGTCGGCTGCCGTTGGAGCGATTAGAAAGCAATTAGGATGGCCGGATGCTAATCGCGAAGCGGGACACCCTCGCCCTCTTATTGCCAAGCTTTGCTTCCCCCCCTCTCTCTCTCCCCCTTTGCAGGCGCCTTGCAACTCCCCCTCGCAACCTTATTCCTTCGTCCCCTTCGTTCCCCTGTAAGCACACGTACAACCGTGAGACGACGACCCAAATTGCGCGCCGTGGTATTCTCGAACATCGCCCGCGGCCCCCAGCTAGATACGGCGTTCGCTGGCCGCGCGATGAAAAATTACCGGGCGCTTCTCCGGCGGGGTAACAAAATCAATCGGGATGCGTAATCGATACACCCTGCTACCCTGGCGAGCGCGAGAGATTTCAGTGCCACGGAAGCGTGTGTGTAGAGTCACGCTAGCGTAACCGTCTCGACGTCTTCCACCTCGATGTGCGCATCGACGAAGCGGTCGCGGGAGAAACCTTGGATGGGATGTAGATACATTCGAGCCAGTGCTTTCTGTCGAGTTTGCGGCCTGCATCTATTCGATATGTTACGAGCTCGTTAGCTTAACTACCGAGACCCTTTACCGAGCGTGTGCCAAAGCGGGCGTGTAATACGCTAGTGCCAACGATGCGCTATTGTTGCGTCGCAGTCCTTACAGCTGGCAGTAAAGCGCGTGTATGGGACAGACCGCGTTATTCGAACAGCACGGCAATGTTATTCGGCAAGGGTCGCTTCGCGAGCATGTCTTTAGGGTCATTATGGAAGTGCATCGGCAAACTGTGGAATTGCTTATATCAGGGCTGTGATATTGAGCGATCACTTCCGCTCATTAACATGTTATTTAGCCGAAGCGCGGTTCACTGAAAATGCGGCATCAGAAGTGCATTGCCAAGATCTATGCGCAGATGGCAAAGTAAATTTTTTTAGTGTCATTCCTGGGAACCATGCACTTCTCTCTCTCTTTCTTTTTATTTCCTATTGCTCCTTATTAGTCAACATGGGGCAGGTGGCACACATAATATTATTTACACTGCAAGCGTAAACCGCTTATAGGGCGCAGAATCTGTAAGAGACCCCACTATTTCAACGGCATTGAACTCATATTGGCACCCTACACTACAGTTGTGCAACCGGCACAATGTTGTACTTGCTGCAGACATAACCTGCGTGTGTTTTCAGTTCTTTCACAAAACTTGCGGCGCCACGAAAACTGTTCTACTATCACAGTACATGCAACTTTCGTTCTCAATAATACGCTTAGACAATGATTGGGCATAACAATAGCCACAGTTCATATTAGTAGCGTTTCACTTGTCACTGTCGCTCTTGAGCTTTTGTTAGCTCGCTCGTTCGTTCGCTCGTTCGTTATATTCGCCTACATTGACAATCATCGTCGATGTTTTCTGCACCATTTGTTGTTGTTCTTTGTTTGTTTGGTTGTTTCATTTGTTTACTTGCTTGTTTGCTTGCTTATGCTTCTTTCTTTGTCTGTCTGAGTTTCCATATTTCTTACCCGACAAAAGCGTCTACAACGTATCCAACATTTTCACTTGTCCCCGTCTTGTTCAAACAACATTAGCGGAAGCCACATCGTTGGCAAGACACGCTCCCTAAAGTGCACGAGGAAAAAAAAAAAAAGAAATCCAGTGTGTCCAGGCGGTTGGTCCATTCCCGCACGGGTCCTTGCCCTCGGTGCAGCAACGAGCCAAGCGCAGGCTATACATGGCCCGTGTTTTCAGGCGCCTTGTTTGCGATAAGCCGCGCCACAGGCCCAGCGCCGTTTGCCGCGGGGAGGCTGGACGACGGGTCGGCAGCGGTGGAGGAGGCCGAGTGGGGTGTAGCAGGGGACGCGCCCGGCCGCTGCACGGCGCTGCGGCGCATCGGGCGCTAAGCAGCCCCCCTCGGTGTAATACAACACGGCCCCGGTCAAGTAGAAGAAGCTCCTCGATCTATGTCGTCTGTCGCTCGTCTGAATGAGCTTAGCCCTGGGTTCGATCAGCTTTCCGCATCGCGCCAGCCTGCGGTACGAGCATCGCATTCGGCGCACCATCCTCGGCTGTGGCGACGGCTGCGCGCAGGGGGGCCAGTGGCGTCTCGTCACACGAGAGGCTTCGCTTTAGCTGTCACGTTTTTACTCTCGCGTCCCCCCTCCCTACCCGCTGTGCTGCCTGCTTTAGTATGCCGCGGTATAGCCAACGGTTTGTCCTCGCAGCTTCAGGTTGCTCGCGTGCTGATGCTCGTGATGAGTGGATATCGAGGGGTCGTTGTTGTGTTACGATCTGTTTCGTTTTAGACCCTTTTTCGCTTTCCTTCACCGACTCGGATACCGCCGCGGCGCCGTTATTGACGGTATCGGACTGTCGACGCGACGGATGATGGGGAAATATGAATAATGCAAGGATGCAATGGATTCGTTACAACAAATGCCACCAATTAAGGCACCAACAAGGAGACCTCGAACATCTGGCATGTTAGGCATCTGACAAACATAGGTGACGTAAGGAGAGAGAGAGGAAAAAGAGGGATTACGTACAACTTAACACCAATAAAGGCATCGCACTGTGACGTCTGCATGGAGTAACATCTTTGTCTTCTGCCTTCACGTGCTTTCCCCAAATTGTACTATGATTGAACTGTTGTTGCTGTTGTTCTCCTTCTTGCTGCAGCTGGTGATTATATCTCGCAATGCTCGCCAATAATGCTTAGCAGTTAGCACATAACCACACAATCTGACTGGAAGAACTTCACCAGCAAACTGATAAGTAAATAAACCGTAAATAGCGTAGAACAAGTTTAGAGAACAACGTCGATTACACTGTCCCTGACACAAACCCTTCTAATAACACTAAGAAATCTCTCCTGGAACTTTATTTTTTATAGGCCCATATCAGTCTGGATGAGGTGTCAGAAGACGACGGCGCATTCCTTCGCTCGTATATAAGGAATGTGCGTCAACCGCTATCAGCGCGAGGGCCTTAGTTTGCGCCTTACTGCTCCCGTTTCGTTCATCTTGTCTTCTTTTTTTTATCATGGTTTATAAGCGGCCTTTATCGCAATTCGAATATGCCGACACGTTTCAGGATTACCCGGTTGCTCAAAGCGGGCACCCGAGCGTCTGACATTCCTTACTGCCTTAGACTGCATGACACGGGAACTGGCGTCCCTTTTTCCTTCGTTCTGTCTTCCTGTCGCGAAGTTTTGCGAGTAGACTCGTACGTTTATGCCCTTGCTGAGTTTTCTGGGGAGAAAAACGAACTAGTCCGCTTACGCTCGTGGATAGCGGTCGTCATAGCGAGGCTAGAACTGGATCAGCTAGAATCGAACTTCCGCGGAGGTTGTGACACGGCCCCTGGTTAGCTTTAAATTCTGACGGTTTTCTCCGAACCTCGACACTGAGCAGATAAGTCGGCGATGCCGTTTCCGCAGACGTTCTCAGTGAGCGTCCGTTACGGCTGCTTAAGTTGCCTTTCTTTCTTTCTTTCTTTCTTTCTTTCTTTCTTTCTTTCTTTCTTTCTTTCTTTCTTTCTTTCTTTCTTTCTTTCTTTCTTTCTTTCTTTCTGAACGCCTTCGTACAGCTCAACCGTAATCTCTTTTGCGTCTGCGCAAATTGCGTATGCTGCATTGACAGGTCGGATTTTTTTATAGCAGCGCTTATAAATATTACGAAGGCGCGACTGATTTATCGCCTAGAATTGCGTATTCTTGCTTCATTTTAATTGATTTGGCCAACATTTCAAACTAAATGTGATCGCGAGCTGTCCACTTTACTAAACCGTTGCTCATTAGTGAGATTAGCGCTCTCTAATAAATCCTGGAGAGGTTCACCAGGCGGCATGCCTAGCATATGCTATACTCCAGATGGGTATGATGAAAAATGAAATGATATGCACAGTGCACCACACAGGTACACAACATACACAAAACATACCACAATATTCAACAAATTAAAGAATGTCATGGAGATCAGTGCTTCTGAGGAAGTGAGATTGTCCCACTTTTCGGTTCAGGAGTATAGCACATTTGCCAAAATTCATAAAAGAAAACTAAAGGTCGTTCGCATAAAACTGTGACTCAAAAGCCTGGCTATAGTAACTACAGCTTTGTTGCACACGGCGCCACTGACGTACACGCTCTTGCCCTTGAATCGCCGCTTCAGGTGCACGATCACGAGGATCCGCTAGCAAGCAGATAAAAAGCCTCTAAGTTTGCCGCAGCGCGGTGTTGTGGCGCTACCTAGCATGCGCTTGGCGAATGACAACTCGTACCTCCAAGACTTCTCCGCATACCTTTGTGTCTCCCCCCTCCGCGCCTTGTGTTCTTTTTTTTTTTGCCAGATTAGATGCATGGCACTCAAGAGGCTTCTGAGAAGATTACAGGAACCAGTTCAAACACTTGCAATAATTTTGCCTTCGCAAGTAACACTTTGCCCGATTATACATCTCGGAGGCACGTATGACACCCAACAGGCTTCAGACAAGAGGTTCCACAAACAGAGCCAGCACCTAAGTATTACTTGCTTTTGCAAATAAAACACAGAAAAAAAAACGAAAAGCAGGTTAGTTAACCGATAACACCTCCGTTTACTGTACCCAAAGTGAAAGGGATACAGGGCAGAAAGACTGCAGACCAAGCTCCAGCTAAAGAGCCAAGCTTCCGTACTCCGTCTCTCGTACAGAACGGGGTTCGTGCCTTCGGTGTGCTTTAGCTATTAAAAAATATATAGAAAACGACGTGAAAGTGAACCAAACGAAAAGAAAGCCGCAGTGGACCTTATTAATAGCGCGGCAGCGGTAACGTGACTCTCGCGACGCCGCGGGTGGCGTAACCAACGTATCTGATTTTGACACGGCACGCTCGCGTCATACGCTAGCACGATTCCGCGCTCGTGCTCGCGCCGCAAGCCTGCGGAGCCAGAGAAGCGCGGAGGAATCCGAGACAAACGCGTCGACAGCAACCAGCCTTCGGGGCACTTTTCTCTTTTTTTCTTCTCCCGAGCCCAGCCCATGACTCTGTCCCGCGTGGCTGGTTCGCCGCCGACTAAACAGCTACAACATTGCGTCCGAGCGCGCTGGCTGTTAAGCGAGTCGTTTATTACGGAGGACCGCGTTAATTCCTCCGCTAACCCGAATCCCGTGACAACCCCTAGAACGCTCAAGTCGGCACGCACCCTCTCCGCAAAATCTCCTCCTCTCGCCTCTTCCACTAGCCACCTATACGCGACAGCGTAGGCAGCCCGGGAGTCGAGCCAGCGTGCTGGACTACGGGCTCGCTCGAGGCTCCAGTGGTGGGTTGCGCAGTACAAGCCAGGGCCACGGGCCAAGAGCAGTAGGGAGGACGGGGGATGGGTTAGCCCCAAGGGTTGACTCTGCGTGGTGGTACGATCGGTAGCCGCGCGCGAGCCTGTGCGTCGGCGCGGAGAAAAAGCGCTTTCTTTTTTTCTTTTCGCGATAGGTGTCTGGCTGGCCTCGCTCGCCGGGCCCGCTTTGCCGGGGAGAGCGCTAGCGGAAGGGGGTAATCGAGCCTCCCTGCACTCTGTCAGGAATTCCCTCACGTCTCGATCACGCTCGTGCCCGGGGCCGCCAGATGAAGAGAGAACATGCCACGGCTGCCGCAGCCCACCGCTGCAGCTTCATCTCTGCCGAGCGCGTACGCGCGCGCGCGCGCGCGCGATCACACGCAATCCGCCGAGCTATATCGATACCGCCCTGCAGCCAGCGTGAGAGCCTCATCCCCCCCGCTCTTTACTTATATCCTACATTTTCACCCTAACTTATCGAGGTTTTTCGCGCGTCTGGTCCTTTTTTAGTTTTTTTTGTTTTGTTTGTTCAGGGCTTCGGTAATGTGCTTACTGTCTCTCCACCTGAAATAAGCAAGGACTGTAACGACGGGAGAAGAAGGAACAAGTAAAATATTGAGGGAGAAGTGAGAGTGAGATAACAGCGGTGTTCGGTTTCTTCTATTCTATACGTCGTTTCGACGTGACGCTTGTCCGAATTTTTTGTTCTTCCTGCTATCTTTTGCGCTTTTTTTTTCTCTCTCTCTCTTTCTTGCTGGGTCTGTCGTTCTTTAAACTCCAAGCCATACAAAATCGCCAACTACAGCAACGCATTGGAGTGTGTCAAACTATTTGCATTAGAGCTTCAAGTAAATGTAAACGGAGTGTGAGAAGCGGAAGCCTGCGGCTTCCACAGTGCCTGCTGCCCGGAAATGTTTCGAACACGTTCACTACCGCGACGTTGATTGAACAAGGCGTACTCTAGGAAGACCCTTCCTTGAGTGCATCGTGTTCTGCTTCATTCTTTATATTTTTCTTTCTGTCCTTACGCGCTTGAGTTTGGCACAGAACAACGACGTGATCAATTTGTGTTCAAGGCAGCAATGAAATAATGAAAAACATATATAGATATAGGTTGACCTGAAAAGAAAAATAGGCGAACGTTGGCGCTGGGGCAGCGGCGCAAAACAGGAATCAATTCCGGTCCAGTGAACCCGACACAACCTTTCTCTAAGACGCCGGCGACAATTTCCACGTTTGCTTACAGCGCGGACCAACTATCTTGTATTACTTATTGTTCTCTAATTCTGTTGTTCTCAGGGAATTTTCGATAAATATAGTCTGCTTATGCAAACTAACTTACTGCATCTATTTAGACTTTCTTTAACGACGGCGTCAAACCGTAATTATATATACGGAGTCCTTGTTGAAAGATAAATCGAAAACGCTTTTGGCCAACGTTCTTATCGAGGACTATTCGCCAGCTCGACAACTGCTTTGAAATATTCATACGAGTCAAAAGCTGGGTCCGCAAGAACCTCCCGAGCGGCTCGCGAAAAACAATCAGACCCGCGAATCGCTCTACAATAAAAACGGCGTTCTTAACGGGACAGGGCACGAGAAACGACAGGATAGCGTCGCCCTCGGCGAAGCTAATAAAACATAATCTCTGACGTCGGAGCAGAAGTCTAGATGAAAAGGAAATCGTTTGAACAGATGTGGAAAGGGGGGGGGGGGGTAAGAGAACAGTTGTCAAAAAGAATCTTCCTCTCGTTTTCGTTTTACTCGCTAAAGCGGTCGTCGACAATCGAAGGATCCGTAGTCTCCTCCTCACGTACTTCTTCTCTTTCGTAGTTTGGAGCGTCGCCACCAAAGACAACGATTTGAATTGCAAAAGGAAAGCGGTGACACCCCATGAACGCGTGAATGAACGACAAAAAAAAAAGATTAGATAAAAGCGGCGACGTGCCGTTCTTTTGTTCTCCGGAGACGATCGGACAGCTCTTTGAGACGCTTCCTCAGCGACGCCGGCTGAGGTGAGACGCCGCGGCTGTCGGCGATGGAGAAATGAACGTCACGGGAAAAAGACACGTATTTATGGGCGACCTGAAAAGGTGCCACCTCGGTCGCGAAATGGGAAAATGCTGCCGATGTTTACTTTTTTTTTTCTCTCTCTATTTTCCATTCCCTCTTATTTGCTTCTAGAGGACGAAATGTCCAATGCAGTAATAATAATAATAATGAAAAAGAAAGATATCGCACGCTCGAAAGTATAACACCTGCTGGAAGCGTTTTGAGCGCAGCACTCCGCCTTCTCCACCGACAGGACAGAGTTCAATGTGAACGCGTATAGCGAAACAATAAAATAAAAAAAGCAACAGCAACAGAAAGGAGCTGGAGTGTTATTCAAAGTCGATAACCTTTACGACGAGTTTCGACACCGTGGCGTTTAACCATTACGACGTGGTTAACTTTCCCCTCGGGGCACGTGTGCGAAACGTAAAGTAAGCGAACAGCGGCGTGATTTTATCATTTCATAAACAGTAACTGCCAGAAATTTCCCCCTCTTGGGATAGCAAATTTTCATACTTCGCTGCTGTTGAATCTCGATTGCTTCGTGTGACTATTTCAATTCTCACTTATGCAGGGTGTCCCAACTATCGTGCACCAAGAGTTAAAAAATATGCAAATGCCACGTAGTTGGACAGAACCAAGGTAATGTTGTTTGCCGTCGCTTGGAGATACCGAGAGTATTCTTTTTTTTTCATTGCGCTAATTACAAAATCAATCTTAAATAAATAATAAACTTCTCACATATTGTAATTAGATGAAAAGTGTCAATAAAAAAATTGTAGAGCAACGTGAACAACTCCCGATACAGCTTTCTGTTGCTTAATACGTGCTGCGTATAAAAGCGTTTTTCCGAGCGTGAAAGAAGCCTGCGAATACCGGCAAAGTGCCTCGAGCGGTCAGTCGCGCGGCAAATTTGCGTGTATTCGCGAAAAACACTTTATTCGTTCGTTCGTCACGCTTTGGTTCAGGCAGGGACCGACGTGACTTATACATGTAACCTGGGATAAAACCAGCGGTCACATATTTTCAAGCCGAGCATATTGCCCAGTATGTCACGGTGGTGCTCTGCCCCCGCGAGCGCACAGATAATACAAGTGTACTTAATTGGGTGCTCCGGCGGTTTTCTGTCTGGATCCTCTCGTGCACCGTTCCAGAGCGACTGGTCATACACAGCGTTTATCGAGATCAATACTTCCTAGATTTGAATTTGGATGTTGTCGAGACGCGGTGCTTGCCACGTTGGTGAACGTTATCCGCGGATCTCTCCTTGTGTTCTTGTATATTTTATGCACTTGCATGGTTTAGTGTCTTCCCAGCTTTATCTAAAAGTCTGGATGGCTGTCGTAGATTAGGAATTCATACCAGCTGTCTTTAAATCACCCGCGATTAATGTTTTTGTCTTTGCAAGATAAGTTTCTCTTTTAGTAGGTGTACAAACTTCATTTCTGGCAGTCATCACGGCTGTTTTTCGGGGGGTCGATCGAAAAGCAGCCTGACATCGATGGAATCTAAAACGAAGTAAAAAAAAGGACTAATGTTAGCCTATAATGTGATTTCGATCTTCTGCAAAGCTTATGCTTTTGCTGTATCATCACACGTCAGATAATACATGCTAATGGGGCGGCCAGATGGTTTGGGTGCGCGATCCCTCAATGCCGCAGTTGGTTATGATTTTATCTAATACAATATAACCTTGTCTAATCTTATCCAATAAAATCACGCACGAGCATACAGTTGTCATTTGTATAAGCACCGGATGTGTTCCCAGTTGATGCTCCCTCGTTCTATTTCTTTTTTTTTCTTTTTACCCTTTTCCTTCTTCCTCCTGCGTATAGGGTAGCGAACCGCACGTCCGTTTGGTTCACTTATATAGGCCTACATCTCTGCTTTTAGAAAAAACAAAAAGTATCTTCTGGACCGAGCTACTGCCCCGTTGTAATATTATCGTGAAAATCTACTTTTCACGCACCTCATTGCTTTTCTGCGCTCTTTTCTTCATATCACCTTTCATTCTGACAAGTAACTTCCCCCAACCTCACCAGCATTGCCAAGGAGAACACATATTTCTACATATGTTAAGCGTTAAGCGGTGAACACGCAATAACGAAAGGCTGCGCGACTCGCTTTGTAACAGACAACCCGGACGCTTGCGTCATCTATTTACCTAATAAAAACGAGCACCGTTGTCATCGTTACACCTACGAATTTGTGATGACGCGGCACGCGCGTTCCAAGTGTGAATTACGCAAGTAATCGTTAATAAGGACGCTGCCATTGGCGGCACCGTCGTGTAGCGACGCTATCATGATAGTAAACATTTTCGAGTGCTAATCACATTCGTCATTGGTTTAACCCGTTCTTCATTGATATGCCTCAACTATTCAACGGGAGCTTAGACAAAAAGGCGGAGCCACGACGTTCTTATCTTCTACAGGCTCACCCTGAGGGAGCCGCCAGGCAAAATCAAGAAGATGCGCAATCTGCCAGCCATGCGCTCGAGGCGTTAAAGTGGCTGGATTGTTATTGGGTTAGCGGGAAAAAGGCGCATTAATATGCGCCCCAGGTTGCGCATTCCTGGAGAAGCGGGGCCAACGGCGCGCGGCTTGCTTTCTCCGCATTTGCCTCGGCGTCTGTCGCCGAGGAGCCAAAATTAAATTATTTAACCCCAACCTGTACACCGCTGCCGGAGAAAGCAAACCGCTCTGCAGGGACGAAAACCTTGGCGCTTTTCCAGCGACAAAATTAATAATTTTGCCGTCACCGTCCGTCCGAGTGACGTGACGCTTGGCGTGCTTCCTCTTCCTCCGACGAAGGTAACGTCGGGCGATGCATAATTAAACGCACCGAGCTCGGCGCGCGACGCTGCCGGCATTACGCGGAAGAAGTGTCCCCCAATTCTTTCATAGCGCGGAGGAGGACAAGATTTTTAATGGGAGCGAGGAACGCACGGTACAACGCTGAACGGCGAGGCGGAGATTCACTCGGGCCTGCCTGGCCCCGTGGCCCTTAATGACGTCACCCGAAGGAATGCGCGGCCATTATAAATATTAGTCTGCAAGCGCGCGGGCGAAGGTCGTGTCCAGCGGATGAACGCGGACTTGCGCAGATACACACAATCGCGAATACACGGAGCCAGCTGATCAGGGACCGCCAGACCAAGGTGCATAGTTACCGTTCACTATGCACGGTGCAACTGTACTCTGCAATTATGCTATTTTAATCATTAATCCTGCGGTGTTACGTCCGAAAACCACGACCTCATTACGAGGCACGCCGTAATGGAGACTCCGGATTAACTTTGACCACATGGGATGCTTTAACGTGCACCTAATCCAAGTACACGAGCGTTTTTATTTTATTTTATTTATTATTTATTTATTTATTTTTGCATTCCGCCCCCATCAAAATGCGGCCGCCGCGGTCGGAATAGAACCCTTGACCTCGAACTCAGCAGCGTAATGCCATAGTCACTAAGCTACTGCGGTGAGTTTCTATACTATACTATACTATACTATACTATACTATACTATACTATACTATACTATACTATATACGTGAAGTCTACACAGGGGGTCACTGAGGTCAGTGGACATCAGAAACCACAGGTATACACGTCTCGTTTTGTCAGTAGGAGGTGCATTTGTGGACAAGGTCCAAGCACTTTTGGGACCGAAAATGGACTCGAGTCTGTTGCAGTTCTCTCCGGCTCGAGGCTGCCTCAGGTAAGCTAGTCACGTGCACGATCACAGCAGGCGTCTGTGAGAGTCAGTCGCCATCCATACACCTGCGGTCTTCATAAATGTGGGTCAGCTAGCCCTCGGTGTATCTTAGCGATATAGATCCGCCAGCCAGCAGTTTCAAACAGAGAGAGAAAAAAATGCATCGAAAGGCAGGGAAGTTAACCAGAGGAAGTCACTCTTTTATTTTATTTCGTGTTGTGCACTTTTTTCTTTCATTTTTGATTGTTCGTTGCTTCATATTCCTCTGTGCTTTCAGAATAAACCATTTAG